>NC_041385.1:696496710-696503169 GCF_002162155.2 Triticum dicoccoides | reverse complement strand
GGGGAGGTGGGGACAAGCTCGGCAAAGAGTGAAACTAGAGATGAAACTGACCCGGGGCGTCAGCACCCCTCTGCCGCCATCGCCGAACGTCCCTATTCAGTCTTGGCAAATATTGTACGCATCGACGGAGAGGAAAAGAGTAGCACCTGACGGCGGAGTGATATGGAGGTATGGGGGTGGTCATCGATTGGGAAGCTTCTTTGTCCAGCGGACAAAAAAGAAGGTGAAATTGTGTGGCTCGTGCAGAAACGAAGAGGAAAAAAAACGGTGCTCCCGGCGGGGCTCGAACCCGCGACCTTCGGCTCATAAGAGCAACGCTCTAACCAACTGAGCTACGGGAGCTCCTGCTTTCTGAATATAAATCGAAGTTACATATTCGGCACAACTCAATTTCAGGAAGCTTTTACAAAGGAGAAACAGAAAGGGGAGTGACGCGCGGATATGGATCGAGTTCGTTTTTTTTTTGGTGCAGGTGTTCAGTTTGGTTTGATCATCTCTACTTACTTATAAAGAGCAAACATGATCTTCTTTAGTTCCACACACAAAACGTACATGGAGCAATTACCACTGCATGATCAGATCCACTAAACTCGATTCAACAGTTAGCCTTAACAAACCTGTTTTCTGTGTGTACTTAATAATTTACGTTGAGTGACCGTACTCCATCGCGAAAGAAAACTTCACGCCCTACAATCACGAAGGCAACAAAAGACTGGTTGCAATCGGATCACTACCCTTGCGATCCTAATCTAACTACGCGAGCACACGACGCACCATGCTGTCTGTTTACGGACGTGAGTAGCCGCCGCAGCATCCGCACGGACGAGCCGGGAGTGACGAGCCGCCGCCGCTCCTCCTCTGACGCCCGCGAGAGCAGGCTGCCGCCCCCGCCACTCCTCTGATCGACACGAGAGCGGGCCACCACCGCCGCCGCCTCATGTCGATGTGCCATAGCACCAAGGTCTCACCTGCATCCTCGCCGCCGCCCGTGCTGCCACCGCGGCCTTCCACTCCATGCCCTCCGTCAGCCGCTCCGCCACCCGCCACGCCCCATGCATCTCCAGTTAAACAAATGGTGATGCAGTTGATAGCCTTATCCATGTAGGTGCCTGATCTGTGAAATGTTTGTGGTGTGCAGGGTGCCGCTGGAGCTCGCTGCAGATGGATTGATCAATGAAAATGGAGATTAAGATATCCATGTGCATAAACTTTAAATTCTTCTAATGTTTACCACATACCAGAATAATGTTGTATATAACACCATTTGGCTGGGTTCCAACGAGAGCACCGACATGATCACCCCACCTCCTTGATCAATCCATTTGTTAACAAAACAACAGTGTTCAGGAGAAGCTAGCAAATCATTGTATAGTATAGCTCATTGCATAGTCTGAGTTATACTTCTCTTCATATATAGTGCTACTATCTTTGGGAAAGGCAGAATATTTCTCTTCAGTTGACATGAATGCCTAATTTCAATATAAGTCTTTAGGTTTGCAAAGTTTGTAATCTGCGGCATTATGAAGATTGCATATATTACCAAAGAAATGGTTGGAACATAATTTTTTATCATTTGCCATCTCAGCGTTAAATAATTACACATCTATTGTTCTGGTGCCCTATCAAATTCATCTGCCATTTTGAGTAGAAGTCCTTTATGGAAGGTTGGTTGTGCTCATTGTTTAAAAGTATCGAGGAACAGCCTCCTGCAAGCGAGACGAAGATGGTTCAGGCCAAATGCGTCATGGAAAGCATATAACATCAGTGATAAAAATCAATGGTGGTCTCCACATTCATTAAGGGCAGCAAGATATTGGTCATCACCTTTACAAAAGCGAACTCCCCTATCCTACAACTTCAAGAGATTGGTTTGGTTTGGTTACAGCAAAAGAAGCAGAATAGATGGTTTTTGTAACTATTGCAACTTTAAGAGATTTTTTAATTTTATTTTCTGACTCCTATTTTTCCTTTTTTTTGGAAATGGAGGCGTACCCCGGCCTCTGCATCATAATGATGCATTCAGCCATCTTATTAAAAGATCCACGAAGTATCACAAAGTCTTAAAAGTATTATAGCTCGCAAGTGGAGCGAAAATAGAAAAAACAATTCTGATGATCACAACCGGTACGGCAATATGAAGGATAAGCTCCCTAAACTCCTATCCTGTTATGGGACCGCCATCCAAACCGGTTGAATATAGCTCGTGCTACCATCTCCCACTGGTTGCAGCCAGTAATCAAAGGCTCCCTGGAGTTTGCAGGAGTGAGTAAGGGCCATGTACGGATCCAAGCGGTAGCTCTGAAGATGACCTGCAAGAAAGTTAAAGTGTGTTGTCTGTTAAATATCAAATCATTCCGACAGTTCCATATAGCCCATAAAAGCGCACATATTCCAATCCAAATATGAGCCGGAGTAATATGCTCAACCCCAGCTAACCACATTCCAAACAATGACTCAATGTCAACTGGAGGATTGATGTTGAAGGCTATACAAATCATTCTCCAAAGCAATTTGGCGAGTGGGCATAAATGTTGTATTGTTTCATCATGATCACAAAAACAACAACGTGAACTGCCTACCCATCGCCTCTTGATTAAGTTGTCCTTGGTGAGTATTACTTGCTAGTGGACGAACCACATAATTTTTTTGATACGGGAGGGCACCTTAACCCTCCAAATATGCACTGATCGTGAGATTGGGCCAGAGTTAATTAACTCCAAATAGAAGGATTTGACCGTAAAAACCCCATTCTTAGTTAATTTCCATTGCGTCGAATCCGGGTGGTCGGAGAGTTGAACATCTATTAATCTCCGAACCAAGTGCATCCAGGCATTCCATCGCTCACCAACTAACGCGCGTCTGAACTGAATATTCAATGCAATCATTTGGAATACTGTGCCAACGTAATCCTCTTTATGTTGCACAATGTTATAAATGGTGGGATATTGTACAACTAGGGGAGTCTCCCCTAACCACATGTCCTCCCAAAATCTTGTTGGCATCCCATTGCCAACCAAGAATTTGACCTTACGAAAGAACAAGTCATTAGTTCTCATCAGCCCCTTCCAGAATGGCGAGTCAGTTGGTCGTATGGTAACCTGAGCGAGCATTTTCGACTGTAAATACTTATTGCGTAGAATCTGAGCCCACATGCCATCCGGCTCCTGTAGAGCCATTTGCTCATAAGGCATTTATTCTTGATTTCTAAGTTCTCAATACCGAGACCCCCCTGGTCTTTAGGTTGACAAAGGATATCCCATCACGCGAGACGGTATTTCCTCTTGGCCTCATCTGACTGCCAGAAGAACCGAGATCTAAAGAAATCAAGTCGTTTCTAAACCCCCTTTTGGAATTTCAAAGAGCGATAATAGAAACATCGGCATACTAGTCAGTACGGAGTTAATTAGTACTAGCCGACCTCCATAAGACATAAGCTTGCCCTTCCAGCAGCTCAGCTTTTTTTCAATTCGATCTTTGATACACTTCCATTCTTTGTTGGATAACTTACGGTGATGAATCGGTATGCCCAAATAACTAAATGGTAAAGAACCTAATTCACACCCAAACAATTGTCTATATGTGTCTTGTTCGTCTTTGGCCTTCCAAAGCAGAACAACTCGCTCTTGCGAAAGTTTATCTTTAAACCTGACAATTGTTCGAAAAGACATAGGATGAGTTTCATATTGCGCGCCTTAGCAATGTCATGTTCCATGAATAAGATAGTGTCTTGGCGTACTGCAAAATGGATACTCCTCCATCAACCAGATGAGGGACTAACCCCTCCACCTGACCATGCTGCTTGGCCCTACCAATGAGAATGGCCAGCATATCGGCCACTATGTTAAACAAGAGAGGAGACATGGAATCCCCTTGTCTCAAACCCTTATGTACCATGAATGAAGGAAATATGCCCTAGAGGCAATAATAAACTTGTTATCTATATTTCCTTATATCATGATAAATGTTTATTATTCATGATAGAATTGTATTAACCAGAAACTTAGTACATAAGTGAATACATAGACAAAACATAGTGTCCCTAGTATGCCTCTACTTGACTAGCTCGTTAATCAAAGATGGTTATGTTTCCTGACCATAGACATGTGTTGTAATTTGATGAACATGATCACATCATTAGGAGAATGATGTGATGGACAAGACCATCAGTTAGCTTAGCATTATGATCGTTACAGTTTCATTGCTATTGCTTTCTTCATGACTTATACATGTTCCTCAGACTATGAGATTATGCAACTCCCAAATACCGGAGGAACACCATGTGTGATATCAAACGTCACAACATAAATGGGTGACTATAAAGATGTTCTACAGGTGTCTCCTGATGTCTACTACACAACCTTCTTGTAGACGTTGTTGGGCCTGCAAGTGCACAGGTTTGTAGGACAGTAGCAAATTTCCCTCAAGTGGATGACCTAAGGTTTATCAATCCGTAGGAGGCGTAGGATGAAGATGGTCTCTCTCAAGCAACCCTGCAACCAAATAACAAAGAGTCTCTTGTGTCCCCAACACACCCAATACAATGGCAAATTGTATAGGTGCACTAGTTCGGCGAAGAGATGAAGATACAAGTGCAAAATAGATAGTAGATAAAGGTTTTTGTAATCTGAAATAATAAAAACAGCAAGGTAACAAGTGGTAAAAATGAGCGTAAACGGTATTGAAATGGTGGGAAACAAGGCCTAGAATTCATACTTTCACTAGTGCAAGTTCTCTCAACAATAATAACATAGATATATCATATAATAAGCCCTCAACATGCAACAAAGAGTCACTCCAAAGCCACTAATAGCGGAGAACAAACGTAGAGATTATGGTAGGGTACGAAACCACCTCAAAGTTATTCTTTCGGATCGATCTATAAAAGAGTTCGTACTAGAATAACACCTTAAGACACAAATCAACCAAAACCCTAATGTCACCTAGATACTCCATTGTCACCTCAAGTATCCGTGGGCATGATTATACGATATGCATGACACAATCTCAGATTCGTCTATTCAACCAACACAAAGTACTTCAAAGAGTGCCCAAAAGTTTCTACCGGAAAGTCAAGAACGTGTGCCAACCCCTATGCATAGGTTCATGGGCGGAACCCGCAAGTTGGTCACCAAAACATACATCAAGAGGCACATGATATCCCATTGTCACCACAGATAAGCACGGCAAGACATACATCAAGTGTTCTCATAAAAGACTCAATCCGACAAGATAACTTCAAAGGGGAAACTCAATTCATCACAAGAGAGTAGAGGGGGAGAAACATCATAAGATCCAACTACAATAGCAAAGCTGGGGATACATCAAGATTGTGCAATAGAGGGAACATGAGAGAGAACATGAGAGAGAGAGATCAAACACATAGCTCCGGGTACATACCCTCAGCCCCGAGGGTGAACTACCCCCTCCTCGTCATGGAGAGCGCCGGGATGATGAAGATGGCCACCGGTGAAGGACCCCCCCTTCGGCAGGGTGCCGGGAAGGGCTCCTGAGAGGTTTTTGGTGGCTATAGAGGCTTGCGGCAGCGGAACTCCCGATCTATCTTGATTTTCGATGGTTTTAGGGTACGTAGGCATATATAGGCGAAAGAAGTCAGTCGGGGGGTGCTCGAGGGGTCCACGAGACAGGGGGCCGCGCCTTGTAGGGGGGGGGGGGCGCCCCCTATCTCCTGGGCTCCTCGAGGATCTTCTGACTTGATCTCCAAGCCTCCAGGATGATAATTTTCCAAAAAATCACGATGCCGAAGGTTTCATTCCATTTGGACTCCGTTTGATATTCCTTTTCTTCGAAATACTGAAACAGGCAATAAAACAACAATATGGTCTAGGCCTCCGGTTAATAGGTTAGTCCCAAAAGTAATATAAAAGTGTATAATAAAGCCCATAATCATTCAAAACACATAGTAATATAGCATGAATGCTTCATAAATTATAGATACGTTGGAGACGTATCAGCATCCCCGAGCTTAATTCCTACTCGTCCTCGAGTAGGTAAATGATAAAAGAAAGAATTTATGAAGTGTGAATGCTAGAGGTGCACAAGTTTGATCAATGATAATTTCAATCACCTTTACTAGCATCATTATATGTCATAACAGTAGTTCATCTCATAAAACTTTTCACGAACTAGTAACAAGCAATTCACATGTTAAAGCATAGACCATAAACTTTCTTGAAAACTAGCAAACTTCATTCTTAGTCATCAAACAATTGCAATTCATCTTACTTTCAGGAAGAGTCTATGTCAGAGCTTTGATTTAGCAAACTTCACATACTCAACTATCATATAGTCTTCTATAATTGCTAACACTCACGCAATACTTATGGTTATGAAGTTTTAACCAGACACAGAGAAAGATTGGGGCTTATAATGTTGCCTCCAAACGTATTCACCTTTGGGTGATGTCAACAATAATAGTTCATGCTAACGTACATCCAATTG
>NC_041385.1:696465384-696496352 GCF_002162155.2 Triticum dicoccoides | reverse complement strand
ATCAGGATCACCCTAACACAAAGTGCTTGCCAAAGGATAAAATGAAAAAGGGAAAGGTGAAGATCACCTTGACTCTTGCATAAAGTAAAAGACATAAAGTAAAAGATAGGCCCTTCGCAGAGGGAAGCAGAGGTTGTCATGCGCTTTTATGGTTGGATACACAAAATCTTAATGCGAAAGAACGTCACTTTATATTGCCCCTTGTATATGGACCTTTATTATGCAGTCCGTCGCTTTTATTGCTTCCATAACAAGTTCGTACAAAGCTTATTTTCTCCACACTAATAAGTCATGCATATTTTGAGAGCAATTTTTATTGCTTGCACCAATGACAACTTACTTGAAGGATCTTACTCAATCCATAGGTAGATATGGTGGACTCTCATGGCAAAAGCTGGGTTTAAGGATATTTGGAAGCACAAGTAGTATCTCTACTTGGTGCTAGGAATTTTTGGCTAGCATGAGGGGGAAAGGCAAGCTCAACATGTTTGAATGATCCATGACAATATACTTTAACTGAGATGCGAGAAAACATAACCCATTATGTTGTCTTCCTTGTCCAACATCAACTCTTTAGCATGTCATACATAATGAGTGCTCACAATTATAAAAGATGTCTATGATAATATATTTATATGTGAAATCTCCCTTCCTTCAATATTCTTTCATGAATTTTTCAAATGACTAATAAAGTGCTTGCTAACCGTCAATAAATTTACAACCTCTACTTCTTAGATGTGAAGTCATTACTCACCATGGGATAAGAAAATGAGGCATATATAATTTCAGATTTATGACATTCAACTCATTCAACAATTTACTCATAGGATATAAGTGAAGCACACGAGTAAATGAAAAACTACTCCAAAAAGATATAAGTGAAGATCAATGAGTAGCTAAATAATTATGCAACTATATGAAGACTCTCTCTCATTAAAGAATTTCAGATCTTGGTATTGTATTCAAGTAGCAAGCAAAACAAAATAAAATGACATTGCAAGGATAGCACAACTCATGTGAAGAAGCAAAAACTTAGGCTCAACCGATACTAACCGATGATTGTTGAAGAAGAAAGGTGGGATGCCTACCGGGGCATCCCCAAGCTTAGATGCTTGAGGCTTCTTGAAATATTATCTTGGGGTGCCTTGGGCATCCCCAAGCTTGAGCTTTTGTGTCTCCTTAATCCCTTTCATATCATGGTTTCTCTTCTTTTTATCAAAAGCTTCATTCACAACAAACTCAACAAGAACCCGTGAGATCGGTTAGTATAAACCAATGCAAAACTTTATCACTTTCTACTGTAACAAATCACTAAAATTATTATTAAACATTGCATACTAAATGCCTCTGCATATTTAATACTCCTATCCTCAAATAGAATCATTAAACAAGCAAACATATGCAAACAATGCAACCATAACAACAATCTGTCAAAACAGTACAGTCTGTAAAGAATGCAAGGGTATCAATACTTCCCTGACTCCATAAATTATGAACTAAAATTTCCACTGTAATAAATTTATCAGATCTTAATATGCAAAAATATTAAATGTTATACCACTCTCTGACTTTTCTAGGGAATTTTTGCAACAGCGGTAAACTTTCTGTTTTCAAACAGCAACATGTATACTAGCAAAATAAGCATGGCAAAGGCTATCCTTGACATTTTTATTGAAACTAAAGGTGCAAAACATTATTCTTACTAAAAGCAAGCAAATACTAACAAGATAAAATGACTGTCCAAGCAAAACACATATCATGTGGCGAATAAAAATATGGCTCCAAATAAAGTTACCGATGAACGAAGACGAAAGAGGGGATGCCTTCCGGGGCATCCCCAAGCTTAGGCTCTTGGTTGTCCTTGAATATTACCTTGGAGTGCCTTGGGAATACCCAAGCTTAGGCTCTTTCCACTCATTATTCCATAGTCCATCTAATCTTTACCCAAAACTTGGAAACTTCAACCACACAAAACTCAAAACAAAACTCATAAGCTCCGTTAGTATAAGAAAATAAAACCACCACTTAGGTACTGTAATGAACTCATTCTTTATTCATATTTGTGTAATATCTACTGTATTCTAACTTCTCTATGGTTCATACCCTTACATACTAGCCATAGATTCATAAAAATAAGCAAACAACACATAGAAAACAGAATCTGTCGAAAACAGAACAGTCTGTAGTAATCTGTATCAAACGTATACCTCTGGAACCCCAAAAATTATGAAAAAAATTGCTGGACCTGAGTAATTTTCCTATTAATCATCTTCAAAAAGAATCAACCTAAATTCACTCTCCATTAAAAAATGGCAGCTAATCTCGTGAGCGCTAGAGTTTCTGTTTTTCACAGCAAGATCACATAAACTTCACCCAAGTCTTCCCAAAGGTTCTACTTGGCACTTTATTGAAACAAAAGCTATAAAAAATGATTACTACAGTATCATAATCATGTGGACACACAAAAACACTAAGGATAAATATTTGGTTGTCTCCCAGCAAGCGCTTTTCTTTAATGCCTTTTTAGCTAGGCATGATGATGGCAATGATGCTCACATAAAAGATAAGAATTGAAACATAACGGGAGCATCATGAAGCACATGACTAGCACATTTAAGCCTAACCCACTTCATATGCATAGGTATTTTGTGAGTAAACAACTTATGGGAATAATAATCAACTAGCATAGGAAGGTAAAACAAGCATAACTTCAAAATTTTAAGCACATAGAGAGGAAACTTGACATTATTGCAATTCCTACAAGCATATGTTCCTCCCTCATAATAATTTTCAGTAGCATCATGAATGAATTCAACAATATAACCAGCACATAAAGCATTATTTTCATGATCTACAAGCATAGAAAATTTTCTACTCTCGACATAAGCAAATTTTTTCTCATGAATAGTAGTGGGAGCAAACTCAACAAAATAATTATCATGTGAGGCATAATCCAATTGAAAACTAAAATCATGATGACAAGTTTCATGGTTATCATTATTCCTAATAGCATACAAGTCATCACAATAATCATCATAGATAGCAACTTTGTTCTCATAATCAATTGGAACCTCTTCCAAAATAGTGGAATCATCACTAAATAAAGTTGACACTCTTCCAAATCCACTTTCATGTTCATCACAATAAGATTAAACATCCTCCAAAATAGTGGGATCACTACTTCCTAAAGTTGACACTCTTCCAAACCCACTTTCATCAATATAATCATCATAAATAGGAGGCATGCTTTCATCATAATAAATTTGCTCATCAAAACTTGGGGGACAAAAAATATCATATTCATCAAACATAGCTTCCCCATGCTTGTGGCTTTGCATATCATTAGCATCATGGATATTCAAGGAATTCATACTAACAACATTGTAATCATGCTCATCATACAAAGATATAGTACCAAACATTCTAATGCATTCTTCTTCTAGCACTTGAGCACAATTTTCCTTTCCACCATTCTCACGAAAGATATTAAAAAGATGAAGCGTATGAGACAAACTTAACTCCATTTTTTTTGTAGTTTTCTTTTATAAACTAAACTAGTGATAAAACAAGAAAAAAAAGATTCGATTGCAAGATCTAAAGATATACCTTCAAGCACTCACCTCCCCGGCAATGGCGCCAGAAAAGAGCTTAGTTGACGGGGTGTGAGTGAGTGCCCGTTACCTAGCCTCCCCGGCAACGGCGCCAGAAAAGAGCTTGATGTCTACTACACAACCTTCTTCTTGTAGATGTTGTTGGGCCTGCAAGTGCACATGTTTGTAGGACAGTAGCAAATTTCCCTCAAGTGGATGACCTAAGGTTTATCAATCCGTAGGAGGCGTAGGATGAAGATGGTCTCTCTCGAGCAACCCTGCAACCAAATAACAAAGAGTCTCTTGTGTCCCCAACACACCCAATACAATGGCAAGTTGTATAGGTGCACTAGTTCGGCGAAGAGATGAAGATACAAGTGCAAAATAGATAGTAGATAAAGGTTTTTGTAATCTGAAATAATAAAAACAGCAAGGTAACAAGTGGTAAAAGTGAGCGTAAACGTTATTGCAATGGTGGGAAACAAGGCCTAGGGTTCATACTTTCACCAGTGCAAGTTCTCTCAACAATAATAACATAGATATATCATATAATAAGCCCTCAACATGCAACAAAGAGTCACTCCAAAGCCACTAATAGCGGAGAACAAACATAGAGATTATGGTAGGGTACGAAACCACCTAAAAGTTATTCTTTCGGATCGATCTATAAAAGAGTTCGTACTAGAATAACACCTTAAGACACAAATCAACCAAAACCCTAATGTCACCTAGATACTCCATTGTCACCTCAAGTATCCATGGGCATGATTATACGATATGCATGACACAATCTCAGATTCGTCTATTCAACCAACACAAAGTACTTCAAAGAGTGCCCAAAAGTTTCTACCGGAAAGTCAAGAACGTGTGCCAACCCCTATGCATAGGTTCATGGGAGGAACCTGCAAGTTGGTCACCAAAACATACATCAAGAGGCACATGATATCCCATTGTCACCACAGATAAGCACGACAAGACATACATCAAGTGTTCTCATAAAAGACTCAATCCGACAAGATAACTTCAAAGGGGAAACTCAATTCATCACAAGAGAGTAGAGGGAGAGAAACATCATAAGATCCAACTACAATAGCAAAGCTCGGGATACATCAAGATTGTGCCATAGAGGGAACACGAGAGAGAACACGAGAGAGAGAGAGAGATCAAACACATAGCTACTGGTACATACCCTCAGCCCCGAGGGTGAACTACTCCCTCCTCGTCATGGATAGCGCCGGGATGATGAAGATGGCCACCGGTGAAGGATCCCCCCTCCAGCAGGGTGCCGGGAAGGGCTCCCGATAGGTTTTTGGTGGCTACAGAGGCTTGTGGCGGCGGAACTCCCGATCTATCTTGATCTTCGATGGTTTTAGGGTTACATAGGCTTATATAGGCAAAGGAAGTCGGTCGGGGGGTGCTCGAGGGGTCCACGAGATAGGGGGTGCGCCCTATAGGGGGGGGGGCTATCTCCTGGGCTCCTCAAGGATCTTCTGACTTGATCTCCAAGCCTCCAGGATGATAATCTTCCAAAAAACATGTTGCCGAAGGTTTCATTCCGTTTGGACTCCGTTTGATATTCCTTTTCTTCGAAATACTGAAACAGGCAATAAAACAGCAATATGGGCTGGGCCTCCGGTTAATAGGTTAGTCCCAAAAGTAATATAAAAGTGTATAATAAAGCCCATAATCATTCAAAACAGATTATAATATAGCATGAATGGTTCATAAATTATAGATACGTTGGAGATGTATCAGCCACCAAAACATACATCAAGAGGCACATGATATCCCATTGTCACCATAGATAAGCACAACAAGACATACATCAAGTGTTCTCATAAAAGACTCAATCCGATAAGATAACTTCAAAGGGGAAACTCAATTCATCACAAGAGAGTAGAGGGGGAGAAACATCATAAGATCCAACTACAATAGCAAAGCTCGGGATACATCAAGATCGTGCCATAGAGGGAACACGAGAGAGAACACGAGAGAGAGAGATCAAACACATAGCTCCTGGTACATACCCTCAGCCCCGAGGGTGAACTACTCCCTCCTCATCATGGAGAGCGCCGGGTTGATGAAGATGGCCACCGGTGAAGGATCCCCCCTCTGGCAGGGTGCCGGGAAGGGCTCCCGAGAGGTTTTTGGTGGCTACAAAGGCTTGCGGCGGCGGAACTCCCGATCTATCTTGATTTTTGATGGTTTTAGGGTATGTAGGCATATATAGGTGAAAGAAGTCGGTAGGGGGGTGCTCGAGGGGTCCACGAGACAGGGGGTCATGCCCTGTAGGGGGGGGGGTCGCCCCCTATCTCCTGGGCTCCTCGAGGATCTTCTGACTTGATCTCCAAGCCTCCAGGATGATAATCTTCCAAAAAATCACGATGTCGAAGGTTTCATTCCGTTTGGACTCCGTTTGATATTCCTTTTCTTCGAAATACTGAAACAGGCAATAAAGCAGCAATATGGGCTGGGCCTCCGGTTAATAGGTTAGTCCCAAAAGTAATATAAAAGTGTATAATAAAGCCCATAATCATTCAAAACACATAGTAATATAGCATGAATGCTTCATAAATTATAGATACGTTGGAGACGTATCATCTTCGAATGTGTTTATTGCGATGGGATAGATCAAGATTAGTATTTGTCACTCCATGTATTGGAGAGGTATCTTTGGGCCCTCTCGGAAATGCTCATCACTATAAGCCTTGAAAGCAATGTAACTAATGAGTTAGTTGCAGGATGAAGCATTACAGAACGAGTAAATAGACTTGCCGGTAACGAGATTGAACTAGGTACGATGATACCGACGATCGAATCTCGGGCAAGTAACATACTGATGACAAAGGGAACAATGTATGTTGTTATTCGGTTTGACCGATAAAGATCTTCCTAGAATATGTAGGAGCCAATATGAGCATCTAGGTTCCGCTATTGGTTATTGATCGGAGATGTGTCTCGATCATGTCTACATAGTTCTCGAACCCGTAGGGTCCACACGCTTAACGTCTGATGACGATCTGTATTATGAGTTATGTGTTTTGATGACCGAAGTTTGTTCGGAGTCCCGGATGAGATCATGGACATGACAAGGAGTCTCGAAATGGTCGAGACATAAAGATTGATATATTGTAAGGCTATATTCCGACATCGAAAATGTTCTGAGTGATTCGAGTATTTTTTGGAGTATCGGGGAGTTACGGGAATTCACGGGGAGAAGTAATGGGCCTTATTGGGCCATACGGGAAAGGAGGAGGCAGGCCAAGGGGAGGTGCCCCCCCATGGATCCTAATTAGACTAGGGGAAGGGGGCAGCGCCCCCTTGCCCTTTCCTACTCCCTCTCTCTTTCCCTCTTTCCTTCTCTCCTACTCCAAAAGGGAAAGGGATTCCTACTAGGACTTGGAAGTCCTAGTAGGACTCCATATTCTAGGCGCACCCCTAGGGGGGCGGCCTCTTTCCCTCCCTCCTTTATATACGTGGGTAGGGGGAACCCCAAAGGCACACAAAGTTTTGCCTTACCCGTGCGGTGCCCCCTCTACAGTTACACACCTCGATCATATCGTAGTAGTGCTTAGGCGAAGCCCTGCGCCGGTAACATCATCATCACCGTCGCCACACTGTTGTGCTGAAACTCACCCTCATCCTCAACTGGATCAAGAGCACGAGGGACGTCATCGAGTTGAACGTGTGCTGAATGCGGAGGTGCCGTACGTTCGGTACTTGGATTGGTTGGATCGCGAAGACGTTCAACTACATCAACCGCGTTACTAAACGTTTCCGCTTTTCGGTCTACGAGGGTATGTAGACACACTCTCCCCTCTCATTGCTATGCATCTCCTAGATAGATCTTGTGTGATCGTAGGATTTTTTTTTGAAATTATTGCGTTCCCCAACAGTGGATCAGAGCCAGGTCTATGCGTAGATGTTTTATGCATGAGTAGAACACAAAGAGTTGTGGGCGATAATAGTCATACTGCTTACCACCAAGGTCTTACTTTGATTCGGCGGTATTGTTGGATGAAGTGGCCCGGACCGACATTACATGACCGCGTTCATGAGACTAGTTCTACCGACGTGCTTTTGCACATAGGTGGCTGGTGGGTGTCTGTTTCTCCAACTTTAGTTGAATCGAGTTTGACTACGGCCGGTCCTTGTTGAAGGTTAAAACAACACACTTAACAAAAAATCTTTGTGGTTTTGATGCGTAGGTAAGAACGGTTCTTGCTAGAAGCCCGTAGCAGCCACGTAAAATTTGCAACAACAAAGTAGAGGACGTCTAACTTGTTTTTGCAGGGCTTGCTGTGATGTGATATGGTCAAGACATGATGTGATATAAATTGTTGTATGAGATGATCATGTTTTGTAACAGAGTTATCATCAACTGACAGGAGCCACATGGTTGTCGCTTTATTGTATGCAATGCAATCGCCATGTAATTGCTTTAACTTATCACTAAGCGATAGCAGTAGTCGTAGAAGCAATAGTTGGCAAGACGACAACGATGCTACGATGAAGATCAAGGTGTCGTGCCGGTGATGATGGAGATCATGACGATGCTTTGGTGATGGAGAACATGAGCACAAGATGATGATGGCCATCATGTCACATATTTTGATTGCATGTGATGTTTATCTATTATGCATCTTATTTTGCTTAGTACGACAGTAGCATTATAAGATGATCCCTTACCAAATTTCAAGGTATAAGTGTTCTCCCTGATTATGCACCGCTGCTACAGTTTGTTGTGCCGAGAAACCACGTGATGATCGGGTGTGATAAGCTCTAGGTTCACATACAACGGGTGCAAGCTAGTTTTGCACACGCAGAATACTTGGGTTAAACTTGACGAGCCTAGCATATGCTGATATGGCCTCGGAACATTGGAGACCGAAAGGTCGAGCGTGAATCATATAGTAGATATGATCAACATAGTGATGTTCACCATTGAAAACGGATGTCTACTATGCAACTTTATTCTTGTAGACACGTGTTGGGCCTCCAAGCACAGAGTTTTGTAGGACAGTAGCAATTTCCCCTCAAGTAGATGACCTAAGGTTTATCAATCCGTGAGAGGTGTAGGATGAAGATGGTCTCTCTCAAACGACCTTGCAACCAAATACAAGAAATCTCTTGTGTCCCCAACACACCCAGGTCGTTCCCTAGCGCATTTTACCGGTGTTTCCCCAAGTTGCCCGCTTCTCCAAGTCATTCTCCCGACGCGTTCGTGCTCCGATAGTCACCGTGTCCGTCCATGACATTGCCTCCCTCTTCCCTACCTCAACTGAGCACACCTACGTGCTCGTGGTCAACTTATCAACCATTTACCCCATCTCTCATGCCCCCTCTCTTCGTCTTACTAGATGGTCGTGTAGCGCCGCTCGTTGCCTCTGCTGGAACTCGTCGTGGTGCAACTCTAGCAACCCCATGGCCTCCAGCCACTCCAGTCGATTGCACCTTGGACCCAAAATTCGGTGTGCACACACAAGCACGTGTCGTTGCCTTGTGTGTAGTGGACATCACTAGTGGTCCATCCCTGAAATAATATGCGCACGAGGAAATTTTATTGTGGGAGATAGAACTGACATGTGAACCACACATGTCATAACATTCAGCGTACGGGTCAAACAAATGGTGTTCACTTCAGTGCCATGTGGACATGATGGTGGCCAATCCCTTTCATAATCACATTTAGTTTTGAGCAAAGAGGTAATCAGTGCGAAGTGGTAGTTTTTAGCCCCAAATTTGAACAAATGTGGTAGTCCCATGAAAAAAGTGGTAGTTCCATGGGACACGAACCTGTAAAGTGGTAGTTTTTTTGTTAAATACTCTTCCAGGCTAATACGACTACTAAGTAGAACTTGCTGAGACATTTTGTACAGATTGAATATACATAATTGGTTTGTTAGTGACGTTTTCGTGGACTAATATTAGTTCATGCGAGATGCTTTCTGAAAATCAGGAGAGACGGTGGTCAGATTGCAAGACAGTGAAGCTCAGACTCAGAGCTCAGATTGCACCTCTTCCCATCAATTTGGTGCAACGTCATTGACCTCTGAGTGCAATAACAATGGAGTGAAGTGCGGGGATAGTAATTCTAACAACACCAACAGTGTGAAGATGCTCGCAACCATCTTGTAAGTACTGAAGCACATCGGGACACCGGATGCACTAGGCGTGCCTTCCCTTATCGAGGTGATGATACTAAACCAGGCCATGCAACATGCATGTCTTCTTGTGTGTCGACGACTTTTTGTGTCGTATGGCGTACCGGAAGGAAAGATACCTGAGGCGCACTGATACGTCTCCAACGTATCTATAATTTTTGATTGTTCCATGCTATTATACTACCTGTTTTGGATGTTTAATGAGCTTTACTAAGCACTTTTATATTATTTTTGGGACTAACCTATTAACCGGAGGCCCAGCCCAAATTGTTGTTTTTTTGCCTATTTCAGTGTTTCGCAGGAAAGGAATATCAAACGGAGTCCAAACGGAATGAAACCTTTGGGAGAGTTATTCTTGGAACAAACACAATCCAGGAGACTTGGAGTGGACGTCAAGAAAGAAACAAGGCAGGGAGGCGTGCCCCCACCCTCGTGGGCCCCTCGTGGCTCCCCTGACCGACTTCCTTCGCATATATATACTCATATACCCTGAAAACATCCAGGAGCACCACGAAACCATATCTCCACCACCACAGCCTTCTGTACCCGTGAGATCCCATCTTGGGGCCTTTTCCGGCGCTCCGCCGGAGGGGGAATCGATCACGGAGGGCTTCTACATCAACACCATAGCCTCTCCGATGAAGTGTGATCAGTTTACCACAGACCTTCGGGTCCTTAGTTATTAGCTAGATGGCTTCTTCTCTCTCTTTGGATCTCAATACAAAGTTCTCCTCGATCTTCTTAGATATCTAGATGTAATTCTTTTTGTGGTGTGTTTGTCGAGATCTGATGAATTCTGGGTTTATGATCAAGATTATCTATGAACAATATTTGAATCTCCTCTGAATTCTTTTATGTATGATTGGTTATCTTTGCAAGTCTCTTCAAATTATCAGTTTGGTTTGGCCTACTAGATTGATCTTTCTTGCAATGGGAGAAGTGCTTAGCTTTGGGTTCAATCTTGCGGTGTCCTTTCCTAGTGACAGCAGACCAGCAAGGCACGTATTGTATTGTTGCCATCGAGGATAAAAAGATGGGGTTTATATCATATGGCTTGAGTTTATCCCTCTACATCATGTCATCTTGCCTAATGCATTACTCTGTTCTTATGAACTTAATACTCTAGATGCATGCTGGATAGCGATCGATGTGTGGAGTAATAGTAGTAGATGCAAAATCGTTTCGATCTACTTGTCGCGGACGTGATGCCTATATACATGATCATGCCTAGATATTCTCATAACTATGCACTTTTCTGTCAATTGCTCGATAGTAATTTGTTCACCCACCGTAATACTTATGCTATCTTGAGAGAAGATACTAGTGAAACCTATGGCCCCCGGGTCTATTTTCCATCATATAAGTTTACGATCTATTTTATTTTGCAATCTTTACTTTCCAATCTATATCATAAAAATATCAAAAATATTTATCTTATTATTATCTCTATCAGATCTCACTTTTGCAAGTGGCCATGAAGGGATTGACAATCCCTTTATCGCGTTGGTTGCAAGGTTCTTATTTGTTTGTGCAGGTACGAGGGATTTGCGTGTAGCCTCTGATAACCCACAAGTATAGGGGATCAATTGTAGCCTCTTTCGATAAGTAAGAGTGTCGAACCCAACGAGTAGCTAAAGGTAGAACAAATATTCCCTCAAGTTCTATCGACCACCGATACAACTCTAAGCATGCTTGATGTTCGCTTTACCTAGAACAAGTATGAAACTAGAAGTACTTTGTAGGTATGATATGATATGTTTGCAAGCTAATAAAATGCACGTAAATAAAAAGTAGGGGCTGTTTAGATGAAGACACAAGTAAGTTAGTTTTAGTAGAGAGCTTTTTGTTATGAGAAAGTTATTTGTCCCTAGGCAATCGATAACTAAACCGGTAATCACTATTGCAATTTTATTTGAGGGAAAGGTATAAGCTAACATACTTTCTCTTCTTGGATCATATGCACTTAGGATTGGAACTCTAGCAAGCATCCGCAACTACTAAAGATCATTAAGGTAAAAACCAACCATAGCATTAAAGTATCAAGTCCTCTTTATCCCATACGCAACAACCCCCTTACTCGGGTTTATGCTTCTGTCACTCAAGCAACCCACTATAAGCAAATCATGAACGTATTGCAACACCCTACAGCGGGAATCCCTCACGCTTGCGCGACATGGAGAGCACCATAGGACAACACCAATAATAAAATATGCAACTCAAACCAATCACGATCATCAATTAACCCATAGGACAAAATGGATCTACTCAAACATCATAGGATAGCCATACATCATTGGGAAATAATATATAGCATTGAGCACCATGTTTAAGTAGAGATTATAGAGGGTAAAAGAGGGGTTACACCGCTGCATAGAGGGGGGAAGAGTTGGTGATGAGGGCAGTGAAGTTGTTGGTGTAGATTGCGGTGATGATGATGGCCCCGACGGCGTTCCGACACAAGCAAGGGGGAAGAGCCCCCTTCTTATTATTCTTCCTTGACCTTCTCTCCAGATAGGAGAAGGGTTTCCCCTCTGGTCCATGGTCTCCATGGCGTGGGAGGGGTGAGAGTCCCTCCGAGATTGGATCTGTCTATCTATCTCTCTCTGTTTCTCCGTTCTGGGATTCTGCCCTTTCACCGTTTCTTATATATCCAGAGATCCGTAACTCCGATTGGATTGAAACCTTCGCCATGATTTTTTCCCCGAAAAT
Organism: Triticum dicoccoides; assembly: GCF_002162155.2. Classification (NCBI taxonomy): domain Eukaryota; kingdom Viridiplantae; phylum Streptophyta; class Magnoliopsida; order Poales; family Poaceae; genus Triticum; species Triticum dicoccoides. The sequence continues at coordinate 696,483,889 of NC_041385.1, read as the reverse complement.
TAGCTTTCTTGCGGACAAAGAAGAGCAGTAACCACCTTATGGGGTGCCCACGAGAGTTAGGGGCGTGCCTCCCTGCCTCGTGGCCCCCTCGGGCACCGTCTCGCATTGATTCTTCCTCCCAAGTCTCACAAATATTCCAAAAATATTCTCCGTCCGTTTTTATCCCGTTTGGACTTCGTTTGATATGGGTTTTATGCGAAACATAAAACATGCAACAAACTAGAACTGGCACTGGGCACTGGATCAATATGTTAATCCCGAAAATAGTATAAAAAGTTGCCAAAAGTATATGAAAGTTGAATAATATTGGCATGGAACGATCAAAAATTATAGATACGACGGAGACGTATCAGCATCTCCAAGCTTAATTCCTGCTCGTCCTTGAGTAGGTAAATGATAAAAAATATATTTTTTGATTTGGAATGCTACCTAGCATAATCTTGATCATGTAATCTAATCATGGCATGAATATTAGGACACGAGTGATTCAAAGCAATAGTCTATCATTTGACATAAAAATGATAATACTTCAAGCGTACTAATAAAGCAATCATGTCTTTTCAAAACAACATGGCCAAAGAAAGTTATCCCTAAAAAATCATATAGTCTGGCTATGCTCCATCTTCACCACACAAAATATTCAAATCATGCACAACCCCGGTTTTAGCCAAGCAATTGTTTCATATTTTAGTATTCTCAAACTTTTTAAACTTTCACGCAATACATGAGCATGAGCCATGGATATAGCACTATAGGTGGAATAGAATATGATGGTGGAGGTTGTGTGGAGAATACAAAAGGGAGAAAGTCTCACATCGATGCTACGTCTTGAGCTTGTGTTGGTTTACTTGAAGAGGAAAGGGTGATGCAGCAATAGTAGCATAAGTATTTCCCTTAGTTTTTGAGAACCAAGGTATCAATCCAGTAGGAGGCTCCTCAGAAGTCCCACACACCTACACAAAAAAACAAGAACTAGCAACCAACACAATAAAGGGGTTGCCAATCCCTTCACAGCCACTTGCGAAAGTGAGATCTGATAGAGATAATATGATAAGATAAATATATTTTTGGTATTTTATGATATAGATTGGAAAAGTAAAGATGCAAATAAAATTAGATTGAAAGCTTATATAATAAAAGATAGACCCGGGGGCCATAGGTTTCACTAGTGGCTTCTCTCAAGATAGCATAAGTATTACGGTGGGTGAAGAAATTACTGTCGAGCAATTGATAGAAAAGCGAATAATTATGAGATTATCTAGGCATGATCATGTATATAGGCATCACGTCCGTGACAAGTAGGCCGACTCCTGCCTGCATCTACTACTATTACTCCACACATCAACCGCTATCCAGCATGCATCTAGAGTATTAAGTTCATAAAGAAGAGAGTAACACATTAAGAAAGATGACATGATGTAGAGGGATAAACTCATGCAATATGATATAAACCCCATCTTTTTATCCTCGATGGCAACAATACAATACGTGCCTTGCTGCCCCTACTGTCACTGGGAAAGGACACCGCAAGATTGAACCCAAAGCTAAGCACTTCTCCCATTGCAAGAAAGATCAATGTAGTAGGCCAAACCAAACTGATAATTTGAAGAGACTTGCAAAGATAACTTGATTGCACATAAAAGAATTCAGAGGAGATTCAAATATTTCTCATAGATAAACTTGATCATAAACCCACAATTCATCGGATCTCGACAAACACACTGCAAAAAGAGTTACATCGAATAGATCTCCAAGAAGATCGAGGAGAACTTTGTTGAGATTCAAAGAGAGAGAAGAAGCCATCTAGCTAATAACTATGGACCAGAAGGTCTGTGGTAAACTACTCAGAACTCATCGGAAGGGCTATGGTGTTGATGTAGAAGCCCTCCATGGTCGATTCCCCCTCTGGCGGAGCGCCGGTGAAGGCTCCAAGATGGGATCTCACAGATACAGAAGGTTACAACAGTGGAAATAGTTTTTCGTGGTGCTCCTCGATGGTTTCAGGGTACGTGGGTATATATAGGAGGAAGAAGTAGGTCGGTGGACGCTCGAGGGGCCCACGAGGGTGGGGGGGCGCGCCGGGCACCCTCATGGCCGCCTCCTCTGTTGCTTGACGTCCACTCCAAGTCCCCTGGATCACGTTTGTTCCAAAAAGATCGCTCCCGAAGGTTTCATTTTGTTTGGACTCCGTTTGATATTCCTTTTCTTGGAAACACTGAAATAGGCAAAAAAAACCAGCAATTCGGGTTGGGCCTCCGGTTAGTAGGTTAGTCCCAAAAATGATATAGAAGTGTAAAGTAAAGCCCATAAACATCCAAAACGGGTAATATAATAGCATGGAACAATAAAAAATTATAGATATATTGGAGACGTATCAAGCATCCCCAAGCTTAAGTCCTGCTCGTCCTCGAGTAGGTAAATGATAAAAACAGAATTTTTGATGTGGAATGCTACCTGGCATATTTCTCAATGTAATTTTCTTTATTGTGGCATGAATGTTCAGATCCAAATGATTCAAGATAAAAGCTTATAAAACATAAAAATAGTAATACTTGAAGCATATTAGCAAATAATCATGTCTTATCAAAATAGCATAGCCAAAGAAAGCTTATCCCTACAAAATCATATAGTTAGGCCATGCTTCATTTTCATTACACAAAATACTCCCATCATGCACAACCCCGGTTTCAGCCAAGCAATCGATTCATACTTTTTAACGTGCTTTAGCTTTTTCAACTATTATGCAATACATGAGCGCAAGCCATGGACATAGCACTATATGTGGTATATGGTGGTGGTTGTGAAGACAAAAAAAGGGAGAAGACAATCTCACATCAACTAGGCGTATCAACGGGCTATGGAGATGCCCATCAATAGATATCAATGTGAGTGAGTAGGGATTGCCATGCAACGGATGCACTAGAGCTATAAATGTATGAAAGCTCAACAAAAGAAACTAAGTGGGTGTGCATCCAACTTGCTTGCTCACGAAGACTTAGGGCATTTTGAGGAATCCCATCATTGGAATATACAAGCCAAGTTCTATAATGAACAATTCCCACTAGTATATGAAAGTGACAACATAGGAGACTCTCTATCATGAAGATCATGGTGCTATTTTGAAGCACAAGTGTGGAAAAGAGATAGTAGCATTGTTCCTTCTCTATTTTCTCTCATCATTCTTTTTTTTATTTGGTGGGCTCTTTGGCCTCTTTTTATTTGGTGGGCTCTTTGGCCTCTTTTTTTAAAGTCCGAAGTCTCATCCCGACTTGTGGGGGAATCATAGTCTTCATCATCCTTTCCTCACTTGGGGCAATGCTCTAATAATGAAGATCATCATTCTTTTATTGATTTACAACTCAAGAATTACAACTCAATACTTAGAACAAAATATGACTCTATATGAATGCCTCCGGCGGTGTACCGGGATATGCAATGAATCAAGAGTGACATGGATGAAAAATTATGAAGGTGGCCTTGCCACAAATACGATGTCAACTACATGATCATTCAAAGAGCAATATGACAATGATGGAGCATGTCATAATAAACGGAATGGTGGAAAGTTGCATGGCAATATATCTTGGAATGGCTATGGAAATGCCATAATAGGTAGGTATGGTGGCTGTTTTGAGGAAGGTAAATAATGGGTGCATGATACCGGCGAAAGTTACGCGGCACAAGAGAGCTAGCAAAGTGGAAGGGTGAGTGTGCGTATATCCATGGACTCACATTAGTCATAAAGAACTTATATACTTATTGCAAAAGTCTACTTGCCCTCGAAGCAAAGTACTACTACGCATGCTCCTAGGGGAAGGGTTGGTAGGAGTTAACCATCGCGCGATCCCGACCTCCACTCATAAGGAAGACAATTAAAAGAGCACCCCATGCAACAAATTTGTCACACAACTTTTACCATACGTGCATGCTACGGGACTTGCCAACTTCAACACAAGTATTTCTCAATTTCATAATTACCCAACTAGCATGACTCTAACATTACCACCTTTATATCTCAAAACTATTATCAAGCATCAAATTGATCCTAGTGTTTAATGCACTTTCTATGATAGTTTTTATTATACCCAACTTGGGTGCTCATCATTCTAGGACCAAATTTATAACCATAGAAAATACCATGCTGTTCTAAAAGACTCTCAAAATAATATAAGTGAAGCATGAGAGATCAACAATTTCTTCAAAATTAAGCCACCGCCGTGCTCTAAAAGATATAAGTGAAGTACTAGAACAAACTATCTAGCTCAAAAGATATAAGTGAAGCACATAGAGTGTTCTAATAAATTCTAATGAAGTGGGCTTCTCCCAAATGTTGTGTACAGCAAGGTTTTGGAAATATGCCCTAGAGGCAATAATAAAAGGATTATTATTATATTTCCTTGTTTATGATAATTGTCTTTTATTCATGCTATAATTGTATTATCCGGAAATCGTAATACACGTGTGAATACTTAGACCACAACATGTCCCTAGTGAGCCTCTAGTTGACTAGCTCGTTGATCAAAAGATAGTCATGGTTTCCTGACTATGGACATTGGATGTCATTGATAACGGGATCACATCATTAGGAGAATGATGTGATGGACAAGACCCAATCCTAAGCATAGCAGAAAGATCGTGTAGTTCGTTTGCTAGAGCTTTTCCAATGTCAAGTATCTTTTCCTTAGACCATGAGATCGTGTAACTCCCGGATACCGTAGGAGTGCTTTGGGTGTACCAAACGTCACAACGTAACTGGGTGACTATAAAGGTGCACTACAGGTATCTCCGAAAGTGTCTGTTGGGTTGACACGGATCGAGACTGGGATTTGTCACTCCGTATGACGGAGAGGTATCTCTGGGCCCACTTGGTAATGCATCATCATAATGAGCTCAAAGTGACCAAGTGTCTGGTCACGAGATCATGCATTATGGTACGAGTAAAGTGACTTGCTGGTAACGAGATTGAACGAGGTATTGGGATACCGACGATCGAATCTCGGGCAAGTAACGTACCGATTGACAAAGGGAATTGTATACGGGGTTGCTTAAATCCTCGACATCGTGGTTCATCCGATGAGATCATCGAGGAGTATGTGGGAGCCAACATGGGTATCTAGATCCCGTTGTTGGTTATTGACCAGAGAGCCGTCTCGGTCATGTCTGCATGTCTCCCGAACCTGTAGGGTCTACACACTTAAGGTTAGGCGACGCTAGGGTTGTATGAATATGAGTATGCAGCAAACCGAAAGTTGTTCGGAGTCCCGGATGAGATCCCGGACGTCACGAGGAGTTCCGGAATGGTCCGAAGGTAAATAATTATATATAGGAAGTGCAGTTTCGGCCATCGGGAGAGTTTCGGGGTCACCGGTATTGTACCGGGACCACCGGAAGGGTCCCGGGGGTCCACCGGGTGGGTCCACCTATCCCGGAGGGCCCCATGGGCTGAAGTGGGAGGGGAACCAGCCCATAGTGGGCTGGTGCACCCCCCTGGGCCCCCCTCTACGCCTAGGGTTGGGAACCCTAGGGGAGGGGGCGCCTCCACTTGCCTTGGGGGGCACTCCACCCCCCTTGGCCGCCGCCCCCCTAGAGATCCCATCTCTAAGGCCGGCACCCCCTGGGGTCCCTATATAAAGAGGGGGAGGGGTGGGAGGCCAGCCGCACCCAACACCCTGGCGCCTCCCTCCCCTCCCTGCTACACCTCCTCCTCCCGTAGTTGCTTGGCGATGCCCTGCCGGAGCCCTGCTGCATCCACCACCACGCCGTCGTGCTGCTGGATCTTCATCAACCTCTCCTTCCCCCCTTGCTGGATCAAGAAGGAGGAGACGTCACGCTGACCGTATGTGTGTTGAACGCGGAGGTGCCGTCCGTTTGGCGCTATGATCTCCGGTGATTTGGATCACGACGAGAACGACTCCCTCAACCCCGTTCTCTTGAACGCTTCCGCACGCGATCTACAAGGGTATAGATGCATCTCTCTCTCTCTCTCTCGTTGCTAGATGAACTCATAGATTGATCTTGGTGAACATAGAATTTTTTTATTTTATGCAACGTTCCCCAACAGTGGCATCATGAGCTAGGTCTATGCGTAGTTCTCTATTGCACGAGTAGAACACAAATCTGTTGTGGGCGTAGATCTTGTCAACTTGCTTGCCACTACTAGTCTTATTTTGCTTCAGCGGTATTGTGGGATGAAGCGGCCCGGACCGACCTTACACGTACGCTTACGTGAGACAGGTTCCACCGACCGACATGCACTAGTTGCATAAGGTGGCTAGCAGGTGTCTGTCTCTCCCACTTTAGTTGGAGCGTATTCGATGAAAAGGGTCCTTATGAAGGATAAATAGAAGTTGACAAAATCACGTTGTGGTTATTCGTAGGTAAGAAAACGTTCTTGCTAGAACCCAATTGCAGCCACGTAAAAGATGCAACAACAATTAGAGGACGTCTAACTTGTTTTTGCAGCAATTGCTATGTGATGTGATATGGCCAAAAGTTGTGATGAATGATGAATGATATATTGTGATGTATGAGATCATGTTCTTGTAATAGGAATCACGACTTGCATGTCGATGAGTATGACAACCGGCAGGAGCCATAGGAGTTGTCTTAATTATTGTATGACCTGCGAGTCAATGATTTAATGCCATGTAATTACTTTACGTTATTGCTAAACCGTTAGCCATAGTAGTAGAAGTAATAGTTGGTGAGCAACTTCATGGAGACACGATGATGGAGATCATGATGATGGAGATCATGGTGTCATGCCGGTGACGAAGATGATCATGGAGCCCCGAAGATGGAGATCAAATGAGCTATATGATATTGGCCATATCATGTCACTACTATATAATTGCATGTGATGTTTATTATGTTTATGCATCTTGTTTACTTAGAATGACGGTAGTAAATAAGATGATCCCTTATAATAATTTCAAGAAAGTGTTCCCCCTAACTGTGCGCCGTTGCTAAAGTTCGTCGTTTCGAAGCACCACGTGATGATTGGGTGTGATAGATCCTTACGTTCACATACAACGGGTGTAAGACAGTTTTACACATGCAAAAACACTTAGGGTTAACTTGATGAGCCTAGCATGTACAGACATGGTCTCGGAACACAGAGACCGAAAGGTCGAACATGAGTCGTATGGAAGATATGATCAACATGGAGATGTTCACCGATGATGACTAGTCCGTCTCACGTGATGATCAGACACGTCCTAGTCGACTCGGATCATGTAACACTTAGATGACTAGAGGGATGTCAAATCTGAGTGGGAGTTCATTAAATAATTTGATTAGATGAACTTAATTATCATGAACTTAGTCTAAAATCTTTTGCAAAATATGTCTTGTAGATCAAATGGCCAACGCTCATGTCAACATGAACTTCAACGCGTTCCTAGAGAAAACCAAGCTGGAAGATGATGGTAGCAACTATACGGACTGGGTCCGGAACCTGAGGATCATCCTCATAGCTGCCAAGAAAGCATATGTCCTAGAAGGACCGCTAGGTGAAGCACCCATCCCAGAGAACCAAGACGTTATGAACGCTCGGCAGTCACGTGCTGATGATTACTCCCTCATTCAGTGCGGCATGCTTTACAGCTTAGAACCGGGGCTCCAAAAGCGTTTTGAGCAACATGGAGCATATGAGATGTTCGAGGAGCTCAAAATGGTTTTCCAAGCTCATGCCCGGGTCGAGAGATATGAAGTCTCCGACAAGTTCTATAGTTGTAAGATGGAGGAAAACAGTTCTGTCAGTGAGCACATACTCAAAATGTCTGGGTTGCACAACCGCCTGTCCCAGCTGGACATTAACCTCGCGGACGAGGCGGTCATTGAGAGAATCCTTCAGTCGCTCCCACCGAGCTACAAGAGCTTTGTGATGAACTACAATATGCAGGGGACGGTGAAAACTATTCCTGAAGTATTTTCAATGCTGAAGTCAACAGAGGTTGAAATCAAGAAAGAACATCAAGTGTTGATGGTCAATAAAACCACTAAGTTCAAGAAGGGCAAGGGTAAGAAGAACTTCAAGAAGGACGGCAAATATGTTGCCGCGCCCGGTAAGCCAGTTGCCGGGAGAAGTCAAAGAATGGACCCAAGCCTGAGACTGAGTGCTTTTATTGCAAAGGGAAGGGTCACTAGAAGCGGAACTGCCCCAAATACTTAGCGGACAAGAAGGCCGGCAACACTAAAGGTATATTTGATATACATGTAACTGATGTGTACCTTACCAGTACTCGTAGTAACTGCTGGGTATTTGATACCGGTGCCGTTGCTCACATTTGTAACTCACAGCAGGAGCTGCAGAATAAGCGGAGACTGGCGAAGGACGAGGTGACGATGCGCGTCGGGAATGGTTCCAAGGTCGATGTGATCGTTGGCACGCTACCTCTACATTTACCTACGGGATTAGTTTTAAACCTCAATAATTGTTATTTAGTGCCAAGTTTGAGCATGAACATTGTATCTGGATCTCGTTTAATGTGAGATGGCTACTCATTTAAATCCGAGAATAATGGTTGTTCTATTTATATGAGAGACATGTTTTATGGTCATGCCTCGATGGTCAATGGTTTATTCTTAATGAATCTCGAACGTAATGTTACACATATTCATAGTGTGCATACCAAAAGATGTACAGTTGATAACGATAGTCCCACATACTTGTGGCACTGCCGCTGTCGGTGTCAAAACCGGCGGATCTCGGGTAGGGGGTCCTGAACTGTGCGTCTAGGCGGATGGTAACAGGAGACAAGGGACACGATGTTTTACCCAGGTTCGGGCCCTCTTGATGGAGGTAAAACCCTACGCCCTGCTTGATTAATATTGATGACGTGTGTTACAAGAGTAGATCTACCACGAGATCAAGGAGGCTAAACCCTAGAAGCTAGCCTATGGTATGATTGTTGTTCGTTCTACGGACTAAAGCCATCCGGTTTATATAGACACCGGAGAGGGCTAGGGTTACACAGAGTCAGTTACAATGGTAGGAGATCTACATATCTGTATCGCCAAGCTTGCCTTCCACGCCAAGGAAAGTCCCATACGGACACGGGACGAGGTCTTCAATCTTGTATCTTCATAGTCTTGGAGTCCGGCCGATGATGATAGTTCGGCTATCCGGACACCCCCTAGTCCGAGACTCCCTCAGTAGCCCCCGAACCAGGCTTCAATGACGACGAGTCCAGCGCGTATGTTGTCTTCGGCGTTTGCAAGGCGGGTTCTTCTTCACGCTCCATGTGTTTGCTGGATAGTGTCCGGTTGCTTCATAAATGCTGCGCTCCTTGGCTTCTACGTTCAATAATGGCCTTCTTCCACGTGTCGTACGAATGCGAAAAGCCAGGGTATTCTTACGTTTTCCCCCTAGCTGCGCGGATAAGCTGCCTATAAGAGAGGCGAGGATCCAGATCCAAATCACACCACCCTCCTTCCGCAAGTACTCATCGAGGCACATCTGACAAAAAATTCATTCCAACATGGACAGTTGACGCGGCTCCCCTTCTCGCGCTCCCAGTCCTAAGCCAGGAGATTGGAGGAGATGCCCAGTCCCGCATAGCGAGTTAGTGGCGCTCCAAACAGAGGGATACCTTCCCCCGGCCTTTATGGTTCCGGTTCGAGCCGGACTGGCCACCTACAAGGGCGGGAAGCAGGCGGAGAGCGTCCCCAATCCCTCCAATGGAGAGCGGGTATGCTTCGTCTCCTACTTGATAAGGGGACTCGGATTTCCTATACATCCGTTTCTCCGGGGGCTCCTGGAGTTCTAAGGACTCCAACTTCACCACCTCACGCTTGCCTCTATTTTGCACATCGCGGGCTTTGTAGCTCTTTGCGAGCTGTTCTTGGGCATCGAGCCCCATTTTGCGCTGTGGAAGAGGCTGTTTTGCCTCGTACCCCGTTCTCACAAGGGGTCGATATATCAAGTGGGCGGAGCCGAAATATGGCGCATCGCCGGGACCGGATATCTATCCGGAACTCCGAAGAAGGCGTCCGAAGACTAGCCTTCGGAGTGATTCTATATGGAAGACGCCATCGGCCTCCCGGAGTTTAGCAACGCTCCTCTGAAGAAACGCCTAAGTTGGCGCCCGCGGAGCCCCCAACGGGAAGAGGATAGGAGCGTCCACTATCTGATGGGTCGGATACGGCTACTAGCCCATTCCGGACTAACCATGATTGGAGTCATGGCCACATGCATTATGCGAGGGGTGCAGCCGCTCCAATATAGGGGCCACCCCATGTTGGATTTTAACGGGGAGAATGACGCCACCCGTCATGGCCGCACGGGACCGGGATCGGCCGCCGATCTGGTGAAGATCCTGTCCGGCTTGTACAAGGGGGAGGAGGAGGACTTCCTCCACACGAGTCCATTGAATGGATTCTCCATGAATAACCCTCGAAGCTGGGTAAGCGGACGCTTAAATATCTGATCCGCGCTTTCAAAGATAAGTGTCTTACCTTATGGTTTCGATGCAGCAACTGCGCCGGGATGTGGAGGGCATAAAAAGCCTGACTCCACAACCCGAGGATCCGGGAAGATCCCTTGATCTGGCCTCCGAAGAGGATCCGAACATTAAGGTGGATTTGATTGACGGGGTGTTCCACCAGCTCAACATAGATAATGCTTTAGTCGCCATTACGGCTGACTACCCCTGTTTGTGTCCGGCTTCCAAGGTGAGTACGACCGAAGTCCTGACACCGTTACTTTTTTAATGCTTATTTCTGACCATCGTGCCCCAATGGTGCTCGGCAGGAGGTGCCTTTACGGCAGGAAGCCGAGCCCGCGGCGACTGACCAAACAAGGTCAGTGCGGCCTAGCAGGCGGAAGTGGAGTGCGGCGCGAATCGAAACTGTCACGCCCAATATGCGACCCTATCCAAAAGGAACTCGAAGGTCCCACCAAGGATAGACCCGCATATTGAAACGCTTTTGCAAGGTGGATATCATTACATCAACATTACATAATATATGGGGATACATACATAAGGCATACAATGCCACATGAATACAACATCATCATACATAAGATCATCATTCGACTACGGATGAAACACAAACAGAAACTCAAACGACATCCACCCTGCTAGCCCAGGCTAACGACCTGGAACCTATCCCCTGATCGAAGAAGCAGAAGAAGAACTCAACGCAAGCAAGCATCGCTCTCGCGTCATGATCATCGCATGACCTGTACCTGCAACTGTTGTTGTAGTAATATGTGAGCCACGAGGACTCAGCAATCCCATTACCATGGGTATCAATACTAGCAAAGCTTAAAAGGAAAGGAAGGGGGGTAAAGTGGTGAGGCTGCAGCAGCAACTAAGCATGATATGGTGGCTAACATACGCAAATAAGAGCGAGAAGAGAGCAAGCGGAATGGTCGTCTACTAGTAATGATCAAGAAGTGATCCTGAACTCCTACTTACGTCAAACATAACCCAGAAATCGTGTTCACTTCCCGGACTCCACCGAGAAGAGACCATCACGGCTACACACGCGGTTGATGCGTTTTAATTCGGATCTGGTGTCAAGTTATCTACAACCGGACATTAACAAATTCCCATCTGCCTATAACCACAGGCATGGCTTTCGAAAGATTTTACCCTGCAGGGGTGTCCCTACTTAGCCCATGACAAGCTCTCGCGATCAATGAAGGAATAGACCTTCTCCCAGGAAGACCCGATCAGACTCGGAATCCCGGTTTACAAGACATTTCGACAATGGTAAAACAAGACCAGCAAGACCGCCCGATGCACCGACAATCCCGATAGGAGCTGCACATATCTCGTTCTCAGGGCAACACCGGATGAACACTACGTACAACTAAAACCAACCCTCAAGTTTCTCCGAGGTGGCGCTGATGGGGTTATGTACCTAGGGTAGGGTCATGGACCTGATCCAAGTAACTTACCCCAGGACATCCTTAGAAGAGGTTGCCTTCCAGTCGACCAACGAAGATTCACTCGACTGGCCTGAAGGACTCGACCACGAAGACTCACTCGACCACCAGGAGGTCAAGAGGCACTCTGCACTGCAACGGCCTGTAATCAAGAAGACTTTATGATAGTAAAGGCCTTTATGTGGGGCGTTACCAGTAACGCCCCAGACTTAACTCACCTTAAACCCTCTCCTGCGTGGGCTGGCTGGGGTCCTGGCGCACTCTATATAAGCCACCCCCCTCCACAGGCAGAGGGGTTCGGCACCTTGTAGTTCATACATTCATAATCCACTCGACCGCCTCCGGGCTCCGAGACGTAGGGCTGTTACTTCTTCCGAGAAGGGCCTGAACTCGTACATCCTTTGTGCTTACAACCTCTCCATAGCTAGGACCTTGCCTCTCCATACCTACCCCCACTCTACTGTCAGGCTTAGAACCACGACAGTTGGCGCCCACCGTGGGGCCGGTGTTTTAGCGATTTTGTGGAGAAGTTGCGATTCTTCCGAGTACTTTCATCATGGTGTCTGCTGGAGTTTTGGTCGAGGGTCAAGAGATCCGTCTCGGCACTCTCACCTTCATCGCCGACGACTCCGCATGGCTCCAGGAGGCTCCACTCGACGTAGATGCGCTCCCCGTCCGCGGTGCGACGCATTTTCGCGCATGTGTCCGCGGCATTCTGCTGCGGCAACCGTCGACCCAGTATCGGTCGGCTCCTCCATCGTCCACCCTCCCGGTCTCCCGCCAGCGCAAGCGCTCAGGCCGGTCGAGGCTTCAGCGATGGGTGAGTCACGCGGTGGCTCGCCAATCGGCCACTACCCAAGTTGCGGCAATCGAGCCCAACGAATCTCTTTACGGCTTGTTCGATCAGTCGACTGGCTCCGTAGAGACTGCATCCGAGTGCGGAAGCAGTGATCCAGCGGCGGAAATCTTGATGGTCGACGGGCCCCACAGCCCTCCTGGCTTCGCCCGTGGTGGTGGAGCAGGTGACGGCGGCGACCCTGCACGAGGCTACGAGGAGTACCAGCCCGAGCCACTCGACTCTCTGCAAAGGGAGGAACTTCGCCGCAGGAACGAGGATCCCCTGCGTATTCCCATCGCAGGAGAAACCCCCGAGGCTCGTGCCTTGGAGGAGGCGCGTCTGGCCAATTTGGCCGAGCGCACTCGACTGGAGAACCTTCAGCGAGCACTCGACGAGCGCGCGCGGCAACGAGTTCCCGACACCAGTCGACGTCAACTCTTCCCGCCGACTCAGGTATATCGAACCCCAATTCAGAATTTAGCAGCTGCGACCCGTATAGCAGAGTCCATCCAGCCTTCGCAGTCGGAAGCTGGCAGAGGTTTGCTGCAGATCAGGGATCTGCTCCGGGCAGCAGGAGATCAAAATTCAGCCGTGTCTTAGTCGCGCAACAGAATTCACAGTCGATCCGTCACCGTGAATACGGTTCAGTCGGCTCACAGCCCCAGATCGCCTCCGCGGTGCGAAGGGCGTGAGAATCGGCGAGATCAATATGGCGACAGACTCGACCGAGATGATAGGCGTCGAGTGCCCTATTCCCCTCCGAGGGGTGGGTCTTACGCTCCTCGGCAGCCAGATGATAGGCGTCAGTACAGTACAGGGCGTAGGGTTCCAGTTGACCCCAGAGAGCCAGGCTTCGACGCGCGATCCATTATCGTGCAGGGGTTGGTCGACCGGAACAGAGCCCATCGAGGCGCACTCGACAGAGATGTACCCACAAGCAGTCGAGTGCATGTTTCTGGTCCTGAATGTTTCAGCAGAGCTATCAGAGCCGCAGTTATTCCCCCCAATTTCAGGTTGGCAATAGGAGTCAGCAAGTTCACTGGTGAGTCTAAGCCTGAAACTTGGCTTGAAGACTACCGAGTGGCAGTTCAGATTGGTGGTGGGAACGACGAGGTGGCCATGAAGCATTTGCCCCTCATGTTGGAAGGTTCTGCCAGGGCATGGTTGACTCAATTACCTCCTAGCAGCATTTACACTTGGGAAGATCTGTCCCGAGTGTTCGTCAGAACGTTTGAAGGGACTTGCAAGCGACCAGCTGGATTGACAGAGTTGCAAGTCTGCGTGCAGAAAGCTAATGAGACTCTCAGAGAGTATATTCAGAGGTGGATCACTTTGCACCACACTGTGGAAAATGTCTCTGATCATCAGGCAGTATGCGCCTTCAAAGACGGCGTCAAGAACAGAGAACTGAGTTTGAAATTTGGTCGAACCGGTGACATGACCTTGAGTCGGATGATGGAGATTGCTACCAAGTACGCCAATGGCGAAGAAGAAGACCGACTCCGAAGCGGCAAGCACAAGCAGAGTCAGTCGGAAAAGGGAAACACCAGTCGAAAACAGAAGCGGAAGGCTGAACCGGCAGCTCCTGGAGAGGCTCTGGCCATGACTCAAGGAAAGTTTAAGGGGAAACCAAAAGGATCCTGGAACCCCAAGAAGGTAAAGGATAAAGAAGGGAACGACGTGTTGGATATGCCATGTCACATTCACACGAAGAAAGACGAAGAGGGGAATATCATTTACCCAAAGCACACCACTCGCCAATGTCGACTCCTGATCCAGCAGTTTCAGGGAAAACAGTCTAAGGACAAGGAGAAGGAGTCGGACAAGGCCGAAGACAAAGAGGACAGTGAGGGAGGATATCCGCATATCAACTCCACTCTGATGATCTTTGCAGACGTGGAAAGCAGAAGTCGACTGAAAGTGATTAACCGAGAGGTGAACATGGTTGCCCCAGCAAAGGCAAATTATCTGAAGTGGTCTCAAACACCCATCACATTCGACCAATCTGATCACCCGACTCATATTGCCACCCCTGGGAGGCAAGCTTTGGTGGTCGATCCAGTTGTCGAAGGCACTCGACTGACAAAGGTGCTGATGGATGGTGGAAGTGGGCTGAACTTATTGTATGCTGACACATTGAAAGGTATGGGCATTCCGATGTCCCGACTGAGCACTAGTAACATGAGCTTTCATGGAGTTATACCAGGGAAGAAGGCCGAGTCACTCGGCCAGATAGCTTTGGACGTAGTGTTTGGTGATTCGAAGCATTTTCGCAAAGAAAAGTTGATGTTTGAGGTCGTGGATTTTCAAAGTGCATATCATGCCATTTTGGGGAGACCAGCCTATGCACGGTTCATGGCTCGACCATGTTACGTGTACCTCAAATTGAAGATGCCCGGTCCCAAAGGTGTGATCACTGTCACCGGTGATAGGAAAAAGGCAGAGGAGTGCTTTCAGAAGGGCTCCAAGATTGCCGATTCCCAAGTGACAGCGGTCGAGTTCGAAGAATACAAGCAAAACGCAGATCCGAGTGACTTGCTGCGATCCAAGAAGCCCGCCACAGAGTCTGCATTCCAGTCGTCCGGTGAGACGAAGCCTGTTCACATTCATCCGACCGACCCCGAAGCAGCTCCGACCCGCATCTCCACGACACTCGACCCAAAATAGGAAGAAGCGCTCATCCAGTTCCTCCGTGAGAACTGGGACATTTTTGCATGGAAGCCCGCTGACATGCCAGGTGTTCCCAGGGGACTGGCTGAGCATCGCCTAAGAGTCGACTCGTCTGCAAAACCAGTCAAAGAGCATCTTCGGCGGTCCGCCATCCAGAAGAGAAAGGCCATCGGTGAAGAAGTGGCTCGACTGTTGGCGGCAGGATTTATCCGAGAGATATACCACTCCGAGTGGCTTGCTAATGTCGTCATGGTTCCTAAGAAGGACAAGTCGCTCTGAATGTGCATTGATTTCAAGCACATCAACCGGGCCTGCCCGAAAGATCACTTTCCTCTCCCTCGCATAGATCAAATTGTTGACTCGACCGCGGGATGCGAGAGGTTGTCTTTTTTAGATGCTTACTCCGGGTACCACCAGATCCGTCTGTACGGGCCCGATGAGGTAAAAACAGCTTCCATCACTCCATTCGGGTGCTTCTGCTATATCACCATGCCATTCGTCCTCAAGAATGCCGGAGCCACATTTATGCGAATGATTCAGAAGTGTCTACTCACTCAAATCAGTCGGAATGTAGAAGCTTATATGGATGATATTGTTGTCAAGTCACGAAAAGGTTCCGACCTGCTCGCTGACCTCGCCGAAACATTTGCCAACCTCAGAAGGTATGATATCAAGCTCAATCCATCAAAGTGCACATTCGGAGTGCCTGGTGGCAAGTTACTTGGTTTTCTCGTTTCCGAACGGGGAATCGACGCTAACCCAGAGAAGATTGGCACTATTCTCCGAATGAAACGCCCTGTGCGAGTGCACAATGTCCAGAAGCTTACTGGATGCTTGGCCGCATTAAGTCGATTCATCTCACGACTCGGTGAAAAGGCACTGCCTCTTTACCGACTGATGAAGAAGGCTGACAAGTTCGAGTGGACTCCAGAAGCTGATGCAGCGTTTGCCGAGCTAAAAGCTCTGCTCTCCACCCAGCCGGTGCTTGCTGCTCCAATCAGCAAAGAGCCTCTGTTGCTCTACATCGCAGCCACAGGACAAGTCGTCAGTACTGTGCTAACGGTCGAGCGGGAAGAAGAAGGAAAAGCTCTCAAAGTTCAGCGCCCAGTGTATTATTTGTCTGAAGTCTTGACTCCATCCAAGCAGAGATATCCTCATTATCAGAAGCTTGTGTATGGAATATACATGACCACAAAGAAGGTTGCTCATTATTTCTCTGACCATTCCATCACGGTCGTCAGCGACGCTCCACTATCAGAGATTTTGCACAACAGAGATGCAACTGGTCGAGTGGCCAAATGGGCGATTGAACTTCTTCCCCTTGATATCAAGTTTGAGGCAAAGAAAGCCATTAAGTCCCAGGCGATAGCAGATTTCCTCGCCGAGTGGATTGAACAACAGCAGCCGACTGAAGTTCACTCGGAGCATTGGACCATGTTTTTTGATGGCTCTAAGATGTTGAATGGTTCCGGTGCTGGGGTTGTCCTGGTTTCCCCCAGAGGAGATAAGCTCAGATATGTGCTCCAGATTCACTTTGATTCCTCCAACAATGAGGCAGAATATGAGGCCCTCCTATATGGGTTGCGCATGGCCATTTCACTCGGCGTCCGTCGCCTAATGGTCTATGGCGACTCGGATTTAGTGGTCAATCAGGTGATGAAAGAGTGGGACGTGAGAAGCCCAGCCATGACTGGATACTGCAGTGCAGTGAGGAAGCTGGAAAAGAAGTTCGAGGGGTTGGAGCTCCATCATATACCCCGACTGAAAAATCAAGCAGCTGATGATCTAGCAAAGATAGGTTCCAAGAGAGAAGCCATTCCGAGTGGTGTGTTCTTGGAGAATATACACACTCCGTCAGTCAAAGAAGATCCTTTCACCGAAGAAACTCCGCAGCCCAAGAGCGCCACAGATCCGACTGAAGTTGAAATCCCAGCGGTGGTCGACTTGATCATGGAGGTTTTGGTGGTCATTCCCGACTGGACGATTCCATATGTCGCATATATCTTGAGGAAAGAGCTTCCGGAGGATGAGGAAGAGGCTCGACAGATCGTCCGTCGATCTAAGGCCTTTACCATAATCAAAGGACAATTATACAGAGAAAGCGCTACTGGAGTCGGTCAGAAGTGCATAACACCAGAAGAAGGTCGACTCATCCTCAATGATATTCACTCGGGGACCTGTGGTCATCATGCGTCCTCTCGGACCATCGTGGCCAAAGCATACCGAGCCGGATTTTACTGGCCCAAGGCGAATGAGATGGCAAAAGAGATAGTGGATAAGTGCGAGGGATGTCAGTTCTACTCGAATATGTCGCACAAGCCTGCGTCAGCTTTGAAGACCATCCCACTCGTCTGGCCTTTTGCAGTTTGGGGGCTGGACATGGTCGGTCCTTTGAGAACAGGACGAAGCGGTTTCACGCATGTACTGGTGGCAGTCGACAAGTTCACCAAGTGGATCGAGGCTAAACCAATTAAGAGCCTTGACACCGGTACTGCTGTTAGCTTCATCAGGGAACTAATATTCAGATATGGAGTCCCGCACAGCATCATTACGGATAATGGGTCGAACTTTGACTCAGAGGAATTCAGAGCCTTCTGCGACTCCCAGGGGACACGGGTCGACTACGCTTCAGTCGCCCATCCGCAGTCGAATGGACAAGCAGAACGAGCTAATGGACTGATTCTTAAGGGATTGAAGCCTCGACTGATGCGTGATCTCAAACACGCGGCTGGAGCTTGGGTCGATGAACTTCCCTCTGTACTCTGGGGACTGCGGACCACACCTAATCGGTCGACCGGAAGAACTCCATTCTTCTTGGTCTACGGAGCCGAAGCGGTCTTACCAAGTGATCTTCTGCATAATGCTCCCCGAGTCGAAATCTACAACGAAGCAGAAGCTGAACAAGCGCGGCAGGACGCAGTCGACCTTTTAGAGGAAGAAAGGGAGATGGCTCTGATCCGGTCGACCATCTACCAACAAGATCTGCGCCGTTTCCACGCCCGAAATGTGAGAGGTCGAGCCTTCCAGGAAGGAGATTTGGTTCTCCGAGTGGATCAGCACAAACCACACAAGCTTGCTCCTTCTTGGGAAGGCCCCTTCAT
>NC_041385.1:696411086-696464489 GCF_002162155.2 Triticum dicoccoides | reverse complement strand
GTTATAAAAATCCTACCGAGTGAAGAGCAACCCTCTCACTTGGGGGCTTAGCTGCAGTCCAAGCGCTCGCCTAAGTTATAAAAATCCTACCGAGTGAAGAGCAGTCCTCTCACTCGGAGGCTTAGCTGCAGTCCAAGGATTCGCCTAAGTTATAAAAATCCTACCGAGTGAAGAGCAACCCTCTCACTCGGGGGCTTAGCTGCAGTCCAAGCACTCGCCTAAGTTATAAAAATTCCACCAAGTGAAGAGCAACCCTCTCACTCGGGGGCTTAGCTGCAGCCATGTGCTCGCCTAAGTTATAAAAATCCTACCGAGTGGTAAGCCTGACTTCCACTCGGAGGTTTAGCTGCGGCCCAGTGCTCGCCTAAGTGGACCGCAGGATAAGTCGATTGCAATAAAGGCGCCTTGCTTTGAACCTACAAAAGACATTTCGAGCCGAAGGCAATCGTATTCAAGCACCAAATTCAAGTTTGAATCGGCATCTAAAGGAACCGAAAGTGCCCAGGCATCAAGCCCGTTAAGGTTTGTCGGTTACAATTCCACTCGGCATACCGAGGAAAATTTAAAAGTATCGAGCCAGAAGAAGTTTTTTACCCCTCCTGTGGAGGGCTGGAAGGTGCAACGAATTCATCAAGGTCAATTCCGTCGGCGATCCGAGTGGCAGCTGCAAGGAAAGTTTCCATAAAGGACCTGAAGTCGTGCTTCTTGGTATTGGCCACCCGAAGGGCCGCCAGCTTCTCTTCTCGCGCATCTTTGCAGTGGACTCGGGCCAGACACAGAGCGACATCTGCACCATACCGAGCCGAGGACTTCTTCCACTCCTGCACTCGACCAGGGATTGTGTTCAAGCGGGCCATCAACGACTCAAGGTCATTCTGAAGTGTCTCCTCAGGACAGAGCGTCGAGTCGATGCGAGATGTGGCGGCCTTCAGCCTTGCGAGATAGTCCACGACAGCTGCAACACGAGACTCCAGTCGGAAAACATCCATGGCAACTTCGTCGTTCACCGGAGAATTGACGGGGTCGAGGTTTGGCTCCAGTCGGCTGGTTTCTTCTTCAAAGTTTTGACAAAATTCTGCGAGGATGATCACTAAGTCAAGGGGATAGTCGAATGGAAAAGGCCACAATTGGAAATATTTGCCAAACATGGAGGTTTACCTTCAAGCATAAGAAACAGCTTCTTGGCAAGGCCACTCAGGAAGGCCTCCAGTTCAGTTTTCTTCTCAGTCAATTTGCTGACTTGGTCAGTCAGGGCAGCTTTATCAGTTTTCAGTCGACTGACCTCCTTGTTGGCAATCCCAAGAGCAGCTTTCAGATTGGTATTGTCTTGTTCGAGCTTGGTGACTGAAGCTAACTTCTCGTCAGCAAGCTTGATCTTCTCAGCTAGCTCGAGGTCTTTCTTCTGCTGGGCCTCCCTTACCTTGCCTGCAAGTTACAGCAAGATCAGATTTTGAAACAAGCAAGGGGAAAAGCAGTCGTCAGGGTCTCACCAAACATACCTTCGGTCTCCTCCTTTGCCTTTGTCAGCTTCTCCTGAACCAGCTTCAAGCTCAGCTCGACTTGAGTATGTTTTTGTTCCAGCTCTGAGTAGCGAGCCACAAGATCACAGGAGTTCTGCGAAGAACCAATCGACTAAATGTCAAATATAATTCACTTCCGAGTGAAAAAGGGAAAAACACACGTTTCTAAGACTACAGCCAAATACAAGCATTCGACCGTAGTCTCGGGGACTACACCCAGTGGGTGCACTCAGCGTGCCCCCACTAATCCCGATGAAGACAAAGTCGACCAGTCGACCTCAAAAAAAAAAGGAGATGCATTCTCTAAGACTGTGATCAACTGCAAGCAGTCGACCACAGTCTCGGGGACTACACCCAGTGGGTGCACTCAGCGTGCCCCCACCGGTTTGTGAAATCCAGTCGACATAGTCGACTTAAAGAAAAATTGACGTCATAAAGCCTAAGGCCGACTGCCAGCAGTCGACCTTAGCCTTGGGGACTACACCCAGTGGGTGCACTCAGCGTGCCCCCACCGGTTTGTGAAATCCAGTCGACCAGTCGACTGACAGAAAGATTGACATCATAAAGCCTAAGGCCGACTGCCAGCAGTCGACCTTAGCCTTGGGGACTACACCCAGCGGGTGCACTCAGCGTGCCCCCGCTAACACGGAGTTTATTCGACACACACCCAGTGGGTGACTACTATAAATTCCGGAAAAGAAAAGTTTTTGGTAGCATATCCAACAGAACAAACAGTGGTCGACTGACCTGGACATTGCTTTGGAGGGCAGAACTGGCGTCATAAGCTGCCTGGCTCGCATCCCGGATGGTCTTCAGCTGCTCCATCATGAGTCCCGCCTGGCGTATTGCTTCCTTCGCTGCGCCAGCTTGGTCCTCGGGGACGTGGTGCGTCGTGAAGAGGGAGGGCTGCTGAGCACTCGTCAATGGATTTGCGAAGGACACCGTGTGTCGAGTGATGTTCTCTTCCTCCACAGTCAGAATCTCAGGCGCCGTCACATCCTGAGGCACCTTACTGGCAGACGCTTTCCGACTTCTCCTGCGTGTCAGTGGTTCTTCATCCTCGTCGTCGTCAGGGAGATTGATAACAGTGTTGGGTGGAGCTGCGGAGAAGAATCAGGATCAGAGATCGCGAGTCAGTCGACTAAGAACGGTGTTAAGAATACAGTACCTGGGTTCGAAGTTGCTGCATCCTCCATCTCGTGGTCATCAGCCCGGGCCGAGGTCTCAGAAGTAGCAGCACTGCAACTCCAAAGGATCAGTCGACTAACTTCAGCGTCGACCAGAGATAAAGTTCACATAGAATAAGAAAATATGAGCAGCACAGTTACCCTGATATGGTGGGGATGGACACCTTCATCTTCGGCAAGAGTTTGATCGGCTTCGACGAGGCCGCCCTGGGCTGCTTCGGCGCCTTTTCAGTCGGCACTGGAGAGGTGGTCCGAGGGCGCTTGGTCGACTGAGTGGCGGTCACAACCCCCTTACCACGTTCGGTCGAAGGGTCGTGGACAAGCTTTGACCGCCTTTCCGAGCGCGGCGGTATGACCTCCTCCTCCTCCTCTTCCTCGTCCTCGACGTCGTCTTCATCACCGACATCGCCATCATCGTCGTCATCATCCTCTGCAACATCCGAGTCCCATTCCTCCTCTTCCTGGCTCTCGCCCCCGCTCGCCTCGCCCTCCTCAGTCGAAGCTTGTGCCCCATTGGGCATCGAGTACAGCTCGGTGAGGGCCTAGCAGATGCCCAGACAAGGATCAGTCGACCAGTCGGCAGGGTTAACAGAAATGAATACGACGAGGGTGCGGTGGAGAGCAGAGCAAGTGTACCTTGTTTGAGTCGCTGTTGTGGTCGAGTGGAGGAATCCTTCTGGCTCCGCGTGGATTGTCCTTGTTTCCGGTGACGGCTGCCATCCATCTTTCCAGAGTGACATCGTCGACTGCTTCTGGATGGACTCTAGTCTCGTCTTCGGTCCCACAGTACAACCACATGCAGTGGCTCCGGAACTGGAGAGGCTGGATGCGACGCCTGAGGAAAACCTCCAGGAGGTCCATGCCCGTCACTCCCTCCCGAACCAACTGCACCACGCGCTCCATCAACATCTTCACGTCAGCTTTCTCCTCCGGAATCAGCTTCAGAGGGGAAGGCTTGCTCACTCGGTCCATGGTGAACGGAGGGAGTCCACTCGACTGCCCTGGCGTCGACTGGACCTGGCAGTAGAACCAGGTCGACTGCCAGCCTCTGACGGACTCGGGAAAGGTCATGGGCGGGAAGGTGCTCTTATTCCTCACCTGAATCCCCAGGCCTCCGCACATTTGGACGACTCGGGTCCTCTCATCACCTGGGCTCGCCTTCTTCACGGTCTGAGATCGACACGTGAATATATGTTTGAACAAACCCCAGTGCGGTCGACAGCCCAAGAAACCCTCACACATGGACACGAACGCGGCAAGATAGGCAATGGAGTTTGGGGTAAAGTGGTGGAGCTGCGCTCCGAAGAAGTTCAAAAAACCACGAAAGAAAACACTCGGCGGCAAGGAAAACCCGCGATCAACATGGGTGGCCAAAAGCACACACTCACCCTCTTCTGGCTGGGGCTGCCACTCCTTCCCCGGAAGCCTCGCAGCTCCGTGGGGGATCAAGCCCTCGTTGGCCATGTCGAGGAGGTCATTCTCCGTGATGGTCGACTGGATCCAGTCTCCTTGGACCCAGCCCTTCGGCAGGCGGGATCTGGACGAGGACCCTCCGCGGCTGGTGGATCTCCCCTTCGCCTTCTCCGATGCCGACGCCTTCTTTGCACGCTCCAGCGCCACCGTCTTCTCCTTGGCCATGGTCGCCGGCGAGATACGCGAAGGGAAGTGGTGCGGGGGCGAGAGCGAGCACGCTGAGTAGGGAGGAAGGAAGCAGAGAGAGGGGGAGAATGCTAAGGCGCAGCACAGAAATCCTCGCCGGGCACATTTATAAGGTCCCTTCCGAGTGGATGACAGGTGGGCCCGGTCGATCTAATCATATCTGGAACAGTTATGCAGACGGGATACGTGGCGAAAAAGGCGGCGCGGAGATCGAGGCGTCCATGCCCCGTCCCATCCGAACGCCGCGGTCCGCCCCGCTACGCGCGCGCCCCCAAATTTCGCATCCCGCGGAATCCGCGAGCAACAAATCAGTCTGTCAGGTGCGGTGTTTCCGGCGATCCGTCGCTCGGAGATCGTCGAAGCCTGAAAGATCACTCGACGCAAAAACAGAATGGATCAAGTCGACTGAAGGCAAGTTGTTTCCTGTCGACGAAGGGATTCTTTGGTCCAGAACAGCGCACAACCGGAGCGCAAAGGTTAATCGGAAACGACATCAACTCCTTCTTCACTCGAAGCCTCAATCCATTCGGGGGCTAATGATGGGGTTATGTACCTAGGGTAGGGTCATGGACCTGATCCAAGTAACTTACCCCAGGACATCCTTAGAAGAGGTCGCCTTCCAGTCGACCAACGAAGATTCACTCGACTGGCCTGAAGGACTCGACCACGAAGACTCACTCGACCACCAGGAGGTCAAGAGGCACTCTGCACTGCAACGGCCTGTAATCAAGTAGACTTTATGATAGTAAAGGCCTTTATGTGGGGCGTTACCAGTAACGCCCCAGACTTAACTCACCTTAAACCCTCTCCTGCGTGGGCTGGCTGGGGTCCTGGCGCACTCTATATAAGCCACCCCCCTCCACAGGCAGAGGGGTTCGGCACCTTGTAGTTCATACATTCATAATCCACTCGACCGCCTCCGGGCTCCGAGACGTAGGGCTGTTACTTCTTCCGAGAAGGGCCTGAACTCGTACATCCTTTGTGCTTACAACCTCTCCATAGCTAGGACCTTGCCTCTCCATACCTACCCCCCACTCTACTGTTAGGCTTAGAACCACGACAGGCGCTGCAAGTGGCTCTGGTTCGGACCAACACTTAGACAAGCACTGGCCTGGGGGGGCTATAATAAAGATGACCCTCAAGAGAGCGACTCCCAAGGGAAAAGTAGGTGGTGGTGAGGCAAATGGTAAAACCAAGGTTGGGCCTTGCTGGAGGAGTTTTATTCAAAGCGAACTGTCGAGGGGGTCCCATAAATCACCCGACCGCGTAAGGAACGCAAAATCCAGGAACATAACACCGGTATGACGGAAACTAGGGCGGCAAGAGTGGAACAAAACACCAGGCATAAGGCCGAGCCTTCCACCCTTTACCAACTATATAGATGCATTAATAATATAAGAGATATTGTGATATCCCAACCAAAATACTGTCCACCATGGAGAAATCTTCAACTTCACCTGCAACTAGCAATGCTATAAGAGGGCTGAGCAAAGCGGTAACATAGCCAAGCAACGGTTTTCATAGGAAAGGTGTCAAAGGTTAGAGGTTCATGGCAATTTGGGATGGCTTGATAAACAGGTGATAGGTAGCGCAACATAGTGATAGAATGAAGCAACTAGCATAGCAATGATAGTAGTGAGATCCAAGGTAGCGGTCATCTTGCCTGAAATCCCGCTAGGTAGAAGAACGAGTCCATGAAGAAGACGAACGTATGAAGTCGAACCAACCGTAGACGAACGAATCCTCACGATCGCAACGGAACAGGAACTATCGAGAAGAAGCACACAACATAGTAAACACACCACACATGAACAAGGCATGATGCACGAGAAAGCATGATGCATGACAAAGCTACATGAAGCTACTCATGGCAAGAGATGATGCAAACAAGAGCAACACAACAAGGCAAGTTTAAATGAGGCCGGGAACAACATATAACAATTCCGGTAAGTCCTCATATGCATATTTCGAAATTGGTCCAGATCTGAATAAACCTTATGTTCAAGTTGTTAAACAGAAAGTTAAGATGCACCAAGATGATCTACACGAGATTCTAGTCAAGTTACATATAAAGTTCATTTAGTTCGGATCTACAACCTAGAAGATATGACCAAAACAAGTTAAACATGGCATTGATGCAAAATGCACCCAAACATCAAGCAAACACCTCAAAACAAGGATGCAACATGATAATATGAAGCTACATGCAATTCTAAGCAAGTTTCATATAGAGCACACTCAAAACGGAGCAATGGTTCAACACACACACACTAAGTTTAAAGGACAAGCTGTCCAAAACAGCAACTATGCATATTGCAAGCATCAAAACAACATGCTACAGCACCCCAACATGATAACAAAAGGCATGGACATGATGCACAGGTAAAGCACAACAAAACATGAACACTGAGCTATCTCTATAAATCACTAGAACATGCTCAAACACACATGGTAAGATTGCAAGTTATAACAATTTCAGACTTTGCAGAAAATAACATCAGGTTGCAATGTTTAGAGCTATCAAACAACATGTTACAGGAACTTATCATGGCAAACAAAGGCATGGCATGATTCTACTAATTGCATAGATCAAAAGTCCCTTACTGACCATAAGCCAAAAAGGATCAGAAAGTATGATGGCACCCAAGTAAACATGGCAAGTTATATTACAGATTCAAACATGGCAGGAACATAATTATGAAGGCATGTAGATGAGCTTGTGCAACTCACCACAAAGCAATATATGGCATGGCAAGGCACCCAACAGTAAGAAGACATATTTATGAAGCTAAGCATGGCAATAGCAAGTCTATAGGGTGCATGGAACACTAGCAACAAACACGATAACAACGGAACTTAATGTTAACAGGCTGACAGCAACATTATGAAGCAACTTTGGAGCAAGATATGAACAATCTACAGCAACCTATAAATGCAACCAGGGGCATGTATTGTTAGAGCATGACATGTAGATCAAAACATATTTAGAGCACATCTCCAGATTATGCATGGAATGATTAGTAGCAACATGTTTATATAGCATCACGAAATAACAGATTCAGCCTAGCAAAACAGCAACAGCATGTACCCTACTTAACAAGCTCGATACACTCACCACAAGTCATTGCATGACAATATAAGCATAGCATCATTAAGAAGACATGTTTATGTAACAAACCAAGTCAAGAACAAGTTCATAGCATGCAAGGATCAACTATAGCAACCTTGGCAAAATTGAATAACATGTAAACAATCTGCCAGGAAACATTTTGAAGCAAAAGTAGAGCACGAAAATGACATGCTAGACTACTCCATAATTGCAACCAAGGGCACTAATGGATAGAAACAAACCATATATTCAAAACACCCTTATTGAAGTATCTCTAAATATGCATGGATCTCTCTGTAGCATCAAGTTTACATGGCATCAAAATAACAGCAGAACAGGGACTAAAATCAGCAACATCACGATGCCTAGTTTGCATGCTTGTGCTAGTCACCACATTGATCATAAAAATACATGGTAAGCACCTCTGTAAAGAATACATGGCATAGATCAAAACACAGGTAGACATCAACCTCATAGGATGCACACATCAATCATGGCAAAAATGACAAAAGAGCTCGTTCTGTTAACAGACAGCAGAGAACATTATGAAGCACTATTACAATAATGATTCAGGCATCAAGATGAGCTCAAATGAATATGATGCAATGGAATGAAATGATTTACTCGCCGAGACGAACAATTTGACATATTACACGCACGAAACGGAGCTACAGATGCAGAGATACAGCATGACGAACATGGCATGAAAATTACTGCATATTCGGGGACTTGGCAGTTTTCAGGAAAAAAAAACAGGTAAGCGCTCTCTGACTATATGTCGCACGAGCGGGACTTGTGGGTTCTCACCTAGCTGGGCTCG
Organism: Triticum dicoccoides; assembly: GCF_002162155.2. Classification (NCBI taxonomy): domain Eukaryota; kingdom Viridiplantae; phylum Streptophyta; class Magnoliopsida; order Poales; family Poaceae; genus Triticum; species Triticum dicoccoides. The sequence goes on along the minus strand of NC_041385.1, from coordinate 696,456,194 downwards.
GCCCAGGTCGGTGGCGGAGCAGGCCTGGCAGGCTGGGGACGCGGGCCGAGGAACTGGGCCTAGGGGCCGGCTTGCGGGCCCACGTGGCCGGTGGGAGGCCGTGGCCCACGCGGGCAGCGTGGTCGCCGGCAGGAGCGGGACGGGGCGAAGGAGGCGGCGGCGACGGTCTCCGACAGGTCCGGCGACGACGGAGCTCGGCTCCAGCAATGGAGACGAGGGGACGGGGCATAGGAAGCGGGCGCTGGGCGCGGTCGGCGGTGAAAGTTGACGCGGCGGCGGAGAGGCGAGCGGGATCCCGGCGGAGGAGGCGCACTCCAGCGGGCGGCGGGCAGCGCCGGCGATGGCGGCAGCCGTCGCGGGATCCAGGCGGCGGCGCGGCTGCGCGGGCGGCGGAGCCCTACCGCGGGCTCGGGCTCGGGTGCCCCGCGGGCTGGCGGGGAAGGTGACGTGTCGCGCCCTGATTGGGCGAAACGACGTGTCCGGCGGACATGTCCGGCGCGGATGGACATGTCCGGCGGCGCGGAGGAGTTAGGCTAGGGTTTTGGACTGCGGGAATTTCGGGGGAGGCCACATATATATAGGTAGAGGGAGCTAGGAGTGTCCAAATGAGGAGCGGTTTTCGGCCACGCGATCGTGATCGAACGACCGAGAGAACGGAGGGGAGTTAGATGGGTTTTGGGCCACTTTGGAAGGGTGTTGGGCTGCAAAGAGAAGGAGGCTTTACAGTTACCCGGTTAACCGTTGGAGTACCAAACGAACTCCAAATGGCACGAAACTTGACAGGCGGTCTACCGGTGCTATACCAAGGCCGCTTGGCAAGACTCGGTCCATTCCGAGAAAGTTTAACACCCACTCACGAAGAGAGGCAAGAAGGGGACGCCGGGGAGCATAGGAGCGCCGGATTGCAAAACGGACAACGGGGAAAATGCTCAGATGCATGAAACGAACACGTATGCCAAATGAAATGCACATGATGACATGATAAAATGCAACACGCAAGAAAATGACATGGCAACGACGGTGAATAACTGACAGACACCTGGCGCATCGGATCCGGGGCGTTACAACACTCCTCTACTAACAAGAGATCTCGTCCCGAGATCTTAGGACCGAGACGGAAGAGAAAGAGGAAGAGGTGAAACAAGAACTCAAGAGAAGAAACAAAGAATCGAGAGCACTCAAGAAGAAGAGGGGAATGACGAGAATTACGAGAATCGAAAGCTCACGGAATCAGATAGACTATGAAACCACTCTGGTTAGAACGAGATAAGAAACGAATAAGACTGAAAGGACTTAGGCATCACTCCGGCTGGACATGGAAAGAATAGAACATGAACTAGAGAGGATGGAATGATACTTGATGAAGAACAACACAAAACCTCTGGAAGAATTGAAAGAGTTGAATGAAAAGAACGGAGAAGAAAATGACAACTTGTGCCACGAATGAAATAGAAAGCAACCTTAGAAGAAAAGATTGAATGGAGTTGTTGAGAAAATTCAACAACGAAAAGAATAAGCTTGTTGTGGACTTATGGAAAACATCTCAGAAATTATGAGGTGATAACCGACCGCAAACGGAAATGATTGGATAGCTTAGAAGAACGAAGAAAAGCAAAACTCCACTTCAAAAGAATACGGAGAATTAATTGCAGTTCGAGATGCGAGAAGAAAAGATACTTGAATTCCACCAACAAAATCTTGATGAACACTTGAAGAATGAATTAAATCATGAAGAACCACCATGAAGAACTCCGGTAACAAAAGGATGATGAGATAGACTGAAGGATGAAAGAATAAGATGAGCCTTGCGATGATTTAGATGGAGGTTCCGACGAAATGGCTGAGGAAATTTGAACTCCGGAAAAGAAAAGATGAAAACACATGAAACTAGAATTTATGCACGAAGAACAAACTCCGAAGGAAGGGATTACTCACTTGGATGAAATAAGAATAAGATTTATTGTATGCTTAACCTTCATCAAATTAAATTGATGACCAACAATGGATTTGGCATACTACTTATTCTTCTTGAAAAGGATTGAGAAGTGACATGTCGCAAACTTGAGAAAGTCTTCATGAACCACCGGTAGGATTGGAAAGATCAAATGAATCAAAATGATAATCAAAGAAAAGGAATCTTGAATGAACCACCGTTAGAAATCAAAAATGACTGATGAAAGAGGATGAACCACCGGGAAGAATTAGAAGAACAAATAAGCAAGAGGGGATTTAGATGCACAAGAACGAAGAGATGATGAGCTGATTAAAGAACACTTGAACGAAGCACCGGGATAATTAGAGGACGATAGTTGGAATGATGAGGGCGAAGAATTCTTCTGGAACGACGGCCTCCGGTGAAAAGAAACGGAAAAACAGCTTCTGACATTCTCTGGATGGGTAAGAAAAGAATATCTGACAAATGGAATACATCGAGAGGATAACAAGAAGCTAGAATCACGAATATTCGGAAGAATGGGAAAGATTTAGAGGAGAAACTCTTCTTCCACCTTGAACTGACGACGAGAAACACCACCAAAATTACTGAGATACCCCGGGAGAATGAAAAAGCGAAGGGGTTGAGCCAACAATGAAATGATTTGAAATTGATCTTGGAAAGGCATGTGACTGATGGAATCCATTCTTACGTCACATTTTAAAATAATTGAGAATAACTCCGGGAAATTAGAAGAGTTAGGTAAGATCCTGGGAAAAGACCTGTGGGTTAGGGCCCACTGAAGAGAAAACACCGTTGGAAAGGATTGATGAACAGATAGATGAAGCACCGGAACAATTGAAATATTTGAATGAGGTGACAACCTCGAATTAATTGGAACACAGACGAATCTCATGAGATGTCTTCCGAACTCCGGAATGATTGAATGGCGAGAGGCGAACGAGCAGGGAAAACACTTGATCCAGGGAAAAGAATGTGATCAACTCGAAAAACTTGAATTGAGTCCACCGGAAAGAGATGGAGAATGACGAACGAGACGAGAATTCACCGGTTGAAATAATTTATGAAAGACTGAAGAGGTTCCACACGAATGAAATAGATTGTCGAGAGAGAGTCAGACTCCGTGAAGAAAAGGGTGGGAGGGCGGGAAAACAAAATCATCTTGGAAGGGGAAATCGACGAATATCTTGAAGAGAAAACACCGGTTGAAATCATTGAGGAAAGAAAGCAAAGGCTTCGCACGAGTAGGATGGATACTCGATTACGGACTCCGGTTCCGAGAAGAAGAAGGCTGGGCGGGTGGGAAAAGAAAACAACTGAGGATAGAAAAACAACTTCGTTGAGATTGAACTGAGGATTGAACTTGCGAAGATGAAGAGGGTTGAGTCGACTTGACGAGAAATGCGCCGGATGAAAAGAGCTGAGGAACAACGATCGGAAAACCAACTGCGTGATCCTAAAGAAAAATTTGAAGAGGAAGAGGAGTAATTCAAAACACCTACGTCAAGATTCCTTACCAGAGCGACGAAGTGGCAGAGGAGTAAAACGAATTCCTACTCTCCGATATAATAGACTCCAAAAATAGTTTATTCTAGACTCAACATCGGCCAAACTACACGATCAATCAAGGGGGCTCCTAGGGTCGGTCGAGGCTCTGATACCAACTTGTCACGCCCAATATGTGACCCTATCCAAAAGGAACTCGAAGGTCCCACCAAGGATAGACCCGCATATTGAAACGCTTTTGCAAGGTGGATATCATTACATCAACATTACATAATATATGGGGATACATACATAAGGCATACAATGCCACATGAATACAACATCATCATACATAAGATCATCATCCGACTATGGATGAAACACAAACAGAAACTCAAACGACATCCACCCTGCTAGCCCAGGCTGCTGACCTGGAACCTATCCCTGATCGAAGAAGCAGAAGAAGAACTCAACGCAAGCAAGCATCGCTCTCGCGTCATGATCATCGCATGAACCTGTACCTGCAACTATTGTTGTAGTAATCTGTGAGCCACGAGGACTCAGCAATCCCATTACCATGGGTATCAAGACTAGCAAAGCTTAAAAGGAAAGGAAGGGGGGTAAAGTGGTGAGGCTGCAGCAGCAACTAAGCATGATATGGTAGCTAACATACGCAAATAAGAGCGAGAAGAGTGATCAAGAAGTGATCCTGAACTCCTACTTACATCAAACATAACCCAGAAACCGTGCTCACTTCCCGGACTCCACCGAGAAGAGACCATCACGGCTACACACGCGGTTGATGCATTTTAATTCGGATCTGGTGTCAAGTTGTCTACAACCGGACATTAACAAATTCCCATCTGCCTATAACCGCAGGCATGGCTTTCGAAAGATTTTACCCTGCAGGGGTGTCCCAACTTAGCCCATGACAAGCTCTCGCGATAAACGAAGGAATAGACCTTCTCCCAGGAAGACCCGATCAGACTCGGAATCCCGGTTTACAGGACATTTCGACAATGGTAAAACAAGACCAGCAAGACCGCCGATGCGCCGATAATCCCGATAGGAGCTGCACATATCTCATTCTCAGGGAAACATCGGATGAACACTACGTACAACTAAAACCAAGCCTCAAGTTTCCCCGAGGTGGCGCTACAAGTGGCTCTGGTTCGGACCAAGACTTAGACAAGCACTGGCCCGGGGGGGCTATAATAAACATGACCCTCGAGAGAGCGACTCCCAAGGGAAAAGTAGGTGGTGGTGAGGCAAATGGTAAAACCAAGGTTGGGCCTTGCTGGAGGAGTTTTATTCAAAGCGAACTGTCGAGGGGGTCCCATAAATCACCCGACCGCGTAAGAAACGCAAAATCCGGGAACATAACACCGATATGACGGAAACTAGGGCGGCAAGAGTGGAACAAAACACCAGGCATAAGGCCGAGCCTTCCACCCTTTACCAAGTATATAGATGCATTAATAATATAAGAGATATTGTGATATCCCAACCAAAATACTGTCCACCATGGAGAAATCTTCAACTTCACCTGCAACTAGCAACGCTATAAGAGGGCTGAGCAAAGCGGTAACATGGCCAAGCAACGGTTTGCATAGGAAAGGTGTCAAAGGTTAGAGGTTCATGGCAATTTGGGATGGCTTGATAAACAGGTGATAGGTAGCGCAGCATAGTGATAGAACGAAGCAACTAGCATAGCAATGATAGTAGTGAGATCCAGGGTAGCGGTCATCTTGCCTGAAATCCCGCTAGGAAGAAGAACGAGTCCATGAAAAAGACGAACGGATGAAGCCGAACCAAACATAGACGAACGAATCCTCACGATCGTAACAGAACAGGAACTATCCAGAAGAAGCACACAACATAGTAAACACACCACACATGAACAAGGCATGATGCACGACAATACATGATGCATGACAAAGCTACATGAAGCTACTCATGGCAAGAGATGATGCAAACAAGAGCAACACATCAAGGCAAGTTTAAATGAGGCCGGGAACAACATATAACAATTCCGGTAAGTCCTCATATGCATATTTCGAAATTGGTCCAGATCTGAATAAACCTTATGTTCAAGTTGTTAAACAGAAAGTTAAGATGCGCCAAGATGATCTACACGAGATTCTAGTCAAGTTACATATAAAGTTCATTTAGTTCGGAGCTACGGCCTAGAAGATATGAGCAAAACAAGTTAAACATGGCATTGATGCAAAATGCACCCAAACATCAAGCAAACACCTCAAAACAAGGATGCAACATGATAATATGAAGCTACATGCAATTCTAAGCAAGTTTCATATAGAGCACACTCAAAACGGAGCAACGGTTCAACACACACACACACTATATAAGTTTAAAGGACAAGCTGTCCAAAACAGCAACTATGCATATTGCAAGCATCAAAACAACATGCTACAGCACCCGAACATGATAAGAAAAGGCATGGACATGATGTACAGGTAAAGCACAACAAAACATGAACACTGAGCTATCTCTATAAATCACTAGAACATGCTCAAACACACATGGTAAGATTGCAAGTTATAACAATTTCAGACTTTGCAGAAAATAACATCAGGTTGCAATGTTTAGAGCTATCAAACAACATGTTACAGGAACTTATCATGGCAAACAAAGGCATGGCATGATTCTACTAATTGCATAGATCAAAAGTCCCTTACTGACCATAAGCCAAAAAGGATCAGAAAGTATGATGGCACCCATGTAAACATGGCAAGTTATATTACAGATTCAAACATGGCAGGAACATAATTTTGAAGGCATGTAGATGAGCTTGTGCAACTCACCACAAAGCAATATATGGCATGGCAAGGCACCCAACAGTAAGAAGACATATTTGTGAAGCTAAGCATGGCAATAGCAAGTCCATAGGGTGCATGGAACACTAGCAACAAACACGATAACAACGGAACTTAATGTTAACAGGCTGACAACAACATTATGAAGCAACTTTGGAGCAAGATATGAACAATCTACAACAACCTATAAATACAACCAGGGGCATGTATGGTTATAGGATGACATGTATATCAAAACATATTTAGAGCACATCTCCAGATTATGCATAGAATGATTAGTAGCAACATGTTTATATAGCATCACGAAATAACAGATTCAGCCTAGCAAAACAGCAACAGCATGTACCCTACTTAACAAGCTCGATACACTCACCACAAGTCATTGCATGACAATATAAGCATAGCATCATTAATAAGACATGTTTATGTAACGAACCAAGTCAAGAACAAGTTCATAGCATGCAAGGATCAACTATAGCAACCTTGGCAAAATTGAATAACATGTAAGCAATCTGCCAGGAAACATTTTGAAGCAAAAGTAGAGCACGAAAATGACATTTTAGACTACTCCATAATTGCAACCAAGGGCATGAATGGATAGACAAAAACCATATGTTCAAAACACCCTTACTGAAGTATCTCTAAATATGCATGGATCTCTCTGTAGCATCAAGTTTACATTGCATCAAAATAACAGCAGAACAGGGACTAAAATCAGCAACATCACGATGCCTAGTTTGCGTGCTTGCTCTAGTCACCACATTGATCACAAAAATACATGATAAGCACCTCTGTAAATAAGACATGACATAGATCAAAACACAGGTAGACATCAACCTCATAGGATGCACACATCAATCATGGCAAAAATGACAAAAGAGCTCGTTCTGTTAACAGACAGCAACAAACATTATGAAGCACTCTTACAATAATGATTCAGGCATCAAGATGAGCTCAAATGAATATGATGCAATGGAATGGAATGATTTACTCGTCGAGACGAACAATTTGACATATTACACGCACGAAACGGAGCTACGGATGCAGAGATACAGCATGACGAACATGGCATGAAAATTACAGCAGATTCGGGGACTTAGCAGTTTTCAGGAAAAAAACAGGTAAGCGCTATATGACTATATGTCGCATGAGCGGGACTTGTGGGTTCTCACCTAGCTGGGCTCGGCCCAGGTCGGTGGCGGAGCAGGCCTGGCAGGCTGGGGACGCGGGCCGAGGAACTGGGCCTGGGGGCCGGCTTGCGGGCCCACGTGGCCGGTGGGAGGCCGTGGCCCACGCGGGCGGCGTGGTCCCCGGCAGGAGCGGGACGGGGCGAAGGAGGCGGCGGCGACGGTCTCCGACAGGTCCGGCGACGACGGAGCTCGGCTCCGGCAACGGACACGAGGGGACGGGGCGGAGGATGCGGGCGCTGGGCGCGGTCGGCGGCGAGGGTTGACGCGGCGGCGGAGAGGCGAGCGAGATCCCGGCGGAGGAGGCGCACTCCGGCGGGCGGCGGGCGGCGCCGGCGAAGGCGGCAACCGTCGCGGGATCAAGGCGGCAGCGCGGCTGCGCGGGCGGCGGAGCCCTACCGCGGGCTCGGGCGCGGGCGCCCCGCGGGCTGGCGGGGAAGGTGACGTGTCGCGCCCTGATTGGGCGAAACGACGTGTCCGACGGACATCTCCGGCGTGGATGGACATGTCCGGTGGCGCGGAGGAGTTAGGCTAGGGTTTTGGACTGTGGGAATTTCGGGGGAGGCCACATATATATAGGCAGAGGGAGCTAGGAGTGTCCAAATGAGGAGCGGTTTTCGGCCACACGATCGTGATCGAACGACCGAGAGCATGGAGGGGAGTTAGATGGGTTTTGGACCACTTTGAAAGGGTGTTGGGCTGCAAAGAGAAGGAGGCTTTACGGTTACCCGGTTAACCGTTGGAGTACCAAACGAACTCCAAATGGCACAAAACTTGACAGGCGGTCTACCGGTGCTATACCAAGGCCGCTTGGCAAGACTCGGTCCATTCTGAGAAAGTTTAACACCCGCTCACGAAGAGAGGTAAGAAGGGGACGCCGGGGAGCATAGGAGCGCCGGATTGCAAAACGGACAACGGGGAAAATGCTCGGATGCATGAAATGAACACGTATGCAAAATGAAATGCACATGATGACATGATAAAATGCAACACGCAAGCAAATGACATGGCAATGACGGCGAATAACTGACAGACACCTGGCGCATCAGATCCGGGGCATTACAGAAACGTCGCCGCAAAGGTACGGTGCACCATTATCCTTTAAGGGAAAGATTCCTGGGAGGCATATTAATGCTCATGATTCTTCCAGGAGAAAAAGCGCTCGCCGGACTGAGTCCGGAGAGGGTGCCCATCAAGCCTCCGCCAGCCAGGCTCCAACGCCTGGTCCGGAGGGGGAGGCGAGCGCAAGGCGTGAGCCGGATGCTCCTCCAACGGAGGATGCCGACAGGTTGTCTGCCACCAGGTCTGAGGTGGAGAGCGCCATGAATCACAGGCGCCGTCGGACAGTTCTTCGTGATGCGTGTTTCTCCCCTGAGGCGTTAAATGCCTTTAATGCGGGAGATGCGCACCTCCATGCTGCTCAAGATGGTTTAACCAGAGCCACGGAGCAGTATGTAAAGGACATACGGGTAAGTAATTTTAATAGTTATATATGCCAGTAGCCCCCGAGACTTAAAATAGTTATATATCCCAGGAGCTTCAAGAGTGCAAGGCCCAACTTGAGGCCGCACCGACCGCCGCGGGAGGAGACACAGAGACCCCCTCCAGTAACACATATTTCAAAAATGTTTTATGGTGTGCGGCGTGCGTATAAATCTGACAGTAATATTGCAGATGTTGCCGGACTTGATCCGGACAAGCAACAACTACTGCGCCAGTTGAAGACCGGCGAGAGGGTGCTTATGAAGGTGCAGCAGGAGAGGAACAAACTCCAAGATGCCCACACCCATCTTGGAGAAGAGCTAAAAGGTGTTCGGGCCCAGCTGTCTGGCTCCTTGAAGGAGAATCAGTGGCTTCGTCGCGACATCTATAGTAAGTGCTTGAGCAAACTCTTTTGAAAAGAAGAGTTCGGCGAGGAGGTCGGTTGACAGAAATATGTCTGTAGGTGTGCTCACAGGTTGCCCTATGGAGGAAATGCTCGGTTAAACGGGTGACCAATTTCCCGAGCTGGTGCAACTGCTTGAACGTGTTCGGCAGGCGATGAGTGGCGTCGTTCAGGCCTTATGGCCTTCCGTCTCCCTACCTGAGGGCCTTGGAGGGCTTGATGAGAAGCTTCAGGGAGTACGGCGACGTCGCCGTTTGTGGAAGATATCGGCCTGCCGTCAAGGCGCCAGGGAGGCCTGGGCCATGGTGAAGACGCGGTACCCGAAGGCTGACCCAAACCACATGGCCGAGGTCGGACCTGTGGGGCCTGATGGGAAGGAGATCCCTGTGAGCTTGATGTACGGCCAAGTAGAGCTGGCCGCGAAATATTCCCAACGGGACTGTAAATTAGACAACCTGTTAGATGGGATTGAAGAGGAGTACAATCAGTCAGTTTGACGATGTAATTTTAAAATGACATGTAAAATGCCTTCTAGCCGGATTGTAGATCGTTTGCCTTTGCGGACCTTTTCGCTTCAACCTCGGGACCCAACAGTCTGGAGTGTGTCCGAATACCCTGACGGTTATAAAAGAACCGGGGCATGCATGGAGACAAGGCGTAGGGGTCATAATTGCTTTATCAGACAAGTGCCGAACTAGCTATGTTATATTACATGGTTAGTTAGAAACTTCTTCCAGGGAGAATAGTTCCGTTAAGGGTTCCTTTCCCTGGGAGGCATGCCCTAAAGTGCATGTCCGGGCTGCAAAAATAGCAGAAAAAGCATCTGGGGGTAGATAAATAAGTAAGTAATAAATCATCTTTCAGGTCACCGACCGAATATTCTCTTAAGAACGCTAGCCTTCGGCTTCACCCAGTCTGAGGTACACATCCGGCTGACCCAGCAGTAACAATTGCAGAGGTGCTCCCTTTACCTCCTAGCCGAACAATCGGGAACGTAAGGGTAAGCACAGGAGCCAGGCAACCCGGCTTGGCCAAAACTTAAGTCATATCGATGCATATAATGGTGATCAAAAGGTACATGCGGAAGTGTGACACATGTGGTGGGCATGAAGCCCATATAAATAAGCTTCTGTTAAAGAAGCCCCCAGGTATAACGAGTGCGAGTAGCGCATCGAGTGAGTGCGAACAAAGCGCAGATTAGCCCTCAAGAGGTTTGTACTGAAAGAGGGAGGAAAAAGGAGGGAAAACAAAGACAGCAAACAAAGACATGAAAGGTGGACGGAGGAAGGAGACGAACCCTGAGTCCGGCACTAGGCATAAAATCTTCGGAGACGGGTTGCGTTCCATGGGTTTGGCTCGAGTCGGTTGTCAGATGCGTTGCGTAGACGGTATGCACCGCCGGTAAGGACTTGGTCGATGATGAAGGGACCTTCCCATGTGGGCTTAAGTTTGTCCTTTTTCTTGTCCGGCATGCGTAGAACTAGCTCGCCAACATTGTAAGTTTTGGCCCGTACTTCTCTGCTTTGATATCTTCGAGCCTGCTGTTGATAGAATGCGGAACGGGATTTTGCCACGTCGCGCTCCTCTTCTAAGCGTCCAAACTGTCCTGCCGATCAAACTCGGCTTCTCTTTCCTCGTACATGCGCACGCGAGGTGAGTCATGAATTATATCGCAGGGCAAAACTGCCTCAGCGCCGTATACCATAAAAAAGTGTGTGAATCCGGTTGTGCGGTTTGGCGTGGTCCGCAGCCCCCAGAGTACGGAGTCGAGCTCCTCTACCCAGTGCGTGTTAGATTCCGTGAGGGACCGCACTAATCTGGGTTTGATGCCGCGCATGATTAGACCATTTGCTCGTTCCACTTGACCATTAGTTTGAGGGTGGTAGACTGAAGCATAGTCGAGCTTGATTCCCATGTTTTTGCACCAGAGTTTAACCTCGTCAACCATGAAATTCGTGCCGTTATCAGTGATGATGCTGTGGGGGACGCCGAAGTGGTGTACCACCTCGGAGATGAAGTCTATCACAGGTCCGGATTCTGACGTTTTAACCGGCTTGGCCTCTATCCATTTGGTGAATTTATCCACCATGACCAATAAGTATTTGTGCTTGTGGGTTCCCCCTTTAAGGGGTCCAACCATGTCAAGCCCCCAGACCGCGAACGGCCAACTAATGGGTATAGTTTTGAGGGCGGTGGGTGGCATGTGGCTTTGATTAGCAAAGAGCTGGCAGCCGACGCATCGTTGGACTAAGTCCTGAGCATCTGCCCGGGCGGTCGGCCAATAAAATCCCGTACGGAAGGCCTTGCCTACAAGGGCCCGGGCGGCGGCGTGGTGCCCGCCGAGTCCGGCGTGAATTTCAGCCAGGAGATTTCGCCCTTCCTCTTCGGAGATACACCTTTGAAGGACTCCGGTTGTGCTTTTCTTATAAAGTTCTCCCTCATGGACCTTGTAGGCTTTAGATCGCCAACTATGCAGCGGGCCTCATTTTAGTCTTCGGGAAGTTCCTGCCGGATTAGGTAGGCTAGGAATGGTTCCGTCCATGGGGCAATTACTGCCAGTATTTCGTGGGCTGAATCTGTTATTTCACTGGCTGAGCCACCGACTGTGTCAGAATGTTCTGCGTTAGGTGATGCAGTTGGTTCCGGATTATTATTTCCGGACTCCTCTTCCCATAATACGGATGGCTTAAAGAGCCGCTCCAGGAAGATGTTTGGAGGGACGGCGTCGCGTTTTGCGCCGGTGCGTGCCAACACGTCTGCTGCCTGGTTATTATCCCGGGCTACATGGTGGAATTCGAGTCCTTCGAACCGGGCTGACATTTTTAGGACAATGTTTCGGTAGGCTGCCATTTTCAGATCCTTGGCGTTAAAGTCTCCATTTACTTGGGATATTGCGAGGTTTGAATCCCCGCGCACCTCTAGGCGTTGAATACCCATGGAGATTGCCATCCGGAGGCCATGTAGAAGGGCCTCGTATTCGGCTGCGTTGTTGGAGTCCGTGTACATTATTTGAAGCACGTATTGGACTGTGTCTCCGGTTGGGGACGTCAAGACGACGCCAGCTCCCAAGCTGGCCAACATTTTGGAGCTGTCGAAATGCATGATCCAATTGGAGTATGCGTCGTACTCTTTAGGGAGTTCGGCTTCGGTCCATTCGGCGATGAAGTCAGCCAGAACTTGCGACTTGATAGCTCGCCGTGGTTTGTAGGTTATATCAAATGGTAAGAGCTCAGTGACCCATTTTGCAATCCTGCCCGTCGCATCGCGATTGTTTATAATGTCGTTGAGAGGTACTTCGTAGGCCACCATTATGGAACACTCTTGAAAGTAGTGTCGCAGCTTCTGGGATGCCATGAACACCGCGTACGCTATCTTTTGATAGTGTGGGTATCGGGACTTGCATGGGGTTAAGACAGTGGATACGTAGTACACTGGTTTTTGAAGAGGGAATTTGTGCCCTTCTGTTTCTCGTTCGACGACGACTACCGCGCTGACAACTTGATGTGTTGCTGCGATATATAATAGCATTGGTTCGCCCAGGTTGGGCGCGGCCAGGACCGAATTTGTTGCCAATACGGCTTTGATTTCTTCGAGTCCGGCCATGGCAGCATCCGTCCATTCGAAATGTTCGGTGCGCCGGAGGAGGCGATAGAGGGGCAGTGCCTTTTCTCCCAAACGGGAGATGAAGCGGCTTAGAGCCGCCACGCATCCGGTTAGCTTTTGTATTTGCTTGAGGTCTTTTGGGATATCCAATTGTGACAGAGCTCGGATCATGGCTGGGTTTGCTTCAATTCCTCTACCGGATACAATGAAGCCCAAGAGCTTTCCGGCTGGTACGCCGAAAACACATTTTTCGGGTTGAGCTTAATGTCATATGCTCGGAGGTTGTCGAATGTCACCCTCAAGTCGTCTACTAGAGTTTCGACGTGTTTGGTCTTGACGACCACATCGTCTACGTATGCCTCGACTGTTTTGCCTATCTGGGTGGCCAGACATGTCTGAATCATGCGCTGATATGTTGCGCCGGCGTTTTTGAGTCCGAAGGGCATTGTGTTGAAGCAGAATGGTCCATATGGAGTAATAAATGCCGTTGCAGCCTGGTCTTTTTCCGCCATCTTGATTTGATGGTATCTGGAGTATGCGTCGAGGAAGCACAATGAATCGTTCCCTGCGGTAGCATCGATGATTTGGTCGATGCGAGGGAGAGGGAAGGGGTCCTTTGGACAGGCCTTGTTAAGGTCTTTGAAATCGACACAAAGGCGCCAGGATTTGTCCTTTTTTGGTACCATTACCAGGTTGGCTAGCCAGTCCGGATGTTTGATATCTCTGATGAATCCGGCTTCTAAGAGTTTGGCTAGCTCCTCTCCCATTGCCTGTCTTTTGGGTTCGGAAAATCGCCGAAGAGCCTGTTTGACTGGCTTGAATCCTTTTAGGATATTTAGGCTGTGCTCTGCCAGCCTGCGTGGGATTCCTGGCATGTCTGAAGGGTGCCAGGCGAAAATGTCCCAATTTTCCCGAAGGAATTCTCGTAGTGCGGCTTCTACATTAGGATTTAATTATGCCCCAATGGAGGCCGTCTTTGTGGGGTCCGTTGGATGGACCTGGAATTTGACTATTTCGTCTGTTGGTTTAAAAGAGGTGGACTTGGACCTCTTATCGAGTATCACATCGTCCCTATCCACCATGGAGCGCAGCGCAGTTAGTTCCTCTGCCGCTAAGGCTTCGGATAATGCCTCTAGGGCCAGTGCGGCTGTCTTATTTTCAGCGCAGAGTGCTGTATCTGGATCACTGGCAAGAGTGATTATTCCATTGGGTCCGGGCATTTTGAGCTTCATGTACCCGTAATGAGGTATAGCTTGGAAGATTGTGAATGCCTCTCGCCCGAACAAGGCGTGATATCCGCTGCCGAATGGGTCCACTTGGAATGTCACCTCTTCGGACCTGTAGTTGTCCGGCGAGCCGAACACTACATCTAGCGTGATTTTTCCTGTGCAGCGTACTTCTCGACTAGGGATTATTCCCCTGAAGGTTGTGCTGCTTCGCTCAATGCGGCTCTAGTCAATTTCCATTTTTTGAAGGGTTTCTTCATAGATGAGGTTTAATCCGCTGCCGCCATCCATGAGTACCTTGGTAAGACGAAAGCCATCCACTATCGGACTGAGGACCAATGCGGCTGGTGCTCTAGCTGTTCGGAATTTAAGTTCATCGCTGGCATTGAAGGTGATAGCCGTGTCGCTCTGTGGATTTGCTGTTGCTACTTGGTAGACTTCTGTGAGGCTGCGGATTGTTTGTTTCCGCATGTTATTTGATGCGGAATTCTCGAAGACTGTTAATACCGTACTGGTACTGCTGGGCTGGTTGCCCGGGGCTAAAAAGCCTTCGCCACTTTTGGCCACCTGCCGTAGTATCCAACATGCTCGAAGGCTATGTGCTGGAGTGGCGCCCTCCGTACTGTGGATTTCGCAGGTTCCGTTGAGCCATCCCTCTAGTACGGTTCCGTACCCTTTAGGGGTTTTTTGCTTTTTGGTTTTTAACCCAGGTGCTTGAGTATGACGCACTCTTTTATTTCGGACTGGGGTTGTATTCAGGGCCGGATTGTCCCAGAACCTAGTTTCGGTTTTCCAGGCACTCTCCATCGCACAGTATTTTTGTACAATGGTCGCTAGGTCGGCAAAGTGTGTAACTTCGCGACGACTGATGGCGTTTATGATTCCCTTGTCCGTGCAATTGTTGCAGAAAATTGAAATCGTGTTTTCTTCACGGCAGTCCTTTATCCTGTTCATAACCAGGAGGAATCTGGCCCAGTAATGATGTATTGTTTCATCGGGCTCTTGCCGTATTTGAGTTAGATCGCTTATGTTTGGGTGGGCGGGTGGAATTAAGTTCGGAACCCCGCCCGATCTGAGGCTCAAAGGCCAAGAAGCTTCCGGATTTGGAAGCTTGGTTTGTTGGATGCTTTCTAACGAATCTGGTCCGATGCCTGACTCTAGGTTCAGTATTTGATTGGCGTCCGTCCCTCCGCGGGAATCCGGCATGAAGGGATCGGGAATCCGGAAATAGTTGGTTTTCAACATAGAAGAAGAGTCGCCGCATTGTTCCTCTACCACAACAATGTGGTGGGTAGCCTGGGGAGAGTTAATATCTCTCAGATCGGTTTTAAGCCCAATCTGATCGTAGTCTGTAGCGACTCCCAGGGCGGCGATGCGATCCAAGAGCTCGTTTACGGAGGAGAGCTCAATCGGATCTAACTGCTCGGCGAATTCCGAGCTGACGCAAAGATCTCTTTTGATGACCTGAGAGGTCACCGTCTGAGCGGTGGCCGAACAGGCGGTCATAAGAAAACCACCTAGCCGGATAGTTTAGCCGGCGGCCAAAGCTCCCTTGACGATGGCGCCGTCTTTAAAGACGGTAAAAGGCATCCTTCCTAATTGCGACGGCACAGAGGAACTCTCAATGAAAGCACCAATGTCGGTGTCAAAACCGGCGGATCTCGGGTAGGGGGTCCCGAACTGTGCGTCTAGGCGGATGGTAACAGGAGACAAGGGACACGATGTTTTACCCAGGTTCGGGCCCTCTTGATGGAGGTAAAACCCTACGTCCTGCTTGATTAATATTGATGATGTGTGTTACAAGAGTAGATCTACCACGAGATCAACGAGGCTAAACCCTAGAAGCTAGCCTATGGTATGATTGTTGTTCATCCTACGGACTAAAGACATCCGGTTTATATAGACACCAGAGAGGGCTAGGGTTACACAGAGTCGGTTACAATGGTAGGAGATCTACATATCCGTATCGCCAAGCTTGCCTTCCACGCCAAGGAAAGTCCCATCCGGACACGGGACGAGGTCTTCAATCTTATATCTTCATAGTCTTGGAGTCCGGCCGATGATGATAGTTCGGCTATTCGGACACCCCCTAGTCCGGGACTCCCTCAGCCGCCTTGGTCACATTGGTGTCAAGCGCATGAAGAAGCTCCATGCCGATGGACTTTTAGAGTCTCTCGATTATGAATCATTTGACACATGCGAACCATGCCTCATGGGCAAAATGACCAAGACTCTGTTCTCCGGAACAATGGAGCGAGCAACCAGCTTATTGGAAATCAGACATACTGATGTGTGTGGTCCAATGAGCATTGAGGCTCGCGGAGGATATCGTTGTGTTCTCACTCTCACTGATGACTTAAGTAGATATGGGTATGTCTACTTGATGAAACACAAGTCTGAGACCTTTGAAAAGTTCAAGGAATTTTAGAATGAAGTAGAGAATCAACGTGATCAAAAAATAAAGTTCTTACGATCAGATCATGGAGGAGAATATTTAAGTCACGAATTTGGTACGCACTTAAGAAAATGTGGAATCGTTTCACAACTCATGCCTCCTGGAACACCTCAGCGTAATGGTGTGTCCGAACGTTGTAATCGCACTCTATTGGATATGGTGCGATCTATGATGTCTCTTACCGGTTTACCGCTATCATTTTGGGGATACGCTCTAGAGACAGCTACATTCACTTTAAATAGGGCTCCGTCTAAATCCGTTGAGACGACACCATATGAATTATGGTTTGGAAAGAAACCTAAGCTGTCATTTCTAAAAGTTTGGGGATGTGATGCTTATGTCAAGAAACTTCAACCTGAAAAGCTCGAACCCAAGTCGGAAAAATGCGTCTTCATAGGATACCCTAAGGAAACCATTGGGTATACCTTCTACCTTAGATCCGAAGGCAAGATCTTTGTTGCCAAGAACGGATCCTTTCTGGAAAAAGAGTTTCTCTCGAAAGGAGTAAGTGGGAGGAAAGTAGAACTCGATGAAGTACTACCCCTTGAACCGGAAAGTAGTGCAGCTCAGGAAAATGTTCCTGTGGTGCCTACACGGACTAGATAGGAAATTAATGATGATGATCAAGGTACTTCGGATCAAGTTGCTACTGAACATCGTTGGTCCACAAGGACACGTTCCACACCAGAGTGGTATGGCAACCCTGTCCTGGAAATCATGTTGTTAGACAACGGTGAACCTTCGAACTATGAAGAAGCGATGGCGGGCCCAGATTCCAACAAATGGCTTGAAGCCATGCAATCCGAGATAGAATCCATGTATGAAAACAAAGTATGGACTTTGACAGACTTGCCCGATGATCGGCGAGCGATACAAAACAAATGGATCTTTAAGAAGAAGACGGACGCGGATGGTAATGTTACCATCTATAAAGCTCGACTTGTTGCTAAGGGTTATCGGCAAGTTCAAGGGGTTGACTACGATGAGACTTTCTCTCCCGTAGCGAAGCTGAAGTCCATCCGAATCATGTTAGCAATTGCCGCATACTATGATTATGAGATATGGCAGATGGACGTCAAAACAGCATTCCTTAACGGCTATCTTAAGGAAGAACTGTATATGATGCAGCCAGAAGGTTTTGTCGATCCTAGGAATGCTAACAAGGTATGCAAGCTCCAGTGATCCATTTATGGGCTGGTGCAAGCATCTCGGAGTTGGAACATTCGCTTTGATGAGATGATCAAAGCGTTTGGGTTTATGCAGACTTATGGAGAAGCCTGCGTTTACAAGAAAGTGAGTGGGAGCTCTGTAGCATTTCTCATATTATATGTAGATGACATACTTTTGATGGGAAATGATATAGAACTTTTGGACAGCATTAAGGCCTACTTGAATAAGTGTTTTTCAATGAAGGACCTTGGAGAAGCTGCTTACATATTAGGCATCAAGATCTATAGGGATAGATCGAGACGCCTCATAGGTCTTTCACAAAGCACATACCTTGATAAGATTTTGAAGAAGTTCAATATGGATCAGTACAAGAAAGGGTTCTTGCCTGTATTGCAAGGTGTGAGATTGAGCTCGGCTCAATGCCCGACCACGGCAAAAGATAAAGAAGAGATGAGTGTCATCCCCTATGCCTCAGCCATAGGATCTATTATGTATGCCATGCTGTGTACCAGACCTGATGTAAACCTTGCCGTAAGTTTGGTAGGAAGGTACCAAAGTAATCCCGGCAAGGAACACTGGATAACGGTCAAGAATATCCTTAAGTACCTGAAAAGGACAAAGGACATGTTTCTTGTTTATGGAGGTGACGAAGAGCTCGTCATAAAGGGTTACGTCGATGCTAGCTTCGACACAAATCTTGATGACTCTAAGTCACAAATTGGATACGTGTATATGTTGAATCGTGGAGCAGTAAGCTGGTGCAGTTGCAAGCAGAGCGTCGTGGCGGGATCTACATGTGAAGCGGAATACATGGCAGCCTCGGAGGCAGCGCATGAAGCAATATGGATGAAGGAGTTCATCACCGACCTAGGAGTCATACCCAATGCGTCGGGGCCAATCACTCTCTTCTATGACAACACTGGAGCTATTACCCTTGCTAAGGAGCCCATGTTTCACAAGAAGACCAGGCACATCAAGCGTCGTTTCAACTCCATCCGTGAAAACGTTCAAGATGGAGACATAGGTATTTGAAAAGTATATACAGATCTGAATGTCGCAGATCCGTTGACTAAACCTCTTCCACGAGCAAAACATGATCAACACCAGAACTCTATGGGTGTTCGATTCATCACAATGTAACTAGATTATTGACTCTAGTGCAAGTGGGAGACTGTTGTAAATATGCCCTAGAGGCAATAATAAAATGATTATTATTATATTTCCTTGTTTATGATAATTGTCTTTTATTCATGCTATAATTGTATTATCCGGAAATCGTAATACACGTGTGAATACTTAGACCACAACATGTCCCTAGTGAGCCTCTAGTTGACTAGCTCGTTGATCAACAGATAGTCATGGTTTCCTGACTATGGACATTGGATGTCATTGATAACGGGATCACATCATTAGGAGAATGATGTGATGGACAAGACCCAATCCTAAGCATAGCACAAATATCGTGTAGTTCGTTTGCTAGAGCTTTTCCAATGTCAAGTATCTTTTCCTTAGACCATGAGATCGTGTAACTCCTGGATACCGTAGGAGTGCTTTGGGTGTACCAAACGTCACAACGTAACTGGGTAACTATAAAGGTGCACTACAGGTATCTCCGAAAGTGTCTGTTGGGTTGACACGGATCGAGACTGGGATTTGACACTCCGTATGACGGAGAGGTATCTCAGGGACCACTCGGTAATGCATCATCATAATGAGCTCAAAGTGACCAAGTGTCTGGTCACGGGATCATGCATTACGGTACGAGTAAAGTGACTTGCTGGTAACGAGATTGAACGAGGTATTGGGATACCGACGATCGAATCTCGGGCAAGTAACGTACCGATTGACAAAGGGAAGTGTATACGGGGTTGCTTAAATCCTCGACATTGTGGTTCATCTGATGAGATCACCGAGGAGTATGTGGGAGACAACATGCGTATCCAGATCCCGATGTTGGTTATTGACCGGAGAGCCGTCTCGGTCATGTCTGCATGTCTCCCGAACCCGTAGGGTCTACACACTTAAGGTTAGGTGACACTAGGGTTGTATGAATATGAGTATGCAGCAAACCGAAAGTTGTTCGGAGTCCCGGATGAGATCCCGGACGTCACGAGGAGTTCCGGAATGGTCCGGAGGTAAAGAAGTATATATAGGAAGTGCAGTTTCGGCCATCGAGAGAGTTTCGGGGTCACCAGTATTGTACCGGGACCACCGGAAGGGTCCCGGGGGTCCACCGGGTGGGGCCACCTATCCCGGAGGGCCCCATGGGATGAAGTGGGAGGGCAACCAGGCCCTAGTGGGCTGGTGCACCCCCCCGGACCCCCCTCTGCGCCTAGGGTTGGGAACCCTAGGGGAGGGGGCGCCTCCACTTGCCTTGGGGGGCACTCCACCCCCCTTGGCCGCCGCCCCCCTAGAGATCCCATCTCTAGGGCCGGCGCCCCCCTGGGGTCCCTATATAAAGAGGGGGGTGGGAGGGAAGCCGCACCCAACACCCTGGCGCCTCCCTCCCCTCCCTGCTACACCTCCTCCTCCCGTAGTTGCTTGGCGAAGCCCTGCTGGAGCCCTGCTGCATCCACCAACACGCCGTCGTGCTGCTGGATCTTCATCAACCTCTCCTTCCCCCCCTTGCTGGATCAAGAAGGAGGAGACGTCACGCTGACCATACGTGTGTTGAACACGGAGGTGCCGTCCGTTCGGCGCTAGGATCTCCGGTGATTTGGATCACGACGAGAAAGACTCCCTCAACCCCGTTCTGTTGAACGCTTCCGCACGCGATCTACAAGGGTATGTAGATGCATCTCTCTCTCTCTCGTTGCTAGATGAACTCATAGATTGATCTTGGTGAACATAGAATTTTTTTTATTTTATGCAACGTTCCCCAACACAAGGATGATTGTGGTAATCTAAAAAGAAAATACTAATATCATACATGACGCTCCAAGCAAAACACTTATCATGTGTCGAATAAAAATATAGCTCCAAGTAAAGTTACCGATAGACGAAGACGAAAGAGGGGATGCCTTCCGGGGCATCCCCAAGCTTAGGATTTTGGTTATCCTTGAATATCTTGGGGTGCCATGGGCATCACCAAGCTTAGGCTCTTGCCACTCCTTATTCCATAATCCATCAAATCTTTACCCAAAACTTGAAACCTTCACAACACAAAACTCAATAGGAAATCTCATAAGCTCCGTTAGTGTAAGAAAGAAAAACCACCACATAAGGTACTGTAATAAACTCATCTTTATTTATATTGGTGTTAAACCTACTGTATTCCAACTTCTCTATGGTTCATACCCTTACATACTAGCCATAGATGCATCAAAAATAAGCAAACAACACATGAAAAACAGAATCTGTCAAAAACAGAACAGTCTGTAGCAATCTGTAACTCTCGAATACTTATAGAACTCTAAAAATCCTACCAAAATAGGAAGTCCTGGGAAACTTGTCTATTGATCTTCATAAAAAAGAATCAATGCAAAAGTACGTTTCTGTGAATTACTAAAATTATTCTCGTGTGCACAAAGTTTCTGTTTTTCAGCAGAATCAAATTAACTATCACCACAGGTTATCCTATAGGTTCTACTTGGCACAAACACTAACTAAAACATGAAAACACATCTAAACAGAAGGTAGATGAAAAATTTAATAGTAAACTGAAGCAAAAAAACAAAAAACTAAAATAAAATTGGGTTGCCTCCCAACTAGCGCTATTGTTTAACGCCCCAAGCTAGGGATAAAAGCGAGGATAGATCTAAGTAGTGCCATCTTTGGCACTCAATTCATAAGTAGCTCGCATGATATATTCATAAGGTAATTTAACTTTCTTTCTTGGAAAGTGCTACATGCCTTTCCTTAATGGAAATTGGAATCTAATATTCCCTTCCTTCATATCAATAATTGCACCAATCGTTCGAAGGAAAGGTCTACCAAGAATAATAGGACATGAAAGATTGCAATCTATATCGAGAACGATAAAATCTATGGGCACATAGTTCCTATTTGCAACAATAAGAATATCATTGATTCTTCCCATAGGCTTCTTAATGGTGGAATCCGCAAGGTGCAAATTTAAAGAGCAACCATCAAGATCATGGAAACCTAGAATATCACATAAAGTTTTTCGAATCGTGGAAACACTAGCACCCAAATCACACAAAGCATAACATTCATGATCTTTAATTTTAATCTTTATAGTAGGTTCCCACTCATCATAAAGTTTTCTAGGTATCGAAACTTCCAAGTTAAGTTTTTCATCATGGCAACAACAATATGTTTGGTAAAAGCTTTATTTTGACTATAAGCATGAGGAGAATTCAACACGGATTGCAACAAGGAAATACAATCTACTAAAGAACAATTATCATAATTAAATTCCTTGAAATCCAAGATAGTGGGTTCAATGCCATTTAAAGTCTTGACCTCTCCAATCCCACTTTTACCAAATTTAGCATCAAGATCTAAAAACTCCGAATCATTGGGACGACTTTTAACTAAAGTTGACTCATCTCCAGTCCCATCATTATCAAGATTCATATTGCAAAACAAGGATATAATAGGGGACACATCAATAAGTTTTAGATCTTCATCATTATTTTCATGGAAACTAGAAGAACACGCTTTTACAAAGCAATCTTTCTTAGCACGCAATTTAGCGGTTCTTTCCTTGCACTCATCAATGGAAATTCTCATAGCTTTGAGAGACTCATTGATATCATGCATAGGAGGAGTAGATCTAAGTTTCAAAGAATCAACATCAAGCGAAAGTCTATCAACGTTCCTAGCCAAATCATCAACTTTAAGCAATTTTTCTTCAAGCAAGGCATTAAAATTCTTGTGAGAGATCATAAATTATTTCACACTATTCTCAAAATCAGAGGGCATCTTATTAAAATTACCACAAGAATTATTGTAGGAATTTCCATAATAATTAGAGGAATTACTAGGGAACGGTCTAGGATTAAAGTTTACTCTATAAGCATTGTTACCAAAATTATTCCTACCAACAAAATTCACATCCATAGATTCATTATTATTCTCAATCAAAGTAGACAAAGGCATATCATTGGGATCAATAGGAGAACTCTTAGTAGCAAACAATTCCATAAGTTCATCCATCTTTCCACTCAAAACATTAATTTCTTCTATAGCATGCACTTTTTTACTAGTAGATCTTTCGGTGTGCCATTGAGAATAATTAGCCATAATGTTATCAAGGAGTTTAGTAGCTTATCCTAAGGTGATTTCCATAAAAGTGCCTCCCATGGCCGAATCAAAAAGATTTCTAGAAGCAAAATTCAATCCGGCATAAATTTTTTGTATGATCATCCATAAATTCAAACCATGAGTAGGGCAATTGCGAATCATCAATTTCATTTTTCCCAAGATTGGGCAACATGCTCATGATCAAGTTGTTTAAAATTCATAATATCGTTCCTAAGAGAGATGATCATAGCGGGAGGAAAATACTTAGAGATAAAAGCATCTTTACACTTATTCCATGAATCAATACTATTCTTAGGCAAAGACGGAAACCAAACTTTAGCACGATCTCTAAGTGAAAACAGAAATAACTTCAATTTAACAATATCATTATTCGTATCTTTCTTCTTTTGCATCTCACACAAATCAACAAAGTTGTTTAGATGGGTAGCGGCATCTTCACTAGGAAGGCCGGATAATTGATCTTTCATAACAAGATTCAGCACAGCAGCATTGATTTCACAAGACTCAACATCATTAAGAGGAGCAATCAGAGTACTAAGGAACTCATTATTATTGCTATTGGAAAAGTCACACAATTTGGTATTATCTTGCGCCATCGCGACAAGCAATCCAACACACAAGCAAACAAAAAGGCAAGCGAAAGAGAAAGGAGATTGGGAAAGAGAGGGCGAATAAAACGGCAAGAGTGAAGTGTGGGAGAGGAAAACGAGAGGAAAATGGCAAATAATGTAATGCGAGGGAGATGAGTTTGTGATGGGTACTTGGTATGTCTTGACTTGAGCGAAGACCTCCCCGGCAACGGTGCTAGAAATCCTTCTTGCTACATCTTGAGCTTGCGTTGGTTTTCCTTGAAGAGGAAAGGGTGATGCAACAATAGTAGCATAAGTATTTCCCTCAGTTTTTGAGAACCAAGGTATCAATCCAGTAGGAGGCTCCTCAGAAGTCCCACGCACCTACACAAACAAACAAGAACTCGCAACCAACACAATAAAGGGGTTGTTAATCCCTTCACGGCCACTTGCGAAAGTGAGATCTGATAGAGATAATATGATAAGATAAATATATTTTTGGTATTTTGTGATATAGATTGGAAAAGTAAAGATGCAAATAAAAGTAGATTGAAAGCTTATATAATAAAAGATAGACCCCGGGGTCATAGATTTCACTAGTGGCTTCTCTCAAGATAGCATAAGTATTACGGTGGGTGAACAAATTACTGTCGAGCAATTGATAGAAAAGCGAATAATTATGAGATTATCTAGGCATGATCATGTATATAGGCATCACGTCCGTGACAAGTAGGCCGACTCCTGCCTGCATCTACTACTATTACTCCACACATCAACCGCTATCCAGCATGCATCTAGAGTATTAAGTTCATAAAGAAGAGAGTACCACATTAAGAAAGATGACATGATGTAGAGGGATAAACTCATGCAATATGATATAAACCCCATCTTTTTATCCTCGATAGCAACAATACAATACGTGCCTTGCTTCCCCTGCTGTCGTTGGGAAAGGACACCGCAAGATTGAACCCAAAGCTATGCACTTCTCCCATTGCAAGAAAGATCAATCTAGTAGGCCAAACCAAACTGATAATTCGAAGAGACTTGCAAAGATAACTTAATCACACATAAAAGAATTCAGAGGAGATTCAAATATTTCTCATAGATAAACTTGATCATAAACCCACAATTCATCGGATCTCGACAAACACACCACAAAAAGAGTTACATCGAATAGATCTCCAAGAAGATCGAGGAGAACTTTGTACTGAGATTCAAAGAGAGAGAGAAGAAGCCATCTAGCTAATAACTATGGACCCGAAGGTCTATGGTAAACTGATCACAACTCATCGGAAGGGCTATGGTGTTGATGTAGTGGCCCTCCGTTGTCGATTCCCCCTCCGGCGGAGCGCCGGTGAAGGCTCCAAGATGGGATCTCGCAGATACAGAAGGTTACGGCGGTGGAAATAGTTTTTCGTGGTGCTCCTCGATGGTTTCAGAGTATGGGTATATATAGGAGGAAGAAGTAGGTCGGTGGACGCTCGAGGGGCCCACGAGGGTGGGGGCGTGCCCACCTGTAGGGGGCGCGCTGGGCACCCTCGTGGCTGCCTCCTCTGTTGCTTGATGTCCACTCCAAGTCCCCTGGATCACGTTTGTTCCAAAAAGATCGCTCCCGAAGGTTTCATTCCGTTTGGACTCCGTTTGATATTCCTTTTCTTCGAAACACTGAAATAGGCAAAAAAAACAGTAATTCGGGCTGGGCCTCCGGTTAGTAGGTTAGTCCCAAAAATGACATAAAAGTGTAAAGTAAAGCCCATAAACATCCGAAACGGGTAATATAATAGCATGGAACAATCAAAAATTATAGATACGTTGGAGATGTATGATACGTCTCCAACGTATCTACTATTCCAAACACTTTCGCCCTTGTTTTGGACTCTAACTTGCATGATTTGAATGAAACTAACCCGGACTGACGCTGTTTTCAGCAGAACTGCCATGATGTTGTTTTATGTGTAGAAAATAGAAGTTCTCGGAATGACTTGAAAATCCATGGAGATAAGTTTTGAAAAATATAAAAAATACTGGTGAAAGAATCAAGACCAGGGGGCCCACACCCTGTCCACGAGGGTGGGGGGCACGCCCACCCCCTGGGCGCGCCCCCTGTCTCGTGGGCCCCATGAGGCTCCACCGACCTCAACTCCAACTCCATATATTCCGTTTCACGGAGAAAAAATCAAAGAGGAAGTTTCATCGCGTTTTACGATACGGAGCCGCCGCCAAGCCCTAATCTCTCTCTGGAGGGCTGATCTGGAGTCCGTTCGGGGCTCCGGAGAGGGGGATTCGTCATCGTCGTCATCATCAACCATCCTCCATCACCAATTTAATGATGCTCACCGCCGTGCATGAGTAATTCCATCGTAGGCTTGCTGGACGGTGATGGGTTGGATGAGATTTACCATGTAATCAAGTTAGTTTTGTTAGGGTTTGATCCCTAGTATCCACTATGTTTTGAGATTGATGTTGCTATGACTTTGCTATGCGTAATGCTTGTCACTAGGGCCCGAGTGCCATGATTTCAAATATGAACCTATTATGTTTCAATGAATATATGTGTGTTCTTGATCCTATCTTGCACGTCTATAGTCACCTATTATGTGTTATGATCCGACAACCCCGAAGTGACAATAATCGGGATACTTCTCGGTGATGACCATAGTTTGAAGAATTCATGTATTCACTATGTGCTAATGCTTTGTTCCGGTTCTCTATTAAAAGGAAGCCTTAATATCCCTTAGTTTCCACTAGGACCCCGCTGCCATGGGAGGGTAGGACAAAAGATGTCATGTAAGTTCTTTTACATAAGCACGTATGACTATATTCAGAATACATGCCTACATTACATTGATGAACTGGAGCTAGTTCCGTGTCACCCTATGTTATAGCTATTACATGAGGAATCGCACCCGACATAATTATCCATCATTGATCCAATGCCTACGAGCTTTTCACATCTTGTGCTTTGATTATTTACTTTTCTATTGCTATTGTTACAATTACTACAAAACTATCATCTTTACTTTTGTCACTATTACCTTTATTATCATACCACTTTGCTACTAAATACTTTGCTGCAGATACTAAGTTATCCAGGTGTGGTTGAATTGACAACTCAACTGCTAATACTTAAGAATATTCTTCGGCTCCCCTTGTGTCGAATCAATAAATTTGGGTTGAATACTCTACCCTCGAAAGTTGTTGCGATCCTCTACACTTGTGGGTTATCAAGACTAATTTCTGGCGCCGTTGCCGGGGAGCATAGCTCTATTCTCTGAGTCACTTGGGATTTATATCTGTTGATCACTATGAGGAACTTGAAAGACGAAAGAACCAATATTTTTCCCTCAACTATGAGGGGAGGTAAGGAACTGCCATCTAGCTCTGCACTAGATTCTCCTTCTGTTTTGAGTAAGCTTGCGACACCTAAACCTGCTACTGCTATGAATTCTGATATGTCGCATGTTATTGATGATGCCATTTCTGCTATGCATGATACTTATGATGAAACTACTTCTGTGCGTGATACTACTTTGCCATTAGGTGAATTTCTTGATGAGCAACTTGCTAGGGTTAGAGAGAATGAAATTATTGAAGATGCTATTATTGATGAAAGTGATGATGAAAGTTCTCCCCCTGATTATGAATTACCTGTTGTTCCTGAGGGTTATGTTTTGGATGAGGAAGCTGCTAGAGCTATCTTTGCTTGCAAAGATAGATATGATCTTGAAAAGTTATTAGCTAAATGGAAGCAGCAATATCTTAATGCTAGAATGAAACCTGACCCTGCTTTTGCTACTTCACCTATTTGTGTTACTGATAAGGATTATGAATCTGTTGATCCTGAGATAATTACTTTAGTTGAATATGATCCTTTTTATGGCCTTGAATCTGAAACTGTTGTGGCACATCTTACCAAGTTGAATGATATAGCCACCCTGTTTACTAATGATGAGAAGTCTCACTATTATTATATCCTTAAGATATTTCCGTTCTCATTAAAGGGTGATGCTAAGACTTGGTTTAATTCCCTTGCTCCTGGTTGTGTGCGTAGTCCCCAGGATATGATTTATTACTTCTCTGCTAAATATATTCCTGCTCATAAGAAACAAGCTGCCTTGCGGGAAATATATAATTTTGTGCAAATTGAAGAAGAGAGTCTCCCACAAGCTTGGGGGAGTCTTCTCCGATTACTTAATGCTTTGCCTGATCGTCCTCTTAAGAAAAATGAAATACTTGATATCTTTTATAATGGACTAACCGATGCTTCCAAGGACTACTTGGATAGTTGTGCTGGTTGTGTTTTCAGGGAAAGAACAGTCGACGAAGCTGAATTACTATTGAATAATATGTTGACTAATGAAAATAATTGGACTCTTCCCGAGCCAATTCTTGAGGCAATTCCTGAACCAATTGAGCCAACTCCTGAGCCTATTCCTAAACCCACTCCGAAGAAGAGAGGTGTTTTATTTCTCAGTCATGAAGATATGCAAGAGGCAAAAAAATCAATGAAATAAAAAGGTATTAAAGTTGAATATGTTAAGAATTTACCACCTATTGAAGAAATACATGGTCTTAATATACCGCCTGTTGAAGAAACACATTGTCTTGATAACCCGACACAGGTAGTAAAGGTAAATTCTCTCTATAGATATGATAAAGTTGAAATTCCCTCTACTAAATTTCATAGCCCATGCTTAGATGAATTTGATGACTTTATGGCTAGACAAGAAAGTTTTAATGCTTATGTTGGTAGAGAATTAAAGAATAATGCTTTTGAGATAGGACGCTTCAGTGATTATATGGCTAGAGTTAAAGGTGAACTTCAACTCGTTAGCAAATATGCTTCTATGGTTGCTACTCAAGCTGAGCAAGTACTTAAAGCTCAAAATGATTTGCTTGATGAATTAAACAATAAAAATGACTTTGCTATTAGAGTGGCTACTAGAACTGGTAGAATGACTCAGGAACCTTTGTATCCTCAAGGCCACCCTAAGAGAATCGAGCAAGATTCTCAGAGAAATAATTTAGAGGCACCTAGTTCTTCTAAAAAGAAGAAAAAGAAAAATGATAGGACCTTGCATGCTTCTAGTGAACCTGTTGTAGACACACCTTAGAATCCCAATAATATTTCTATTTCCGATGCTGAAACACAATCAGGTGATGAACATGAACCTAGTGATAATGCTAATGATAATGTTCATGTTGATGCTCAACCTAGCAAAAATAATGAAGTAGAGATTGAACCTACTGTTGATCTTGATAACCCACAATCGAAGAATCAACGTTATGATAAGAGAGATTTTGTTGCTAGGAAGCATGGTAGAGAAAGAGAACCATGGGTTCAGAAACCCATGCCCTTTCCTCCTAAACCATCCAAGACAAAGGATGATGAGGTTTTTGAGCGCTTTGATGAAATGATTAGACCTATCTTCTTACGTATGCGCTTAACTGATATGATCAAGGTAAATCCTTATGCTAAATATATGAAGGATATCATTACAAATAAAAGAAAGATACCGGAAGCTGAAATTTCCACCATGCTTGCTAATTATATTTTTAAGGGTGGAATACCAAAGAAACTTGGAGACCCCGGGGTACCAACTATACCATGCTCCATTGAAAGAAATTATGTTAGAACTGCTTTATGTGATCTTGGAGCTGGTGTTAGAGTTATGCCTCTCTCTTTATATCGTAGACGAATTGAATAAGTTTACACCTACTAAAATATCTTTGCAAATGGATGATAAATCAACTGCCATACCTGTCGGTATTTGTGAGGATGTGCCTATTGTGGTTGCAAATGTCACTATCTTAACGGACTTTGTTATTCTTGATATTCTCGAGGACGATAGTATGTCGATTATCATTGGTAGACCCTTTTTGAATACTGCAGGGGCTGTTATTGATTGCAAGAAAGGCAATGTCACTTTTCATGTTAATGGTAATGAGCATACGATACACTTTCCGAGGAAACAATCTCAAGTTTATAGCATCAATTCTATTGGAAAAAGTCCAACTATCATTATTGGAGGTTTTGAATTTCCTCTTCCTACTGTCAAGAAAAAGTATGATATTACTATTATTGGGGATGTTCATATCCCCATTGAGGTAACTTAGTGTTATTCGAAATTTCTCCGGTTCCGTGTTATTCGGAATGAGTTTGTTAACAAGACTTGATCAACCTTGTTAGTGGATTCATTTTGATGATCATGAGATGGATGAAACTAGAAGGCACAAGCTTCTATACCCTCTTTTTATTTTTTGTTATTTAAAATAAATAAAGCAAAAATAGTATTATTCTTCTGTTTTATGAATTATCCATGCAATAAAAAAATTATCCCGAAAATAAAAGTGCTCCAAATGCCCTGCAAATTTAGTATGATTTTTTTATGGAATATTTGAGGATTTTAGGCACTGAAAACACTACAGGAAGGGCAAGCACCTGGCCACGAGGGTGGAGGGCGCGCCCCCCTGTCTCGTGGGCCCATGGTGGCCCCCTCCACTTATGCCAGCACCCACACACTCCATCTTCTTCCCAAAAAAATCCCCATCCAGCTCAAGCACGAGTTCTAGCTCATTTTGCTGCGATTTTCGATCTCCTTGCTCAAAGCTCCATTCATAAAACTGCTTTGGGAGATTGTTGCTTGGTATGCGACTCCTCCATTGGTCCAATTAGTTTTTGTTATAGTGCTTTATTCATTGCAATTTTTTGCTGCATAGGTGACCATGTTCTTGAGCTTGCATGTTAAATTTATGAGGTCGCAAGTAATTCTAATGCATGATATAGGCTCTAGACAGTTGTAGGAGTAGTTGCTACCAATCTTGTTTAGTTTTATTCACTTTTATTTTGAAGTTACTAAAATTTCAGAAATTTTTAGAAAATGTTAAGGAGATTTTTGAGGGGCTCTTCTAGCCAAGGCTCCCTGGAAAAACAAGCTAAAGAGAAGGAAAAGGCCAAGTATAATCTTCCTCGCATAGCAGAAGTACGACCGTGTGAATGGCCCTATGACAATTTCTTGAGAGAAGCTGGAATTTATGAAGACTTTTATTCTTTGATCGAGAATGCATGCCTCACCGATTTCCTCCACGACCGGATCGATCAGTATCTCTTACTCACCAATACTTTTGTGCAAAACTTTTAATATTATCCTAAGAAGTCACCCCTTCAGTATCATTTCATTTATATGATGAATTCAGGGAAATGTCTTTACGTAATTTTTGCGCGGTATGTAAGATACCCTTTGAGGGTAAATTAGATGAACCACATTGTAAAGATGTGGATGGCTTTGTTAACACTATCACTGTAGGAGATCCAAAGAAGGGTTCCGATGCGAGAATCTCTAGCATACACTTTCCTGTTTTATGCTACTTTGCCATATTTGCTAGTAGATGCTTAATTGGTCGTGGAAATAGTGGAAACTTCAATGTTCCTGATATTATTATTCTTCACCATGCCTTGTTTGGTGATAATAGTTTTAGTATGGGTGTCGTCATTGCTAAACGGCTAAGCCTAAATCGTACAAAAGGCCCCATCTTTGGAGGTATCTATGCTGCACGTCTTGCTAAATATTTTGAGATACCTATTAGGCACCATGAGAAAGAGGAGACAATATTGCCTCCTTACATTTTAGATTACAAGAGCATGGTAGCACATGAGTTTATTGTTGACAACGAAGATAAAATGCTTCTGTATAACCTGAGATTTAATAAGAAACACAATGAGACTATTATTTTGCATGTGCCTCTGTTGTTTGATTTGACTGCAGATAATTTTCTTGTCACGCCGGAAGCGGTGTACGCTCATCAAGGCTAAGCATCCACTCTAGAACCTGAGCCTGAGCCGGAACCTTCACTGGACCCTTATCATGCATCATCAAAAGCCTGAGCTTGGGGGAGTACGTATTTCTCACCGACTTTACATTCATGTTCACACACTATTCTGGTTGTCTGTGCTCATACTCTTTCATTGTATTATCCATGCTAGTTTAAATTTCTTTTCTAGTTTTCTTCTTGTGTGTTTGATAAACCTTAAGAAAAACCAAAAAATTAGTTAGTTTAATTTCCTTGCTTGTAGTAGAATTAAAATGAAAACCCAAAAAGATTTCTCGTTCTTATTCTTGTTTGTTGGGAGCTTTCCCGTGTAAATATTTTTATTTTCTTTTATTTCCTTTGGGGGTCGAGAGTAGAAGACCATATTGAAAATGTTTAATGGCTCTCATATGCATGTTCATGACTGTTGTCGCTCTCTCAGTTGGTCGCTTCGTAGTATTTTGCTAGCCTTCACCTGTACTAAGGGAGAATACTGCTTGTGCATCCAAACTCTATAAACCCCAAAGTTATTCCATATGAGTCCACCATACCTTCCTATATGTGGTATCTACCTGCCGTTCCAAGTAAATTTGTGTGTGCCAAACTCCAAACCTTCAAATGAAATTTTGTTTTGTATGCTCGAGCAGCTCATGTTTCAACTAGGGCTGCCTATATCTTCCATGCTAGGTGGGTTATTCTCAAGAGGAGTGGACTCCGCTCCTCATTCACGAGAAAGGGCCGGTAACCGGGATGCCCAGTCCCATGATCCAAAAAGATCAAAGCAAATCAATATAATTAAACAAAACTCCCCCAGGGCTGTTGTTAGTTGGAGGCACTCGTTGTTTTGAGCAAGCCATGGATTGATGCTTGTTGGTGGTGGGGGAGTATAAAATTTTACCATTCTTTGTGGGAATTACCTATAATGCATGCAGTATGGAAGATACAACCATCTCATAGTTGTTGCGTTGAGAGTGAAAGTATGCCGCTCAAAATGTTATTCAATCTCTATTTTAAAAATGAGCTCTGGCACCTCTACAAATCTCTGCTTCCCTCTATGAAGGGCCTATCTATTTACTTTTATGTTGAGTCATCACCTTCTTATTAAAAAGCACCCGCTGGAGAGCACGCTGTCAGTTGCATTCATTACTATTGGTTTATATTGGGTATGACTTGACTGGATCTCTTTTACCATGAATTACAATGTTTAGTCAGTCCTTGATCTTTAAAGGTGCTATGCATTTATGTTTTGCGGTCTCAGGAAGGGCTAGCGAGATACCATTTTGTTATATCATATTGTGATTGTTTCGAGAAACTGTTGTCATCCGAGTTTTATTATTATGGCTCGCTAGCTGATTATGCCATTGATATGAGTGATTGTGAGACCTAGGTGTTATTGTGAGTATGGTTAGTTCCTAATATTTGCTGAAACCTAAATGCTGGCTTTACATGTTTACAACAACAAGAGCAAACAGAGTTTGTAAAAGTTTTTCTTTATCACTTTCAGTTTATCAACTAAATTGCTTGAGGACAAGCAAAGGTTTAAGCTTGGGGGAGTTGATACGTCTCCAACGTATCTACTTTTCCAAACACTTTTGCCCTTGTTTTGGACTCTAACTTGCATGATTTGAATGAAACTAACCCGGACTAACATTGTTTTCAGCAGAACTGCCATGATGTTGTTTTATGTGTAGAAAATAAAAGTTCTCGGAATGACCTGAAAATCCACGGAGATAAGTTTTGAAAAATATAAAAAATACTGGCGAAAGAATCAAGACCAGGGGGCCCACACCCTGTCCACGAGGGTGGGGGGCGCGCCCACCCCCTGGGCGCGCCCCCTATCTCGTGGCCCCCTGAGGTTCCACCGACCTCAACTCCAACTCCATATATTCCGTTTCACGGAGAAAAAAATCAGAGAGGAAGTTTCATTGCGTTTTACGATACGGAGCCGCCGCCAAGCCCTAACCTCTCTCTGGAGGGCTGATCTGGAGTCCGTTCGGGGCTCCGGAGAGGGGGATTCGTCACCATCGTCATCATCAACCATCCTCCATCACCAATTTAATGATGCTCACCGCCGTGCGTGAGTAATTCCATCGTAGGCTTGCTGGACGGTGATGGGTTGGATGAGATTTACCATGTAATCAAGTTAGTTTTGTTAGGGTTTGATCCCTAGTATCCACTATGTTTTGAGATTGATGTTGCTATGACTTTGCTATGCGTAATGCTTGTCACTAGGGCCCGAGTGCCATGATTTCAGATATGAACCTATTATGTTTTCATGAATATATGTGTGTTCTTGATCCTATCTTGCAAGTCTATAGTCACCTATTATGTGTTATGATCCGACAACCCCGAAGTGACAATAATCGGGATACTTCTCGGTGATGACCGTAGTTTGAGGAGTTCATGTATTCACTATGTGCTAATGCTTTGTTCCGGTTCTCTATTAAAAGGAGGCCTTAATATCCCTTAGTATCCACTAGGACCCCGCTGCCACGGGAGGGTAGAACAAAAGATGTCATGTAAGTTCTTTTCCATAAGCACGTATGACTATATTCGGAATACATGTCTACATTACATTGATGAACTGGAGCCAGTTCTGTGTCACCCTATGTTATAGCTATTACATGAGGAATCGCACCCGACATAATTATCCATCATTGATCCAATGCCTACGAGCTTTTCACATCTTGTGCTTCGCTTATTTACTTTTCCGTTGCTATTGTTACAATTACTACAAAACTATTATCTTTACTTTTGCCACTGTTACCTTTATTATCATACCACTTTGCTACTAAATACTTTGTTGCATATACTAAGTTATCCAGGTGTGGTTGAATTGACAACTCAACTGCTAATACTTAAGAATATTCTTTGGCTCCCCTTGTGTCGAATCAATAAATTTGGGTTGAATACTCTACCCTCGAAAGCTGTTGTGATCCCCTACACTTGTGGGTTATCAATGTATCAATCGACGCGGCTAATCAACGGGCTATGGAGATGCCCATCAATTGATGTCAATGCGAGGAGTAGGGATTGCCATGCAACGGATGCACTAGAGCTATAAGTGTATGAAAGCTCAAACTGAAACTAAGTGGGTGTGCATCCAACTTGCTTGCTCATGAAGACCTCGGGCATTTGAGGAAGCCCATCATCGGAATATACAAGCCAAGTTCTATAATGAAAATTCCCACTAGTATATGAAAGTGATAACTCAAGAGACTCTCTATATGAAAAACATGGTGCTACTCTAAAGCACAAGTGTGGTAAAAGGATAGTAACATTGCCCCTTCTCTCTTTTTGTCTCATTTTTTTCTTTTTTTGGTGGGCTTCTTTGCCCCCCCCCCCTTTTGGGCTTCTTTGGCCTTTTTTATTTTTCATAAAGTCCGGAGACTCATCCCAACTTGTGGGGGAATCATAGTCTCCATCACCCTTTCCTCACTGGGGCAATGCTCTAATAATGATGATGATCACACTTATATTTACTTACAACTCAATATTACAACTCGATGTCTAGAACAAGGATATGACTCTATATGAATGCCTCTGACAGTGTACTAGGATGTGCAATGATCTAGCATAGCAAAGATATCAAAAAATGGACAAGCCATGAAAACATCATGCTAGCTATCTTACGATCATGCAAAGCAATATGACAATGGATGCTCAAGTCATGTATATGATGATGATGGAAGTTGCATGGCAATATATCTCAGAATGGCCATGGAAATGCCATGATAGGTAGGCATGGTAGCTGTTTGGAGGAAGATATAAGGAGGCTTATATGTGATAGAGCGTATCGTATCATGGGGTTTGGATGCACTGGCGAAGTTTTCACCAACTCTCGAGGTGAGAAAGGGAAATGCATGGTACCGAAGAGGCTAGCAATGATGGAAGGGTGAGAGTGTGTATAATCCATGGACTCAACATTAGTCATAAATAACTCACATAATTATTGCATAAATTTATTAGCCATCGAAATAAAGTACTACAGGCATGCTCCTAGGGGAAGGGTTGGTAGGAGTTAACCATCGCGCGATCCCGATCTCCACACAAAGGATGACAATCAAAAAATAAATCATGCTCCGACTTCGTCACATAACGGTTCACCATAGGTGCATGCTTCGGGAATCACAAACCTTAACACAAGTATTTCTACTAATCCACAGTCACCCACTAGCATGACTCTAATATCACCACCTTTATATCACAAAACTATTGCAAGGAATCAAACATATCATATTCAGTGATCTACAAGTTTTATGTAGGATTTTATGACTAACCATGTGAATGACCAATTCCTGTCATCTCTCTAAATAGATATAAGTGAAGCAAGAGAGTTTAATTCTTTCTACAAAAGATATGCCCACGCTCTAACAAATATAAGTGAAGCAAAAGAGCATTCTACAAATGGCGGGTTTCTATGTGAAGAGAATTAGGCAATCCAAACTTCAAATAATATAAGTGAAGCACATGAAGCATTCTATAAAGCCATGCTCAAAAGATTTAAGTGAAGTGCAAAGAGCATTCTATAAATCAACCATGGACTATCTCATACCAGCATGGTGCATAAAATAAAAGTGGAAACTAAATGCAAAAGACGCTCCAAGATTTGCACAGATCGCATGAACGAAACGAATCCGAAAACATACCGATACTTGTTGAAGAAAGAGGGGATGCCTTCTGTGGCATCCCCAAGCTTAGACGCTTGAGTCTCCTCGAATATTTACTTGGGGTGCCTTGTTCATCCCCAAGCTTGAGCTCTTGCCTCTCTTCCTTTTCCTCATATCGAGACCTCCTCGATCAAACACTTCATCCACACAAAACTTCAATAGAAAACTCGGTAAGATCCATTAGTATAATAAAACAAATCACTACTCTAGTACTGTTGCAAACCAATTCATATTTTGTTTTTGCATTGTGTATACTGTAATATAACTTTTCCAGGGCTTAATCCACTGATAGAAATTGATAGTTTCACCAAAACAAGTAAACTATGCATCAAAAACAGAATCTGTCAAAAACAGAACAGTCTGTAGCAATCTGAACATTCAACATACTATTTTTACCCCAAAAATTCAACCTAAATTAGGAAAAATAAAACATTTGTACATCAAGACATTGCAAAAAGTTTCAAAACCGTTTGACGTTCCAGTAAGAAATGTAAAATCGCGCACTACAGCCAAAGTTTCTGTCCTGCACCGCACAAACCAACAAGCATTGTAAACATCCTAAAGGCAAACTTTGGCACATTATTTTTACTAGTCGTCAACCCGTGCATTCACACTGGCTAGGCAACAAATGTGAGTGCTAATGAAATTTTTATGTTGTGATCAACTTAAATTCATCAGGTGGCCTGCTTGAAACATGGTTCTTTATTATTTCACACTGTTTTATAAATTGTGCTAACAATGGTACACATATATAATTTGCTGGTAATATTACAAATTGTACGCATATATTATCATTAACAATTGAACATAAAAAGCCATGCCTATTCAACATTAGAACTCACTTTTGGTAAATAAAATATCTTATCTCCAGTTCTTCAGTCTACAACACTATGCAATATTAGCATTCTAGAATGTTTTCAATTAACAAATCATGTTTAATGCCCCAACACTATGCAAGTTCTTGGTGCACATCACTTCTCGCTGGTTTGTATATCGATTTGCCACAAAAATTCTATTAACAATTCTAGCAGGTTCAAACCTATAGTGGATATACAAACCTTCGACATCACTTGTCGCTGTTTTGAACCTGCACATAACAATTCTAGCAGGTTCAAACCTTCGACATCAGAAGAATGAATCTGAGAAGAAGAAGCAACCTTTGGTAAGTCGGAAGAAGTTCTGAAGGAGAACATATCATGTGCACATACTACTTTTCAGATTCAGATTTCTCTTCCATGTTAGATTTTATATCATGCATATACATTGCCACAAATCAATGTCCTACACAACTCAATTCAGTATCATCATCGCCAAACAGATTTTACATTGATTCCACTTCCATGTGGTGGAAAATAAATGCCACAATAGAAGATATATAGATCAGTACAAAGATATGATTGCACCAATCAATACTAACCTTTAGGCTTCCGACGTCTTAGCCTGCTGACCACGTTTCACCGTTGTACATGTATGCATGCATCAACAATGTGCATGATGTTTATTCTATGGAGATGGAAATGAGCCCATCGTCTCCAATTGAAGCTGCTTATATGGCGCCACACTTTCCCATTGTAGATGATGAGGCTACTCATGCACAAACATGCAGCAACCGCCACGGCCTAAGAGAAACGGAGATCCTGTAACTCCCACAGATAAAGCTTGGTGGCATGATATATTGAGATGAGACAATAGATGGGGGATTATTACTACCTACTACTGGTAGATAACAAAGTTATTTAACTAAAAGGTAAGATTGTGATAAGGTAAGCTATAAATGGTACTATATTTTTACAAAAGTACCTGCTGTATATACTATATAGTGTACCCTCCGTGGAGCAACCGACACATACTTCGATTCATGCTTATATATACGCCTGCATATGTGCTAGCATTGCACGTCCGAAATTGATACGTACATTATGAATATCATTTGTGTATAGGAGATTATTGCATACCTCGAGATGAATATATAGAGTCCCTGATGTTCCTGGTCTATTGAACTGGACGGAAGCAGCCATGGCTTGTGGAACAACGCGTGTCGGCAGCGCTGCCTTGAACAATCCCAGGTTCTCTGATGTCTCCGTGCCTTATGGCGTCCAGCACACTGGGCCTCCAATTCTATTTTTTCCCCAGTCTATGATGTATTACATATTGTATATACTATTCTGTAGAAAATAAAGAAGTATAATACACAATAATTAGATTTAAGACAACTCAAGAAAAAGAGAAGTGTTGAGAAGTGAAACATGTTGTACGTACCATCTTGAGCCCTCTAAATTTTGAAAGCAATTTTTTCCTCCAATCAGAGAATAGGCTGGGCTGCACCTGCAGTTGCTTTTGGGATTTTTCATAGGCTGCTCCTTTCTATCACTAATGCGCACCACACAGAAGCAAAACGCCTGCATTCTCGGTCTGCTAATCTGAAAGTTGGACTCCATACTACTCTCCAACCATGACGGAGAATCCTCTCATGGGTCATTCTGCCATGCATCGACATACATGCTATATTCACCAAAGCCTTCGTCTATGTTGCAACGGCTGCCGCTATTCAATTAACGATCTGACTCGTCCTTGTATGTTTGAGTGATCGGTGTCTTTGATGCAATTCTGGGCTAGACTCCTAGCTAGTCTCAATCCGATCTGTCATGGCTACAACCGCGTCGAGGCAGAGGAAGCCTACGATGAAGAGAGGCCATGAGGATGCAGAGGCCACCACTCCTCCTTGAGCCGAACCAACAAAAATCAATTGGAGGGCCAGGGACGGGAGTGATAGCGAGATCGAGACTCGTTGCCTATTAGGACTATCAGCAGGAGGAGGAAGGGGAGAGCGTCGCCTATCAAGACTCTCAGCAGGAGGAGGAAGGGGAGATGGGTTTTGGATTTTCTCGCGAGGGAATCGTGATTTGTTCCTTCGTGAGGAGGAAGGAGAGAGATAGGACGTTTATCTGTTCCTTTGTGAGGAGTAAGGAGGGAGATAGGACGGTTATCTGGGTGAGGGAATCGTGATTCCTGATATTTTTAATAGTAATCGTGATTTGTTACTTCGTGAGAAGGAAGGAGAGAAGGAGAGGGTCGCTTGGATTACTAACCATGAGGGGACGTCAGAGTTCTTTTGGAAAGAAGGAAACATGCGCATAGAAGGAAACATAATTGTGAGAGAACCGACAAAAAACAGATCAGATTATTTGTTAGTATCGTACCTTTTCTGGTTTCTAGCGTGAGAAATCAACCAATCGTTGTTGATCGTTTGTTAGATTGGAGGTGTTTTTTTTCTTTTGCTGACCTCTCATAATTTTCAGAGAACTTTTATAACATCGGAATTTCTAGGATTGATCTACACCGTAATAATTTGGCCCCACCAGATTAATGGCTCCTAATTATTGATTAACGTGAGAATTTCTTAGAAGTATGTAATTAGTATAGGTATAGATAGATAGATAGATGATACAATGAAATTGTACAAGGGGGTAATTATTTTTTATAAAAAGTTTTTGTAATCAAGATTCACAAAGTTTCCGTGAGCATGAACAAGGTTCAAGGAGCTCTCCCACTTCAACAATGCTTGTCTCTCTCACTTTGACTTTCTTTTTTGAAATCGTTTTGGGTTCCCCTCTCTATTTCTTTTTGTTTTTAAACTATATAAAAGCACTCAACAGAAATAAATGACTCTCTAAAACTTCTGGGTTGTCTCCCTGGCAGCGCTTTGTTTAAAGCCATTAAGCTAGGCATATAGTGCTCAAGTAATGAATCCACCCGGATCCCAAGGTATATCAAAGCCAATTTTAATTAACAATGATTGTAATTTAGTGGTGAGCACAAACTAACATATATCATGCAACAACGAAGTCTTACTCTCTTCTTATGCATCAACATGTAATAATACAATTCACACACACCAAGTAAAGGCCAATGCATAATATAAGCAGTTTCTTGCAACTTTATCATATTAGAAACATAGAGAGGTGGAGATATAGTTCCTTTCTCATAATAATTGCAAGTAGGAATAGCAAGCACATGCATATTATATCTATCAAAATTATCATGTGTAGTAGTAAAACGCAACCCATCAATATAATCCTTAATAAGGGCAAACTTCTTCGATATAGTGTAGTTTGGAGAATTCAAAAAGATAATGGGACTATCATGCGTGGGTGCAATAGCAACAATTTCATGTTTAACATAAGGAACTATAGCAATTTCATCTCCATAAGCATAATTCATATTGGCATCTTGGCCACAAGCATAGCAAGCATCATCAAAAAGGGATATTTCAAGAGAATCAACGGGATCATAACAATCATCATAACACTCATCCTTCGGTAAGCACGAAGGGGAATTAAACAATGTATGAGTTGAAGTGTTACTCTCTTTAGAAGGTGGGCAGGGGTAGCTAATCCGCTCTTCCTCCTTTTGTTCTTCGCTCTCCTCATCATCTTTTTCATCCAATGAGCTCACAATTTCATCAATTTCTTCTTCCATAGACTCCTGCAAAATAGTAGTCTCTTCTTGGACAGCGGAGACTTCCTCAATAAATGCATCAATATCGGTATTATATTCATAATTCTCATAGCAAAATTTAAGTATAGCAAAATTTTCAGGTCTGCAAACAACATCATCAAGATTTTCACATGTTTTAAACAAAGATTCAATTTCATAAGCACCCATAAAAGCAACGAATTCTTCTATTTGTTCCACATCATAGTAATCATATATACCATTAGCATAAGGTTTCATTATCATTAAATTTGCATGAAAAAGGAAAGGTGTGGAGCCTTCCTCCTAGAGCAACATGTATAATCATATCTCAAGCATAGT
Organism: Triticum dicoccoides; assembly: GCF_002162155.2. Lineage (NCBI taxonomy): Eukaryota > Viridiplantae > Streptophyta > Magnoliopsida > Poales > Poaceae > Triticum > Triticum dicoccoides. The sequence continues at coordinate 696,415,300 of NC_041385.1, read as the reverse complement.
TCCCGAGCATACCAATGCAACATATGTATTTGATCCCATAATAGTTTCCCTTTTTGTGTCAATCGATAATCCCTAAAGTATTCACGTTGATCCAACGTTTTTTTGAAGGGTTAGACAGTAGGAAAGACTCCTACTGCTTACGTTGATCCAACGTGTCTCCCATATCATAATTGAATGGGGTTTTCTCAGGATTATCAAAGTAGTACATAATATTTTTCATATAATCAGCATCGAGGGTTTTAGGAGGTTCCCCATCTCCATGAGTAGCAAGTACACCTATTTTTTGGTATTTTGTGTTCCATATCCATAACTAAAGATAAAGAACAACTTAGAACAGCAAATAAAATCTACTTAGTGATAAAGCAAACAAGCACACACGAGAATATTCACCCCACGCTATGACTCCCCGGCAACGGCGCCAGAAAAAGGTCTCGATAACCCACAAGTATAGGGGATCAATTGTAGCATCTTTCGATAAGTAAGAGTGTCGAACCCAACGAGGAGCTGAAGGTAGAACAAATATTCGCTCAAGTTCTATCGACCACCGATACAACTCTATGCACGCTTGACGTTCGCTTTACCTAGAACAAGTATGAAACTAGACGTACTTTGTAGATATGATAGGATATGTTTGCAAGATAATAAAAAGCACGTAAATAAAAAGTAGGGGCTGTTTAGATGAAGACACAACTAAGTTAGTTTTAGTAGAGAGCTTTTTGTCACGAGAAAGTTATTTGTTCCTAGGCAATCGATAACTAAACCGGTAATCACTATTGCAATTTTATTTGAGGGAGAGGCATAAGCTAACATACTTTCTCTTCTTATATCATATGCACTTATGATTGGAACTCTAGCAAGCATTCATAACTACTAAAGATCATTAAGGTAAAACCCAACCATACCATTAAAGTATCAAGTCCGCTTTATCCCATATGCAACAACCCCCTTACTCGGGTTTATACTTCTGTCACTCAAGCAACCCACTATAAGAGAATCATGAACGTATTGCAACACCCTACAGCGGGAATCCCTCACGCTTGTGTGACACGGAGAGCACCATAGGACAGCACCAATAATAAAACATGCAACTCAAACCAATCACGGTCATCAATTCACCCATAGGACAAAACGGATCTACTCAAACATCATACACTACAGGAATCAGCTACTTTGCCATCAGCCACGGCGGACGGCAAAGGCACGGATGGCGGACGACAAAGGTCTTTGCCGTCCGCCGCAGACGGCAAAAGTGGACGGCAACGTACGGGATGGCAAAGAGCTACATTGACGTCCGCTTCAGGCGGCTGACGGCAAAGGGTCCTTTGCCATCAGCTGCCGACGGCAAAGAATACTGACGGCAATAATTGCGCTGTTACTCCGTTAGGTGGTTAACGGCAAGCCTTTGCCGTCGGCCGCTGACAGCAAACATCGGAAGGCCTTTGCCATCCGCCGCTGTAGGCAAAGTTTTTTTTTCTCTTTGCCGTCAGCCACTGTTGTTAAACTGACCAAATAGGCCAGCCTCCCAGGAAGCACAGTTGCCTGCCACGTGGCCTCTTTGCCGTCCGCTGCTGATGGCAAAGAGACCTTTGCCGTCGGTGGCTGACGGCAAAGAGCCTGCATATTGGCTCTTTTTCTGTTTTTTTAAATCCAACAATTTTCACAGCAAATATATATGACATATATAGATATATTTCACAGAGCTATTTAACAGCACATAAGTTTCATCGTACATACATATATAGTTCCATCCAGTCATACACAGCAAGTTCCATCAAGATAGCAAAGTTGCACATACATATTACAATGCAAAGTTTCATCAAGATAGCAAGTTCCATCGTAGCAAGCTAGAAGAATACTAGACGAGAATGAAATTAAAAACAAGCACTCCATCATAGCAAGCTAGCTTCCGAGAAGTGAATGAAATCTGCAAAATGGCAAATAAGAAAGTTAGGAAAAGGTGACTAGAAGAAGAAGACTAGAAGAATAAGCACGCCATCGTTTGTGAGGTAACTTAGGTGAAATTGATCGTTTATGAGCTAACTTAGGTAAAATGCATCATTTTAGAGCTAATGTAGGTAAAATGGATCGTTTATGAGCTAACTAAGCTAATTATGCCGTTTTTTACATAAGTAAGGTAAGTACATGTCATTATTGAGCAAACCTAGTTAACTAAGCATATTATAACTAACTTAGGTCATTTTGGAGGAAACAAAGCTAAGTATAGATCGTTTTTAGAGCTAACTTAGGTAAAATGGCTGGTTTTGGAGGTCAGTAAGCTTATTAAGTCATTTTGCAGGAAAAGAAGCTACGTCTAGGTCATTAAGGTAAGCATATTGGATGAAATAAAGCTAAGTCTAGGTCTTTATGCATTTGTTAAGCAAAAAACTAGAGAAACTTACCTTGATCATGGAGGTGTGGGAGCGGGCTGGCTCAAGCCAGTAGCTGGAGAAGGATCATGTGATGCTTGTGTGGAGTAACGCTGCACCAAAGATCATTTCCAATGTTTCGTTAGCATGATGACACTCAAATGTTAAGACTAGCAAGTAACGTCCATTCAAATTAAACTCACCGTGGTCTCAGGAGCAATCTCTGGATCAATGGCTATGGATCCACGGGACCTCCCGCCACTAGATATCATCACCTGCTATGGATTGTAGGGGATCTGGCTCGGGTTAAACTCCTCCCCTCTCCTCGCCTTCCCCTTGACTTGCTTGTAAGAGGCAGTGTGGGCCATGGCATACAGGTCGTACCCCTCTAGCACCTTATCCGTCTTATTGTAGCATGCCTGAAAGAGAGAAACAAAGTAAATTAGTAATTAAAGGGCTCAAGCTAGCATGATGAATGAATTGCATTAATAATGAAGCAAACCACATTACCCAATTCCGCCCGAACTGATATAAGCTGGAGCTACCTTGATGGTGTGGCACACCTTCAATTTGGGCACGTTTGTCCTTGGCCTCAGTCGGCTCCCCTTCCATCTTTCAACACCTGCCATGACAAAGAGTAAACGAAATTAGTACAACATAAAAAAATACTGACATGAATAATAATATGTATATCACTTAAGTGTATCATCATCAAGTACAACATAAAAAAATTGAATACCTGACACTACTAATAATCTCGATCAGTATCATCAATAAATGCATAATCATCATCATCACTATAATCAATGACGGGCTCATAGGGTTCAGTGGCATCAACATGTGGAAGGCCACCTTTATGTAATCGGTTAAGCATTGAGAGGTCGTCCGCAGCAGTAACCTCTTCTTGTTCCGGCTCTTCTTGTTCCTCCTCTGGGGTGATGTGGGATTCACTGTCGTTGTCTACTTCAATGTTTTGGGGTGAAGTATACCGGTTCTTGAAACACTTTTTGGAAAGACGTGTCTCTTGGAAGAATTCTTCTTCATATGTGTCTGGGTTAATGTGAGGTTCATAATCCTCTTCCTTTGGGGGAGATAGTCTAGCACGTGGCGGCACTTCATAAACGACATCCCAACCTTTCAGATTTGGATTAGTTTGGCAGGCCCAGGGTAGATAGAATACTTGGGTCGCCTGTTGAGCCATAATATAGACATCAGGAACATCTAAATGGGTGCTTTGGTTGATTTCAACTAGCCCTATATGTTCATGAGTCCTTCTAGTCTCCTTCGGCTGAAACCAATAACATTTGAAGACTACGACATTCGGTGGGTTTTCACCATAGAATAGAAGTTCATAAATTGCTTCAACTCTCCCATAATACTCGGTACCTCCTTCGCCCGATAGCAGATACACAACAATTTGTAGACTTTCGGTCGGCCATAGATAGCTCTTTGCCATAGGTACAAAAATGATACCCGTTGATGTCGTATTTGTCAAATGAATGGACCTTCATGTCATTTGTGCAAATAATTAATGGGGGAGAAGGACATGTCATTTGTGCTCACCCACGAACGAAGGGGCAGAGCTCGTCAAACGCACGGCGAGGTCGTCGAACACCAAACCTCGCAGCGATGAAACAACTGCACATTTAAATCTACCCGATCAACACAATTATATATGATGTTTTTCATAACAAAATCGAAAAATATATGACCTAACTAATAATTCACAAATATATAACCCCGTCGGCCTCTGGAAGGCCAAAGAGCACCTTTTCGGGAGGTTTAGGGGGTCGGGGTGTCATGTCGGTGTCGGGGTGCTGTTTCGGGGTCAGGGTGTCGTGTCGGGGT
>NC_041385.1:696330196-696410134 GCF_002162155.2 Triticum dicoccoides | reverse complement strand
GAGGAGGTCGAGGGAGAGAGATGAGTAACGGGCGGGGGAGGGGGCTCGGCCGTTAGTTAGGTTAGTTAGGGTAGCCTTTGCCGTCCGCCCTCCTTTGTCGTCCGCTTTTGTTCATATTTGCCGTCTGCGGCAGATGGCAAAGCGGGGGGACGTTAAGTATTTTTTAACCAGCTCCTCAGTGGGGCCCCCCTCCCTCTTTGCCGTCTGCTAGCGAACGGCAAATATTCTTTGCCGTCAGCTAGCGGACGGCAAAGAACAGGCTGATGGCAAAGGCTTTCTTTGCCATCAGCCAGTTCTTTGCCGTCTGCTTTCGGGTAGCTGATGGCAAAGAGCTTCTTTGTCGTCTGCTAGCTGACGGCAAAGAGCTGGCAGATGGCAAAGTAGCTGATTCCAGTAGTGATAGGATAGCTGTCGTGGAATTAACATGTCAGATGTCCTTAGTGTGAGGACTTAGTCATGAGGCCAACGCATCTATGTGGTAGCTTGAGAGGGGTTGAGCGGAATCGAGAAGCACAACACAAGACAAGGGTTTTAGACAGCTTCGGGCCCCGGGAAACATCATCCGGTAAAACCCTACATGTTGTTGGAGGCTAGATCTCATTATCATCATGAGGGAGTTGCCGTAAACAGGCTCTCCTCTAATTGTGTCTAGCCCTATAGATTGTTTGCTTGTCCCTCTTTGGGGAGGCCTGCCCCTCCTTATATAAGTTGAAGGGGCGTGTCGTGGTGGGCGCACGGCAGATGCCAAGGGATGGCTAAAGAGAGGAGGAGGCTCGAGGGCGCTGGTGGGCTCTAGAGGCGAGGTTGATATGCGCGGGGGCGGGACGCCGGACATACCCAGGTTCGGGGCTCTCCGGAGAGATAACACCCCTAATCCTGCCGAGATTAGTTGGATGGTCGATAGTACAATGTAGCTCCTGGAGCTGTATGGAGGAGGAAGGAGACTGGCCAAGGCTTGGGCTGCTCCTTCTCCCCGGCGTTGCTGTGTGGTGGCTAGTCCTATGCTTGCCTGGGTCTCTCTTACATGCATCTCGTGTCCAGCATGCCCTCTGTAGGCGTGGGCTCCTGGGGGGTTTTATAGATCAACCCACCCAAGGTTACAATGGTAATATGCCGAGTCGGTGAGTCTGTATTGTCGGTGTCCGGAGTACCAGGCTGAGTCCCGCTTGCGGGCTTGTGGTTCACCGGGTTCCCCTAGGTGCGGGCCCCGCGTACCTAGGGGGACTGTGCGTCGTCTTGTCGATCGTTATGGCGTGGCCGAGTTGCTCCGCGTACAGTATTCTTCGTCAGGTCGCTGCTTGCTGTCGTCAGTGGTGGGGGCGGGAACACTATTGCCACGCCAGCCCTGGTCAGCGGGTAGGTAAGGGGCACAGTTGCCACGCTCCAGCTGACCACAGACATGGGCGGGAGCATTGTTGTCTTGGTCATTGGTGACTAAGGTCTCGTCCCATCGTACGGCCTGGATGGGACGGGAGCTGACCCGTGGCTGGGTTGCCATGGACGCCATGGGTGGGTTGGCTTGCTGGGGAAGCCATGGCTACGCCGGGTTGAGTTGTCTTGCGCCAGCTGCTGCAGCCGGCTCAACGTACCTTGCCGAGTCGAGGGTCTTGGCCGGGTTGCGAGCCTTGCCGGGTCGAGTGACCCGGCCAGGCGCGTGCTGGTTCGCGGGGCGATGCGGCCCCCGCTGTTTTTGAAATAGATCCTGGTTTTGTTGCCTGCCCGAGGTTCATCCCCCCGACAGTAGTCCCCAAAGCTGTGAAGGTCCGCCGTCTTTGGATGAGTGGGCCTTCGCAGTTTCCCCATTGAGCAAGGCGGAATCTGCGAGCGCCGGGTCCGGCAACACCCACTGTGTGCCGGTTTTCTCGGAAATTGGATCGCGGTATCCCGGCCGTGGCGGGAACCAAGGAGTCCGTCGAATCTTGAGGCGATCCCTCGGGCTTCACACAGGCGCCACGTGGTGCCCGGAAGTCGGAGGGGCCTGACAGGCCACGTGCGTGACGAGACTGGGCAACGGGCCGGGGCCCACCGCCGCACGCCCTTGGCCCACGCGCGCGGATTTATTGGGGCGTGTGAGGGCCGATTGCACTTTCCCGCGTAGTTAGTGCGCGTGTACGTGCGCACTTATTGCGGGGTAGTGGAACGGGCATGTGCAGATGATCCCACTCCCCCACGTTTGAACCGAGGGTTATAAATTGAGGGGGGCAAGGGGGCGGCGGACATTATTCTCACTCGCGCCCTCCTGTCCCACTGCTCCTTCTCTACCCTTTGCCACTGACGCAGAACTGCGCCCGTGGTGCCGAGCAGAGATCTCTCCGTCGTCCTTCTTCTCTCTTTCTCTTACGACGATGTCGCTACCGTCAGGCTCCTGGATGGGCTCGATCGTCACCACTGACGACATCACCTACCTTCGATCTTCGTGGCGCCTACCGCGGGATACGGACGTTGGTGTCCGTCTGCCGCGCGGCGAGTAGAGGCCCCGGCCCGAGGGGCAGGAGCGTGTCGTCTTCCTCACGCATTTCGAGCGTGGCTTCGGGCTGCCGGCGAGCACTTTCTTCTGCGCGTTCTTGGAGTTCTTCGGGATCCAACCGCACCATCTTGGCGTCGGCGCCATCGTCCAGCTCTCGGTCGGCTTCATGACCCTATGCGAGGGGTACCTGGGGGTCGAGCCAACCATTGACCTCTGGGCGCACTTCTTCTCCTTGAAGCAGCAGGGCCCGTCGGCCAGGGAGTTTGCCGACTGCGGGGAGGGGGGCGTCATCTCGAAGCGGTCGGGGGCGTACTTCCCCAAGATCCCGCTCAAGGAATCTGCCAAGAAGTGGCAGAACTCCTTCTTCTACATCTGCAACCACGGTGCGGACCACATCAACCTTCCTCCCTTCACCGTCGTGCCGCCGCGGGTGAAAACGAACTGGGGCTACTCGCTCCGTCGCCCGTCGCGGGAGATCGTCAACCTCTGCGAGCGGGTCACAATGATGAGGACGCAGGAGGGGCTCACTGGCACCGACCTCCTTGTCGCATTCATAACCCGCCGGGTTCTCCCGCTTCAGAGGCGCTCCTGCCTCATTGGCGAGATGATCGGCTTCAGAGCCCCAACCGGCTGGGGTCGACGCGGCTGTCTGCAGAGCAGGTCGCGCGACGCGTGAACGACATCTCCAAGGCCAACCTTGGAGATGACTGGCGATTCGGCAAGGCGCCGTACAGCCAGGCGAACCCGGCACCGCAGGTGAGCCTCTGGTCTTCTTATTTTTCCGCCGCGCATCTTCTCATTCATCCCGACACATCATGGGAGATACTTCTGAACGTGAGCCGGCATCCTTACGCCCGGGCTCCATCGCAGGTGGCGCCGGTGGCACCAGAGGAGCCCGCATCTCACGGCGATGAGGAGGTGGCCGAGTCCGACGCCGGCGCTGGGCGTCGTGCGGGTAAGTCTTGATTCCTCTGCTTCTTCATTTGTCTTGAATAGTTGTTTACGTCATGGCGCAGGCGATGCTGACGCCGGCTGTTGGTGCAGCAGCGTTGGGCGGGGGAGGCGGCGAGGCGGGCGGAGCCGGGTCCTTGCATGGGGTGGCGCCGAGCCGCCCGCATGGGAAAGACAGCGTCGCGCCGCGACCCCGTGCCCTGAAGCGCACGGCGGACCCGGCCGAGCCTGGGAGGCCGGCTAAGAAGAGGCGCGGGAAGCCGACCCCGGTCCCAGTCTTGACGGGGTAAGTCTTATTTCCTGCTTGCGCCTGGATTCCTTGAGTCAGTCATGTTTCTTGCTTGCTTATCCTTTCTTCTTCTTCAGGTCGCCGATCGCGCTGGCGAGGGCGGAGGCTGCGGCCGCCGAGGGGGGCATGTTCCACAGGAGCCAGTCCGACTTCGCCGGCCTGGCTGGGAGGAGGGACGGGGCGACTCAGACCTCGGTCTGGACCCGGACGACGCCGAGGCCTTGGCCTGGCGGGAGAGAAACTGGGCCGAGGCGGAGTTGGAGGCGGCGTCGGTCCAAGCTTGGACCGATGCAGTGGCAGCATGGGCACGAGGCGGCGCGGAGCCGGCCTGGCGCAAGATGCCGGAGGGCACTGTGGTGGCGGTGACGGTTTTTGAGCCGTCGACGGTGAGGGAGCGCGGCCACGGAGGCCGGGCGAGGTGGTGGTCCTCGACCGGGAGGTCATGGAGGTGGGGGGTGATACCCCGCCGCGATCTGACGTGGTCGAGCGCGCGAGGGCTGATGGTGGTGGAGGTGGCGTCGTCTTGGAGGAGGCGCCGTGGGCGGCGGCGCCGAAAGCGCCGCCGACTATGGAGGAGGCACCACAGGCAGCGGTGCCTGAGGTGGCGACGCAGGGCGTCCCAACGTCCGAGGAGGTGCTGACGACGCCGGGAGGAGCGTCAGAGGAGGTGCTGGCCGCATCGCAAGCGGCCAGCGGGGGCCGTGCCTTGGTGCTCCGTCCGGGAGGGCTCCGATCTGCCGTGCCGCAGCCCGCGCGAAGCAGGGGCGCGGCCGTCTTCGGGCCTCAAACCCAGGAGGAGGCAGCACTGGACCCCGTCAGCCGCCGTCTGCGAGGCTGGACGGAGCAGCTTGAGGCCTTTGCCCAGGCCGAGGTGGAGAGGACGCGCGACTTGGAGCGCGTCGTCTTGGTAAGTTCCTCTTTCTTTTGTTTTCTTGTATTTTCTTCTTTGTGGGGGCACGCCAGCGCACCCACTGGGTGTTGCCCCCGAGGTTCGGGCCAACTATGTAGTAGTCGGGTCGAATCTTAGGATCGTTGGCCTTGTTCTAACTTTGGTATGCTTTCAGCATCTTGACGCCTTCCGGGTTGCCGCCTTCAACCGGCTCCTGGGCAAGCATCGGGAGCTCAAGGAGCAACTCATTGCCAAGGAGGAGGAGCTTCGCGTTGCCGCAGGTACTTTTGTGCTCTTTTCTTGTGGGGGCGCGCTAGAGCACCCACTGGGTGTAGCCCCCGAGATTCGGGCCAACTATGTAGTAGTTGGGCCAAATCTTAATTCTTGTCTTTTTTTCCTTCTGCTAAATTCTTCTATCCTGCAGCCGAGGTGCAGTCTTGGTGAACCCGGCTGCTCTGGGCTGGTCATCATTATGATCGGCTTGTTGCCGATACCGGCCGTCTTGGCGTCAAGGCGGCGCAGGTGAGGACGGAGGCGGCCGCGGCCCGACAGTCTCTTGACGAGGCCAACCGGCTGTTGGAAATATGCCCTAGAGGCAATAATAAAAGTATTATTATTATATTTCCTTGTTCATGATAATTGTCTTTTATTCATGCTATAACTGTATTATCCGGAAATCGTAATACACGTGTGAATACATAGACCACAATATGTCCCTAGTGAGCCTCTAGTTGACTAGCTCGTTGTGATCAACAGATAGTCATGGTTTCCTGGCTATGGACATTGGATGTCGTTGATAATGGGATCACATCATTAGGAGAATGATGTGATGGACAAGACCCAATCCTAAGACTAGCACAAAAGATCGTGTAGTTCATTTGCTAGAGCTTTGCCAATGTCAAGTATCTCTTCCTTCGACCATGAGAGCGTGTAACTCCTGGATACCGTAGGAGTGCTTTGGGTGTATCAAACGTCACAACGTAACTGGGTGACTATAAAGGTGCACTACAGGTATCTCCGAAAGTATCTATTGTTTTATGCGGATCGAGACTGGGATTTGTCACTCCGTGTAAACGGAGAGGTATCTCTGGGCCCACTCGGTAGGACATCATCATATGCGCAATGTGACCAAGGAGTTGATCACGGGATGATGTGTTACGGAACGAGTAAAGTGACTTGCCGGTAACGAGATTGAACAAGGTATTGTATACCGACGATCGAATCTCGGGCAAGTAACATACCGATAGACAAAGGGAATTGAATACGGGATTGATTAAGTCCTTGACATCATGGTTCATCCGATGAGATCATCGTGGAACATGTGGGAGCCATCATGGGTATCCAGATCCCGCTGTTGGTTATTGACCGGAGAACGTCTCGGTCATGTCTACATGTCTCCCGAACCCGTAGGGTCTACACACTTAAGGTTCGATGACGCTAGGGTTATAAAGGAAGCTTGTATGTGGTTACCGAATGTTGTTCGGAGTCCCGGATGAGATCCCGGACGTCACGAGGAGTTCCGGAATGGTCCGGAGGTAAAGATTTATATATGGGAAGTCCTGTTTTGGTCACCGGAAAAGTTTCGGGCGATATCGGTATTGTACCGGGACCACCGGGAGGGTCCCGGGGTCCACCAAGTGGGGCCACCTGCCCCAGAAGGCTGCGTGGGCCAAGTGTGGGAGGGGACCAGCCCCTAGGAGGGCTGGTGCGCCCCCCACAAGGAGTCCAAGGCGCAAGAGAGAGTGGGAGGGGGCAAACCCTAGTCCAGATGGGCCTTAAGGCCCATATTGGTGCGCCTCCCTCTCCTCTCCCCCCTTGGCCGCCTCCCCTTTGCCATCTAGGGCTGGCCGCACCCCTTGGGGGTGGGAAACCCTAAAGGGGGCGCAGCCCCCCCTTCCCCCTATATATAGATGAGTTTTGGGGCTGCCATACACATGAGTTCTCTCCCTCTTGGTGCAGCCCTACCTCTCTCCCTACTCCTCCTCTCCAATGGTGCTTGGCGAAGCCCTGCGGGATTGCCACGCTCCTCCATCACCACCACGCCGTTGTGCTGCTGCTGGATGGAGTCTTCCTCAACCTCTCCCTCTCTCCTTGCTGGATCAAGGCGTGGGAGACGTCACCGGGCTGTACGTGTGTTGAACGCGGAGGTGCCGTCCGTTCGGCACTAGGATCATCGGTGATCTGAATCACGACGAGTACGACTCCATCAACCCCGTTCAATTGAACGCTTCCGCTTAGCGATCTACAAGGGTATGTAGATGCACTCTCCTTCTACTCGTAGCTGGTTTCTCCATAGATAGATCTTGGTGACACGTAGGAAAATTTTGAATTTCTGCTACGTTCCCCAACAGTGGCATCATGAGCTAGGTCTATTGCGTAGATTCTTTGCACGAGTAGAACACAAAGTAGTTGTGGGCGTTGATGTTGTTCAATATGCTTACCGTTACTAGTCCAATCTTGTTTCGGCAGTATTGTGGGATGAAGCGGCCCGGACCGACCTTACACGTACTCTTACGTGAGACAGGTTCCACCGATTGACATGCACTTGGTGCATAAGGTGGCTAGCGGGTGCCAGTCTCTCCCACTTTAGTCGGAACGGATTCGATGAAAAGGGTCCTTATGAAGGGTAAATAGCAATTGGCATATCACGTTGTGGTTTTGCGTAGGTAAGAAACGTTCTTGCTAGAAACCCATAGCAGCCACGTAAAACATGCAACAACAATTAGAGGACGTCTAACTTGTTTTTGCGGGGTATGCTATGTGATGTGATATGGCCAAGAAGAATGTGATGAATGATATGTGATGTATGAGATTGATCATGTTCTTGTAATAGGATTCACGACTTGCATGTCGATGAGTATGACAACCGGCAGGAGCCATAGGAGTTGTCTTTATTTATTGTATGACCTGCGTGTCATTGAAGAACGCCATGTAAACTACTTTACTTTATTGCTAAACGCGTTAGTCATAGAAGTAGAAGTAGTCGTTGGCGTGACAACTTCATGAAGACACGATGATGGAGATCATGATGATGGAGATCATGGTGTCGTGCCGGTGACGATGATGATCATGGAGCCCCGAAGATGAAGATCAAAAGGAGCAAAATGATATTGGCCATATCATGTCACTATTTGATTGCATGTGATGTTTATCATGTTTATGCATCTTGTTTGCTTAGGACGACGGTAGTAAATAAGATGATCCCTTACAAAATTTCAAGAAGTGTTCCCCCCTAACTGTGCACCGTTGCTACAGTTCGTCGCTTCTAAGCACCACGTGATGATCGGGTGTGATGGATTCTTACGTTCACATACAACGGGTGTAAGACAGTTTTACACAGCGAAAACACTTAGGGTTAACTTGACGAGCCTAGCATGTGCAGACATGGCCTCGGAACATGAAGACCGAAAGGTCGAGCATGAGTCGTATGGTAGATACGATCAACATGAAGATGTTCACCGATGATGACTAGTCCTTCTCACGTGATGATCGGACACGGCCTAGTTGACTCGGATCATGTGATCACTTAGATGACCTGAGGGATGTCTATCTAAGTGGGAGTTCATAAGATGAACTTAATTATCCTGAACATAGTCAAAAGACCTTTTGCAAATTATGTCGTAAGCTCGCGCTTTAGTTCCACTGTTTAGATATGTTCCTAGAGAAAATATAGTTGAAAGTTGATAGTAGCGATTATGCGATCAGTAGAAAGCTTATGTCCTTAATGCACCGCTCAGTGTGCTGAACCCCAACATCGTTTGTCGATGTTGCGAACATCGGACATACACGTTTTGATAACTACGTGATAGTTCAATTAAATGGTTTAAGTAGAGGCACCAAAGACGTTTTCGAAACGTCGCGGAACATATGAGATGTTTCGAGGGCTGAAATTGGGATTTCAGGCTCGTGCCCACGTCAAGAGGTATAAGACCTCCGACGATTTTCTTAGCCTGCAAACTAAGGGAGAAAAGCTCAATCGTTGAGCTTGTGCTCAGATTGTCTGAGCACAACAATCACTTGAATCGAGTGGGAGTTGATCCTCCAGATGAGATAGTGATGTTTCCCCAAAGTCATTGCCACCAAGCTGCTAGAGCTTCGTGATTAACTATAACATATCAGGGATAGATATGATGATCCTTGAAATATTCATGATGTTTGACACCGCGAAAGTAGAAATCAAGAAGGAGCATCAATTATTGATGGTTCGTGAAACCACTAGTTTCAAGAAGGGCAAGGGAACAAAGGGATACTTCATGAAACGGCAATTCAGCTGCTACTCTAGTGAAGAAACCCAAGGTTGAACCCAAACCCGAGACTAAGTGCTTCTGTAATAAGGGGAACAACCACTGGAGCAGCATTACCCTAGATACTTGGTAGATGAGAAGGCTGGCAAGGTCGATAGAAGTATGTTGGATATACATTATGTTAATTTGTACTTTACTAGTACTCCTAGTAGCACCAGGGTATTGGATACCGGTTCGGTTGCTAAGTGTTAGTAACTCGAAATAAAAGCTACGGAATAAACGGAGACTAGCTAAAGGTGAGCTGACGATATATGTTGGAAGTGTTTCCAAGGTTGATATGATCAAGCATCGCACGCTCCCTCTACCACCGAGATTGGTGTTTGCGTTGAGCATAGACATGATTGGATTATGTCTATCGCAATACGGTTATTCATTTAAGGAGAATAATGGTTACTCTATTTTTGAATAATACCTTCAATGGTCTTGCACCTAAAGGAATGGTTTATTGAATCTCGGTCGTAGTGATACACATTTTCATGCCAAAAGATATAAGATAGTAATGATAGTACCACTTACTTGTGGCACTGCCATGTAAGTCATAATGGTATAAAATGCATGAAGAAGCTCCATGTTGATGGATCTTTGGACTCACTCGTTTTTGAAAAGTTTGAGACATGCGAACCATGTCTATTGGTGTATATGCATGAAGAAACTCCATGCAATGGATCGTTCGGACTCACTTGATTTTGAATCACTTGAGATATGCAAATCATACCACATGGGCAAGATGACTGAAAAGCCTCATTTTCAGTAAGATGGAACAAGATAGCAACTTGTTGGAAGTAACACATTTTGATGTGTGCAGTCCAATGAGTGCTGAGGCATGCAGTGAATATCGTTATGTTCTTACTTCACAGATGATTCGAGTAGATGTTGAGAATATTTACTTGATGAAACACAAGTCTGAATTATTGAATGGTTCAAGTAATTTCAGAGTGAAGTAGAAGATCATTGTGACAAGAGGATAAAATGTCTATGATACGATCATAGAGATGAATATCTGAGTTACGAGTTTTGGCACACAATTAAGACATTGTGGAAAATGTTTCACAATTAATACCGCCTGGAACACCATAGTGTGATGGTGTGTCCGAACATCATAGTTGCACCCTATTGGATATGGTGCGTACCATGATGTCTCTTATCGAATTACCACTGTCGTTCATGGGTTAGGCATTAAAGACAACCACATTCACTTTAAATAGGGCACCACGTAATTCCGTTGAGACGACACCGTTTGGAGAAACCTAAGTTGTCGTTTCTTAAAGGTTTGGGGCTGCGACGCTTATGTGAAAAAGTTTCAGGATTAAGCTCGAACCCAAAGCGGATAAAATGCATCTTCATAGGACACCCAAAACAGTTGGGTATACCTCCTAATTCAGATCCGAAAGCAATATGGATTGTTTCTTGAATCGGGTCCTTTCTCGAGGAAAGGTTTCTCTCGAAAGAGTTGAGTGGGAGGATGGTGGAGACTTGATGAGGTTATTGAACCGTCTCTTCAACTAGTGTGTGGCAGGGCACAGGAAGTTGTTCCTGTGGCACCTACACCAATTGAAGTGGAAGCTTATGATAGTGATCATGAAGCTTCGGATCAAGTCACTACCGAACCTCGTAGGACGACAAGGACACGTACTACTTCGGAGTGGTAAGGTGATCCTGTCTTGAAGGTCATGTTGCTAGACAACAATGAACCTACGAGCTATGGAGAAGCGATGGTGGGCCCGAATTCCGACAAATGGTTAGAAGCCATGAAATCCGAGATAGTATCCATATATCAGAACAAAGCATGGACTTTGATGGACTTGCCCGATGATCGGCAATCCATTGAGATAAATGGATCTTTTAAGAAGAAGACGGACGTGGATGGTAATGTCACCATCTATGAAGCACGACTTGTGGCGAAGTGTTTTCCGACAAGTTCAAGGACTTGACTACGATGAGATTTTCTCACTCGTAGCGATGCTTAAAGTCCGTTGGAATCATGTTAGCATTAGCTGCATTTATGAAATCTGGAATAAGGATGTCAAGACAAGTTTCCTTACTAGTTTTCGTAAGGAAAGGTTGTATGCGATACAACCGGAAGGTTTTGTCAATCCCGAAAGATGCTAATAAGTATGCAAAGCTCCAGCAATCCTTCTAAGGACTGGAGTGAGCATCTCGGAGTTGGAATGTATGCTTTGATGATGATCAAAAATTTTGGGTTTGTACAAAGTTTATGAGAAACTTGTATTTCCAAAGAAGTGAGTGGTAGCACTATAGAATTTCTGATGAGTATATGTTGTTGACATATTGTTGATCAGAAATGACGTAGAATTTCTGGAAAGCATATAGGGTTTTTTTGAAAGTGTTTTTCAATGGAAAGCCTGGATTAAGCTACTTGAACATTGAGCATCAAGATCTATAAGGATAGATCAAAATGCTTAATAATACTTTCAAATGAGCACATACCTTGACATGATCTTGAAGGTGTTCAAGATGGACCAGTCAAAGAAGGAGTTCTTGCCTGAGTTGTAAGGTACGAAGTTAAGACTTAAAGCTCAACCACGGCAGAATAGAGAGAAAGGACGAAGGTCGTCCCCTATGCTTAAGACGTAGGCTCTTCAGTATGCTATGCTGTGTACCGCACCTAAAGTGTGCCTTGCCATGAGTCAGTCAAGGGGTACAAGAGTGATCCAAGAATGGCTCACAGGACAGCGGTCAAAGTTATCCTTAGTAACTAGTGGACTAAGGAATTTTCTCGATTATGGAGGTGGTAAAAGAGTTCGTCGTAAAGGTTACGACGATGCAAGCTTGACACCTATCCGGATAGCTCTGAGTAGAGAGACCTGATACATATAATGGAGCAATAATTTAGAATAGCTCCAAGTAGAACAGTTGTTTGGAATAGCTCCAAATAGAGCGTGGTAGCTGCATCTAGGAGATGACATAGAGATTTGTAAAGCACACACGGATCTGAAAGGTTCAGACCCGTTGACTAAAACCTCTCTCACAAGCAACATGATCAAACATAAAACTCATTGAGTGTTAATCACATAGTGATGTGAACTAGACTACTGACTCTAGTAAACTCTTGGGTATTAGTCACATGGCGATGTGACCTGTGAGTGTTAATCACATGGCGATGTGAACTAGATTATTGACTCTAGTGCAAGTGGGAGACTGTTGGAAATATGCCCTAGAGGCAATAATAAAAGTATTATTATTATATTTCCTTGTTCATGATAATTGTCTTTTATTCATGCTATAATTGTATTATCCGGAAATTGTAATACACGTGTGAATACATAGACCACAATATGTCCCTAGTGAGCCTCTAGTTGACTAGCTCGTTGTGATCAACAGATAGTCATGGTTTCCTGGCTATGGACATTGGATGTCGTTGATAACGGGATCACATCATTAGGAGAATGATGTGATGGACAAGACCCAATCCTAAGACTAGCACAAAAGATCGTGTAGTTCATTTGCTAGAGCTTTGCCAATGTCAAGTATCTCTTCCTTCGACCATGAGAGCGTGTAACTCCTGGATACCGTAGGAGTGCTTTGGGTGTATCAAACGTCACAACGTAACTGGGTGACTATAAAGGTGCACTACAGGTATCTTCGAAAGTATCTATTGTTTTATGCGGATCGAGACTGGGATTTGTCACTCCGTGTAAACGGAGAGGTATCTCTGGGCCCACTCGGTAGGACATCATCATATGCGCAATGTGACCAAGGAGTTGATCACGGGATGATGTGTTACGGAACGAGTAAAGTGACTTGCCGGTAACGAGATTGAACAAGGTATCGGTATACCGACGATCGAATCTCGGGCAAGTAAAATACCACTAGACAAAGGGAATTGAATACGGGATTGATTAAGTCCTTGACATCGTGGTTCATCCGATGAGATCATCGTGGAACATGTGGGAGCCAACATGGGTATCCAGATCCCGCTGTTGGTTATTGACCGGAGAACGTCTCGGTCATGTCTGCATGTCTCCCGAACCCGTAGGGTCTACACACTTAAGGTTCGATGACGCTAGGGTTATAAAGGAAGCTTGTATGTGGTTACCGAATGTTGTTCGGAGTCCCGGATGAGATCCCGGACGTCACGAGGAGTTCCGGAATGGTCCGGAGGTAAAGATTTATATATGGGAAGTCCTGTTTTGGTCACCGAAAAAGTTTCGGGCGATATCGGTATTGTACCGGGACCACCGGGAGGGTCCCGGGGTCCACCAAGTGGGGCCACCTGCCCCAGAAGGCTGCGTGGGCCAAGTGTGGGAGGGGACCAGCCCCTAGGAGGGCTGGTGCGCCCCCCACAAGGAGTCCAAGGCGCAAGAGAGAGTGGGAGGGGGCAAACCCTAGTCCAGATGGGCCTTAAGGCCCATATTGGTGCGCCTCCCTCTCCTCTCCCCCCTTGGCCGCCTCCCCTTTGCCATCTAGGGCTGGCCGCACCCCTTGGGGGTGGGAAACCCTAAAGGGGGCGCAGCCCCCCTTCCCCCTATATATAGATGAGTTTTGGGGCTGCCATACACATGAGTTCTCTCCCTCTTGGTGCAGCCCTACCTCTCTCCCTACTCCTCCTCTCCCATGGTGCTTGGCGAAGCCCTGCGGGATTTCCACGCTCCTCCATCACCACCACGCCGTTGTGCTGCTGCTGGATGGAGTCTTCCTCAACCTCTCCCTCTCTCCTTGCTGGATCAAGGCGTGGGAGACGTCACCGGGCTGTACGTGTGTTGAACGCGGAGGTGCCGTCCGTTCGGCACTAGGATCATCGGTGATCTGAATCACGACGAGTACGACTCCATCAACCCCGTTCACTTGAACGCTTCCGCTTAGCGATCTACAAGGGTATGTAGATGCACTCTCCTTCTACTCGTAGCTGGTTTCTCCATAGATAGATCTTGGTGACACGTAGGAAAATTTTGAATTTCTGCTACGTTCCCCAACACCGGCTGCACGAGCAGCTGGCGGGTCACAAGAGCCTCCTCGAGGCCGAGTTGGAGCTTCTTAGGGCGGAGGCCGCCAAGGTGGTGGAGACGCAGCAGGCCCTGGTCAAGGCGGACTAGCAGCGCGGCCAGTTGGCCAACGACAAGGGCCGGCTCCAGGCCGATGTGGATCGTCTGCGGGAGCAGGCCACCGCGACTGAGGGGGCTCGCCTGGACGAGGCTCTCCACCGTGAGGCGGCCGAAGACAAGGACGTCGAGCTGAAGGCGGCCCTTGCTAAGGCGGCCGACCTGGAGAAGGCGCTCGGGGAGCGCTACCGCTTCTTGGAGTGGGAGCGACATGGTACGTTGCTCGAGGCGCAGCACCTGGAAGAGTCCTTCTCCAGTAAGTGCTGCTTCTCATAGTTTGCCGGGTCGGGACCCGGCCCTTCCTTCCTTGTTGTTCTTCTAACTTGCTTCTTCTTTTGTGACAAGGGCCTTCCCAGAGACGTAGCGGCTGGTGGAGGAAGCCGTCCGCTATCAGCGCGACCCGACCGGTGTTGCTGGGTCCGGGACGGATCCGTTGACGGCATGGACCTTTCCGGAGATCATTGCCGCTACTGAGGCCCGCCTGCGGGTCTTGGGGACGTAGATGGAGCAGCTGTCTCGGGCCGGCACCGCAATGACGACGGCCCTGTGGCCGGACTCCCTCCATCCGCGCAGCTTCTCGCACCTAGCGCGCTGGTTGTAGATGGCCCGGATCGCCTTAGCGACTGGCGCATTTCTGCCGCCCGGGCCGGTGCTGAGATGGTGCTCCGGATCGCGCTGTCTTGGCATCCGGATCTTCAGCTGGACGCGCTGATGGGCCAGCGCACTGGTTCGGAGCAGTTGCTATAGGAGCAAGCCGGCCGGATTGCCTCCCGGTCCAGCTACATCACCGAGTTCGCCTTCCACGACGAGTTCCATCCGGAGCGGACGGAAGACGGCGGGGTCATGGATGGTGATGACTACAACTTGCTTCTTCGCGACACGGAGGGCAGCTCGGAGGAGACGGGTGTCTACGGTGATGCGGAGGCCGAAGAGGACACTGGTGCCCCGCTGGACCCGGAGGCCGGCAGAGGAGAGCCGTCGACGTCGTGACGCGGCGCTGGGGATGCCTGAGAATCTTTGTAGAAAACTTTGTTAAGTAGCAGGTCCACCCACCCACTTGGGGTTTTTAGGGTGTAATGAACTTGGGCCGTGGGCCTTTGCTTTAAAACATTTGTGTGTAAATGTTGTGAGTGTTTGTTTGCTTTTTGCCTTCCGCTTTTTTCGAACTCATTTTGTGCGCTTTTCCTCTCTGAAACATCCCCCCGTGAGTCAGACGGCCGAGGCTCCGGTCCGTGTCAAGGAGTTCGATTCTTCGAGAGGGGCGCGCAGGAGTTGGGTCCTTAGAAGCGTTGAGCGCGAGCGAAACACCCACTGGGTCGGCTGGCGGCAATCCGGCTTGGCCGGTTGGTGAGAAGTCGGTCGTGCGGCTAACTTAGTTGATGAGCGATGGGCCGGGTTGATCGACCCGGCGGCTTTTGACTTAGTGTGTGATGTCTACTACACAACCTTCTTCTTGTAGACGTTGTTGGTCCTGCAAGTGCACAGGTTTGTAGGACAGTAGCAAATTTCCCTCAAGTGGATGACCTAAGGTTTATCAATCCGTAGGAGGCGTAGGATGAAGATGGTCTCTCTCAAACAACCCCGCAACCAAATAACAAAGAGTCTCTTGTGTCCAGACACACCCAATACAATGGTAAATTGTATAAGTGCACTAGTTCGGCGAAGAGAAGGTGATACAAGCGCAAAATAGATAGTAGATATATGTTTTTGTAATCTGAAATTATAAAAATAGCAAGGTAACAAGTGGTAAATGTGAGTGTAAACGGTATTGCAATGATAGGAAACAAGGCCTAGGGTTTATACTTTCACTAGTGCAAGTTCTCTCAACAATAATAACATAGATAGATCATATAACAAGCCCTCAACATGCAACAAAGAGTCACTCCAAAGCCACTAATAGCGGAGAACAAACGAAGAGACTATGGTAGGGTATGAAACCACCTCAAAGTTATTCTTTCGGATCAATCTATTCAAGAGTTCGTACTAGAATAACACCTTAAGACACAAATCAACCAAAACCCTAATGTCACCTAGATACTCCATTGTCACCTCAAGTATCCGTGGGCATGATTATACGATATGCATCACACAATCTCAGATTCATCCAACCAACACAAAGTACTTCAAAGAGTGCCCCAAAGTTTCTACCGGAGAGTCAAGAATGTGTGCCAACCCCTATGCATAAGTTCATGTGTGGAACCCGCAAGTGGGTCACCAAAACATACATCAAGAGGCACATGATATCCCATTGTCACCACAGATAAGCACGGCAAGACATACATCAAGTGTTCTCATAAAAGACTCAATCCGATAAGATAACTTCAAAAGGGAAACTCAATTCATCACAAGAGAGTAGAGGGGGAGAAACATCATAAGATCCAACTACAATAGCAAAGCTCGGGATACATCAAGATTGTTCCATAGAGGGAACACGAGAGAGAACACGAGAGAGAGAGAGAGAGAGAGATCAAACACATAGCTACTGATACATACCCTCAGCCCCGAGGGTGAACTACTCCCTCCTCGTCATGGAGAGCGCCGGGATGATGAAGATGGCCACCGGTGAAGGACCCCCCCTCCGACAGGGTGCCGGGAAGGGCTCCCGAGAGGGTTTTGGTGGCTACAGAGGCTTGCGGCGGCGGAACTCCCGGTCTATCTTCTCCGTGGATGTTTTTAGGGTATGTGGGACTATACAGGCGAAAGAAGTCGGTCGGGGGGGTTCTTGAGGGGCCCACGAGACAGGGGGCGCGCCCTACAGGGGGGGAGCCCTCCTATCTCGTGGAGTCCTCGAGTATCTTCTGACTTGAACTCCACATCTCCAGGATGATATTCTTCCAAAAAATCACGTTGCCCAAGGTTTCATTCCGTTTGGACTCCGTTTTATATTCCTTTTCTTCGAAATACTGAAACGGGCAATAAAGCAAGAATATGGGTTGGGCCTCCGGTTAATAGGTTAGTCCCAAAAGTAATATAAAAGTGTATAATAAATCCCATAATCATTCAAAACAGGTAATATAATAGCATGGAACAATAAAAAATTATAGATACGTTGGAGACGTATCAAGCATCCCCAAGCTTAATTCCTACTCATCCTCGAGTAGGTAAATGATAAAAACAGAATTTTTGATGTGGAATGCTACCTAGCATGATTCTCAAAGTAATTTCTCTTTATTGTGGCATGAATGTTCAGATCCAAATGATTCAAAATAAAAGTTCATATTGATAAAAGAAATAGTAACACTTCAAGCATACTAATCAAAGTGATCATGTCTTCTCAAAATAACATGGCCAAAGAAAGTTATCCCTACAAAATCATATAGTCTGGCTGTTGCTCTATCTTCATCACACAAAGTATTTAATCATGCACAACCCAGATGACAAGCCAAGCAATTGTTTCATACTTTAATAATCTCAAACTCTTTCAACTTTCACGCAATACATGAGCGTGAGCCATGGACATAGCACTATGTGTGGAGTAGAATGGTGGTTGTGGAGAAGACAAAAAAGGAGAAGATATTCTCACATCAACTAGGCGTATCAACGGGCTATGGAGATGCCCATTAATAGATATCAATGTGATTGAGTAGGGATTGCCATGCAACAGATGCACCAGAGCTATAAATATATGAAAGCTCAACAAAAGAAACTAAGTGGGTGTGCATCCAACTTGCTTGCTCACGAAGACCTAGGGCACTTTGAGGAAGCCCATCTTTGGAATATACAAGCCAAGTTCTATAATGAAAAATTCCCACTAGTATATGAAAGTGACAACATATGAGATTCTCTATCATGAAGATCATGGTGCTATTTTGAAGCACAAGTGTGGAAAAAGAGATAGTAGCATTGTCCCTTCTCTCTTTTTCTCTCATTTTATTTTTTCTTTTTTTTCTCTTTTTTCTTTGGCCTTCCTTTTTTTGGCCTTTCTCTTTTTTTTCTTTTTTTTTCTTTTTGTAAAGTCCGAAGTCTCATCCCGACTTGTGGGGGAATCATAGTCTTCATCATCCTTTCCTCACTAGGACAATGCTCTAATAATGAAGATCATCACACTTTTATGGATTTACAACTCAAAGCTAGAACAAGATATGACTCTATATGAATGCCTCCGGTGGTGTACTGAGATATGCAATGAATCAAGAGCGACATGTATGAAGATTATGAAGGTGGCCTTGCCACAAATACGATGTCAACTACATGATCATGCAAAAAGCAATATGACAAAAGTAATGTGTGTCATAATGATAATGAACGGAACGGTGGAAAGTTGCATGGAAATATATCTCGGAATGGCTATGGGAATGCCATAATAGGTAGGTATGGTGGCTGTTTTGAGGAAGGTATATGGTGGGTGTATGGTACCGGAGAAAGTTGCGCGACACAAGAGAGGCTAGCAATAATGGAAGGGTGAAAGGGTGTGTATAATCCATGGACTCAACATTAATCAAAAGAACTCATGCACTTGTTGCAAAAATTTAGAAGTCATCAAAAACCAAAGCACTACGCGCATGCTCCTAGCGGGATAGATTGGTAGGAAAAGACCTTCGCTCGTCCCCGACCGCCACTCATAAGGAAGACAATCAATAAATAAAATTGTGCTCCAACTTCATCACAAAGCGGTTCACCATACGTGCATGCTACAGGAATCACAACCATTAACACAAGTATTTTTCATAATCACCTCAACTAGCATGACTCTAATATCACTACCTCCATATCTCAAAACAATTATCAAGTATCAAATTGATCATAGCATCCAATTCACTTCCTATGAAAGTTTTCGTTCAAATTACCATGCTGTTTAAGACTCTCAAAGTAATATAAGTGAAGCATGAGAGTTCATTAATTTCTACAAAATAAAACCACCGCCGTGCTCTAAAAGATATAAGTGAAGCACTAGAGCAAACAACAAACTACTCCAACAAGATATAAGTGAAGATCAATGAGTAGCTAAATAATTAAGCAACTATGCAAAGACTCTCTCTCATTAAATAATTTCAGATCTTGGTATCTTATTCAAACAGCAAGCAAACAAAATAAAATAGCATTGCAAGGATAGCACAACTCATGTGAAAAGCAAAAACTTAGGCTCAACCGATACTAACCGATGATTGTTGAAGAAGAAAGGTGGGATGCCTAACGGGGCATCCCCAAGCTTAGATGCTTGATACTTCTTAGAATATTATCTTGGGGTGCCTTGGGCATCCCCAAGCTTGAAATTTTGTGTCTCCTAAATTCCTCTCATGTCACGGTTTCTCTTTTTATCAAAAGCTTCATTCACAACAAACTCAACAAGAACTCATGAGATAGGTTAGTATAAACCAATGCAAAACCTTATCATTTTCTACTGTAAAAAATCACTTAAATTATTATTCAACATTGCATACTAAATGTCTCTTCATATTTAATACACCTATCCTCAAATAGAATCATTAAACAAGCAAACATACGCAAACAATGCAACCATAACAACAATCTGCCAAAACAGTACAGTCTGTAAAGAATGAAAGAGTAACAATACTTCCCTGACTCCAAAAATTATGAACTAAAATTAACACTGTAATAAATTTAGCAGAGCTTAATATGAAAAAAGATTCAACATTATACCATTCTCTCACTTTTCTAGGGAATTTTTGCAACAGCGGTAAACTTTCTGTTTTCAAACAGCAACATGTATACTAGCAAAATAAGCACAGCAAAGGCTATCCTTGACTTTTTTTATTGAAACTAAAGATGCAAAACATTATTCTAACTAACAGAAAGCCAAACTAGCAAAATAAAATGATGCTCCAAGCAAAACACATATCATGTGGCAAATAAAAATATAGCTCCAAGTAAAGTTATCGATGAACGAAGACGAAAGAGGGGATGCCTTCCGGGGCATCCCCAAGCTTAGGCTCTTGGTTGTCCTTGAATATTACTTGGGGTGCCTTGGGCATCCCCAATCTTAGGCTCTTTCCACTCCTTATTCCACAGTCCATCGAATCTTTACCCAAAACTTGAAACCTTCAGCCACACAAAACTCAAAACAAAACTCGTAAGCTCCGTTAGTATAAGAAAATAAAACCACCACTTAGGTACTGTAATGAACTCATTCTAAATTCATATTGGTGTTATATCTACTGTACTTCAACTTATCTATGGTTCATACCCTCCGATACTACTCATAGATTCATCAAAATAAGCAAACAACACATAGAAAACAGAATCTGTCAAAAACAGAACAGTCCGTAGTAATCTGTATCAAACGTATACCCCTGAACCCCAAAAATTATGAACTAAATTGCTGGACCCTAGTAATTTGTCTATTAATCATCTTCAAAAAGAATCAACCAAAAATCACTCTCCAGTAAAAAATGGCAGCTAATCTCGTGAGCGCAAAGGTTTCTGTTTTTTTACAGCAAGATCACATAAACTTCACCCAAGTCTTCCCAAAGGTTCTACTTGGCACTTTATTGAAACAAAAGCTATAAAACATGATTACTACAGTAGCATAATCATGTGGGCACACGAAAACAGTAAGGATAAATATTGGGTTGTCTCCCAACAAGCGCTTTTCTTTAATGCCTTTTTAGCTAGGCATGATGATGGCAATGATGCTCACATAAAAGATAAGAATTGAAACATAAAGGGAGCATCATGAAGAATATGACTAGCACATTTAAGCCTAACCCACTTCCTATGCATAGGGATTTTGTGAGCAAATAACTTATGGGAACAATAATCAACTAGCATAGGAATGTAAAACAAGCATAACCTCAAGATTTTAAGCACATAGAGAGGAAACTTGATATTATTGCAATTCCTACAAGCATATGTTCCTCCCTCATAATAATTTTCAGTAGCATCATGAATTAATTCAACAATATAACCAGCACCTAAATCATTCTTTTCATGATCTACTAGCATAGAAATTTACTACTCTCCACATAAGCAAAATTCTTCTCATGAATAGTAGTGGGAGCATCATAAAAGATTTGAACACTAAAAATTGTTTCCACATTAAAAGAGTAATGTTCAGAAAAAGGGTAATCATAATCATGACAAGTTTTGTAAATATAATCATCACTACTTTTTATACCATAAGTTTCATCACAATAATCATCATAAGTAGCAACTTCGTTCTCATCATAACCGATTGAAACCTCTCCCAAGATAGTGGAATCATTAAATAAAGTTGACACTCTTATAAATCCACTTTCATCAATATTATAAGATTAAACATCCTCCAAAATAGTGGGATCACTACTTTCTAAAGTTGACACTCTTCCAAACCCACTTTCATCAATATAATGATCATAGGTACAAGGCATGCTATCATCATAACAACTTTGCATATCACAACTTGGGATGCTAAAAATATCATCTTCATTAAACGTAGCATCCCCAAGCTTGGGACAAACATTAATTTCAGCAAATATATTCTCAAATATTTCATACTCGTCAAACATAGCTTCCCCAAGCTTGGGCCCTTTCATATCATAAGCATAATCACTCTCATCATTAAAAACATGGATAGCACCAATAGTAAAGCAAATATCATCATCACAATGAGTAGTAGGAGCAACATAATTTGGGAGGGATACCTTTTTACCGTTGCTGCCCCTTCTCTTCCTTTTCTTCTTCACATTATGTGTGGGTTCAACCTTCTGTATTGATGGGATTGGTTGAATAGAAAGCTCCTCCTCGTTACCTGAATCATCATAAGAAATAATAGGAGGAGGTTGGGAAGTCTCTTCCCTTTCATTAGTATTCTCTTCATCTTCTATTTGCTTTCTTTTCTTTAGGTAATTGGCAATATAAGGATTTTCAATGCAATTCACCGCACAAAACATATAAATCTTTTCTAGATCAATATCAAGGAAATGCCTAAGATTAAATTCTGGAATAGGCTTAGTTAAACGTTTCAACTCTTCACAACCCAAAAGCAATCTAAGTTCATTGTAATGAGAAGGGGAGATCAAATCATCACAATTTTTGGACACGATCCGATTATGAAACAATTTGTATTGGAGGTGTAAATGATCTTGTTTATTGCAAAATTCACAACGGGAAAGATATCTTAAATTCTCTGAACTCTTATCTAGACTTTCTTGCAACCTCTTAGTCCCTAAATACTTATGCTTCTTGCAATATAACTTCTCTATTTGGTGTGTTCATGCAAACATGCACTCCACAAAAGTTGACATGCTCATAAGATATATTTTCATCATGACTAGAGCAATCATCATTAGTACTATGGATATTCAAGGAGTTTATACTAACAACATTGCAATCATGCTCATCATTCAAAGATTTAGTACCAAGCATTTTAAAGCATTCTTCTTCTAGCACTTGAGCACAATTTTCCTTTCCATCAAACTCACGAAAGATATTAAGAAGACGAAGCGTATGAGACAAACTTAACTCCATTTTTTTGTAGTTTTCTTTTATAAAATAAACTAGTGATAAAAAAAGAAACAAAAAGATTTGATTGCAAGATCTAAAGATATACATTCAAGCTCTAACCTCCCCGGCAACGGCGCCAGAAAAGAGCTTGATGTCTACTACACAACCTTCTTCTTGTAGACGTTGTTGGGCCTGCAAGTGCACAGGTTTGTAGGACAGTAGCAAATTTCCCTCAAGTGGATGACCTAAGGTTTATCAATCCGTAGGAGGCGTAGGATGAAGATGGTCTCTCTCAAACAACCCTGCAACCAAATAACAAAGAGTCTCTTGTGTCCCGAACACACCCAATACAATGGTAAATTGTATATGTGCACTAGTTCGGCGAAGAGAAGGTGATACAAGCACAAAATACATAGTAGATATAGGTTTTTGTAATCTGAAATTATAAAAACAGCAAGGTAACAAGTGATAAAAGTGAGCGAAAATGGTATTGCAATGATAGGAAACAAGGCCTAGGGTTTATACCTTCACTAGTGCAAGTTCTCTCAACAATAATAACATAGATAGATCATATAACAAGCCCTCAACATGCAACAAAGAGTCACTCCAAAGCCACTAATAGCGGAGAACAAACGAAGAGATTATGGTAGGGTATGAAACCACCTCAAAGTTATTCTTTCGGATCAATCTATTCAAGAGTTTGTACTAGAATAACACCTTAAGACACAAATCAACCAAAACCCTAATGTCACCTAGATACTCCATTATCACCTCAAGTATCCGTGGGCATGATTATACGATATGCATCAAACAATCTTAGATTCATCTATTCAACCAACACAAAGTACTTCAAAGAGTGCCCAAAAGTTTCTACCGGAAAGTCAAGAACGTGTGCCAACCCCTATGCATAGGTTCATGGGCAGAACCCGCAAGTTGGTCACCAAAACATACATGAAGAGGCACATGATATCCCATTGTCACCACAGATAAGCACGGGAAGACATACATCAAGTGTTCTCGTAAAAGATTCAATCCAATAAGATAACTTCAAAGGGGAAACTCAATTCATCACAAGAGAGTAGAGGGGGAGAAACATCATAAGATCCAACTACAATAGCAAAGCTCGGGATACATCAAGATCGTGCCATAGATGGAACACGAGAGAGAACACGAGAGAGAGAGATCAAACACATAGCTACGGGTACATACCCTCAGCCCCGAGGGTGAACTACTCCCTCCTCGTCATGGAGAGCGCTGGGATGATGAAGATGGCCACTGGTGAAGGATCCCCCCTCCGGCAGGGTGCCAGTAAGGGCTCCTGAGAGGTTTTTGGTGGCTACAGAGGCTTGCGGCAGCGGAACTCCTGATCTATCTTCTCCGTGGATGTTTTTAGGGTACGTGGGACTATATAGGCGAAAGAAGTTGGTCGGGGGGTGCTCGAGGGGCCCACGAGACAGGGGGCGCGCCCTACAGGGGGGGCTCCTATCTCATGGAGTCCTCGAGTATCTTCTGACTTGAACTCCACGTCTCCAGGATGATATTCTTCCAAAAAATCACATTGCCGAAGGTTTCATTCCGTTTGGACTCAGTTTGATATTCCTTTTCTTCGAAATACTGAAACAGGCAATAAAACAACAATATGGGATGGGCCTCCGGTTAATAGGTTAGTCCCAAAAGTAATATAAAAGTGTATAATAAAGCCCATAATCATTCAAAACAGGTAATAAAATAGCATGGAACAATCAAAAATTATAGATACGTTGGAGACATATCAGTGTGTGAATCGTAGGGTAGCTTTGGCCCGTTGTGTTTGCCCGCCGTCAGCCAGAGCTGGATCTGCGATTTTAGGGCGAAGTGGGGGACCGCGGCATCCTAACTTTATCAGGAATCACCAAGTAAAGCGGTGGGGTGGCAACCAAGCCGGCCTGCCCCCGAGCCCCTGGGTCGAGTGAGTCGAGCCGGCGGCCGGGTTCGGTAGTAAAGTGGTGCAGAATATGGACGCAATAAATTGGTCGGCAAAAGGCAGCCCCCGAGTCTCGTTCGGGGACCCCATAGTTTCATACACTTACAAAAGGCGACGATACATACATTCGTGCGGCTAACTGTAAAACAGGCGGAGGATTTCCGCGTTCCATGACCGGGTCGTTTCTTCACCGGTGGTGTCCCTCTTACGCTTCTTCGACTTGCACACGTCAATGAGGTAGTAGGCGTTGCGGTCGCGCAAGGCCCTGCTCACAAAGAATGGGCCCTCCCATGGAGAGGATAGCTTGTGCTGGCCTGCCTGCTCTTGGACGAGTCGGAGGACGAGGTCGCCTTCACGGAATGCGAGAGGCTTGATCTTCTTATTGTGGTAGTGCCTCAGGCCTTGCTGGTAGATAGCCGAACGGCTAAGTGCCATAAGGCGTGCTTCTTCAAGCAGGTCGACGCCGTCTTCGCGTGCCTCTCTTGGTTCGGCTTCAGTGTACATCGCGACACGCGGCGAGTTGAACTCAACGTCGGTCGGGATGACGGCTTTGGATCCGTAGACAAGGAAGAACAGGGTGAACCTGGTCGACCGGTTTGGTGTTGTGCGCAGACTCTAGAGAACTGCATGCAACTCGTCAAGCCAACCGTCGGGTGAGCGGATGAGTGGCTCGACGAGTCGCGGCTTGATGCCGGACAAGATGAGTCCTTTGGCCCGCTCGACCTGCCCGTTGGACTGTGGATGCGCCACGGAGGCCAGGTCGAGGCGGATGCCGGAGACGAAGCAGTATTGTTCGAGCGCGCCCTTGGCGAAGTTGGTGCCGTTGTCGGTGATGATGCTGTTCGGCATGCCGTAGCGCACCGCTATATCCTTGATGAACCGGACGGCTGTTGGCCCGTCCAGTTTATTGATCGGTCCTGCCTCGATCCACTTGGTGAATTTGTCTACTGCCACCAGCAAGTGCATCATGCCGCCTCGAGCGGTTTTGAAGGGTCCCACCATGTTTTGTCCCCAGACCGCGAAGGGCCAGGCGATCGGTATGGTGCGGAGCGGTAACGCCGGCTGGTGGTTGCATTTGCTGAAACGTTGGCATCCTTCGCACTTGAGGACGAGCGACTCGGCGTCTTCGAGGGTCGTCGGCCAGTAGAAGCCGTGGTGGAACACCTTGGCCACAAGGGATCGTGATGCTGCGTGGTGCCCGCACTCGCCCTGGTGAATGTAGAGGAGGATGTCGATGCCGTGATCCTGCTCGACGCAGCACTAGAACACGCCGGTAGAGCTGCGCTTGATGAGCTCATTGTTGATGATGCTGTAGGCGGACGTCCGGCGCTGAATTTGCCGAGCCTCGGTCTCGTCCACGGGGAGAACCCCGTTTTCCAGAAATTCTGATATCGGCAAGGCCCAAGATGGGGCCGCGACCACGGTGAAGACGGCCATTTGGGTGGGTTCCGAGTCGGCGGCCCCTGAGCCGGGTTGAGCAGCCCCCGGGTTGGGGATGGCGACGGCCGGGTCCGGGGCAATGGTGGCCGGGTTGAGCTGAGCAGCCCCCGGGCCAGGTTCAGCAGACCCCGGGCCGGGTTGCGGTGCGGCCGGGTCTTCTGGAACGTGGATGGACTCGGAGTCCGGCGATGGCTTGACGGATGGCTTGCGCAGGTGCTCGAGGGAGACTCTAGACGGGATGGGTTGACGTGACGAGGCGATCTTGGCAAGCGTGTCGGCTGCCTCGTTCTCCGTGCACGGGACGTGGAGGAACTCGCAGCCATCAAAGGATTCGGACAGCTTCTGGATGAGGAAGCGGTAGCTTGCCATGTTGGAGTCGCGGGCGTCCCACTCGTGAAGCACTGCTGCACCACTAAGTCTGAGTCGCCGTAGCACAGGATGCACCGGATGCTGAGTTCCTTGGCAAGCCGAAGGCCATGCACAAGGGCTTCATATTCGGCGATGTTGTTGGAGGCGGCGAAGTGGATCTGGAGCACGTAGCGGAGTCGGTCGCCCTTTGGAGATGACAGTACGATGCCGGCCCCTAAGCCGAGTCGCATCTTGGACCCGTCAAAGTGCATGCGCCAATGCGTCGAGTTAGGAGGCGACGGCAGGTACTGGGTCTCGGTCCAGTCGACGAGGAAATCGGCTAGGGCCTGAGACTTGATCGTGGTGCGGGGCTCATAGAGGATGGTGTGGCCAGCTAGCTGGATCGCCCATTTGGCGACCCGACCAGAGGCGTCCCGGCACCCGATGATTTCTCCGATAGGTGCCGTGCTGACGACGGTGACGACGTGCTCTTGAAAGTACTGCTACAGCTTCTTGGCGGTGAGGTACACGTCGTAACACATCTTCTGGTAGTGCGGGTAGTTTTGCTTGGAGGTGGAGAGCACCTCACTTAGGTAGTAGACCGGGCATTGGACGGCCTGGATCTTGCCCTTCTCCGGTCGCTCGACCACCAGCACCGTGCTGACCGCCCGCGAGGTCGCGGCTCTGTAGAGCAACAACGGCTCCTTATCGGTCGGCGCGGCAAGGACTGATGCGGTGGAGAGCATGCGCTTGAGGTCTTGGAAAGCTTCGTCCGCCTTGCCGTTCCACTCGAACGGGCTTTTTTTTCTTCATCAGCTAGTACAGGGGTAGTGCCTTCTCGCCCAGCCGGCTTAGAAACCGGCTAACCAAGGCCAGGCAACCTGTGAACTTCTGGACATCGCGCAGCCGAGTTGGCTTGCGCATGCGCTCGATGGCCTTGATCTTCTCCGGATTCGCCTCGATGCCGCGTTCCGAGACGAGGAAGCCGAGCAGCTTTCCTGTCAGGACACCGAAGACGCATTTTTTCGGGTTGAGCTTGACCTTGTATTCGCGGAGGTTGGCGATTGTTTCCTTTAAATCGTCGAGGAGCGTGAGGTGCTGCTTGGTCTTCACCATGATATCGTCCACGTACACGTGGATGTTGCGGCCGAGTTGCGGTAGCAGGCATTTCTGCATGCAGCGTTGGAAGGTGGCGCCGGCATTCTTCAAGTCGAACGGCATGGTGATGTAGCAGTACGCCCCAAAGGGCATGATGAAGGACGTCTTCAGGGCATTGGCCGGGTCCAGCTTGATCTGGTGGTAGCCGGAGTAAGCATCCAGGAAGGACAGGAGCTCGCACCCGGCGGTCGAGTCGATGACTTGGTCGATCCGCGGGAGAGTGAACGGATCCTTGGGACATGCCTTGTTGAGGCTGGTGTAGTCGATACACATGCGCCAGGTCTTGTTCTTCTTCAAGACGAGGACTGGATTGGCCAGCCACTCGGGGCGAAACACTTCCATTATGAAGCCAGCCGCCAAGAGCTTGGCGACCTCTTCACCAATGGTTCTTCTCTTTGTTGGGTTTCGTAGTAATTTCAAAAAATTTCCTACGCACACGCAAGATCATGTGATGCACAGCAACGAGGGGAGAGTATTGTCTACGTACCCAACGCAGACCGACTGCGGAAGCGATGACACGACGTAGAGGAAGTAGTCGTACGTCTTCTTGATCCAACCGATCAAGCACCGAAACTACGGCACCTCCGAGTTCGAGCACACGTTCAGCTCGATGATGATCCCCGGACTCCGATCCAGCAAAGTGTCGGGGAAGAGTTTCGTCAGCACGACGGCGTGGTGACGATCTTGATGAACTACAGCAGCAGGGCTTCGCCTAAACTCCGCTACAGTATTATCGAGGAATATGGTGGCAGGGGGCACCGCACACGGCTAAGGAATAGATCATGTGGATCAACTTGTGTCAACTTGTGTCAACTTGTCAACTTGTCAACTTGTGTGTTTAGAGGTGCCCCTGCCTCCGTATATAAAGGAGGAGAGGAGGGGAGGCTGGCCGGCCAAGGGGGGGAGGCGCAGGAGAGTCCTACTCCCTCTGGGAGTAGGATTCCCCCTCCAATCCTAGTCCAACTAGGATTCCTCGGAGGGGAAAAGAGGAGGAGGGGGCCGGCCACCTCTCCTAGTCCTAATAGGACTAGGGGAAGGGGGGGCGCGCAGCCCATCTAGGGCAGCCCCTTCTCTTTTCCACTAAGGCCCACTATGGCCCAAATAGCTCCCGGGGGGTTCCGGTAACCCTCCCGGTATTCCGGTAAAATCCCGATTTCACCCGGAACACTTCTGATATCCAAATATAGGCTTCCAACATATCAATATTTACGTCTCGACCATTTCGAGACTCCTCGTCATGTCCGTGATCACATCCGGGACTCCGAACAACCTTCGGTACATCAAAATGCATAAACTCATAATATAATTGTCATCGTAACCTTAAGCGTGCGGACCCTACGGGTTCGAGAACAATGTAGACATGACCGAGACACGTCTCTGGTCAATAACCAATAGCGGTACCTGGATGCCCATATTGGCTCCTACATATTCTACGAAGATCTTTATCGGTCAGACCGCATAACAACATACGTTGTTCCCTTTGTCATCGGTATGTTACTTGTCCGAGATTCGATCGTCGGTATCCAATACCTAGTTCAATCTCGTTACCGGCAAGTCTCTTTACTCGTTCCGTAATACATCATCTCACAACTAACATATTAGTTGTAATGCTTGCAAGGCTTATGTGATGTGTATTACCGAGAGGGCCCAGAGATACCTCTCCGACAATCGGAGTGACAAATCCTAATCTCGAAATACGCCAACCCAACATCGACCATTGGAGACACCTGTAGTACTCCTTTATAATCACCCAGTTACGTTGTGACGTTTGGTAGTACCCAAAGTGTTCCTCCGGTAAACAGGAGTTGCATAATCTCATAGTCATAGGAACATGTATAAGTCATGAAGAAAGCAATAGCAACATACTAAACGATCGGGTGCTAAGCTAATGGAATGGGTCATGTCAATCAGATCATTCTGCTAATGATGTGACCTCGTTAATCAAATAACAACTCATTGTTCATGGTTTAGGA
This sequence comes from Triticum dicoccoides, assembly GCF_002162155.2. NCBI lineage: Eukaryota > Viridiplantae > Streptophyta > Magnoliopsida > Poales > Poaceae > Triticum > Triticum dicoccoides. The sequence continues at coordinate 696,380,910 of NC_041385.1, read as the reverse complement.
AACATAACCATCTTTGATTAACGAGCTAGTTAAGTAGAGGCATACTAGTGACACTTTGTTTGTCTATGTATTCACACATGTATTATGTTTCCGGTAAATACACTTCTAGCATGAATAATAAACATTTATCATGATTATAAGGAAATAAATAACAACTTTATTATTGCCTCTAGGGCATATTTCCTTCAGTCTCCCACTTGCACTAGAGTCAATAATCTAGATTACACTGTAATGATTCTAACACCCATGGAGCCTTGGTGCTGATCATGTTTTGCTCGTGGAAGAGGTTTAGTCAATGGGTCTGCAATGTTCAGATCCGTATGTATCTTGCAAATCTCTATGTCTCCCACCTGGACTAGATCCCGGATGGAGTTGAAGCGTCTCTTGATGTGTTTGGTCCTTTTGTGAAATCTGGATTCCTTTGCCAAGGCAATTGCACCAGTATTGTCACAAAAGATTTTCATTGGACCCGATGCACTAGGTATGACACCTAGATCGGATATGAACTCCTTCATCCAGACTCCTTCATTTGCTGCTTCCGAAGCAGCTATGTATTCCGCTTCACATGTAGATCCCGCTACAACGCTTTGTTTAGAACTGCACCAACTGACAGCTCCACCGTTTAATGTAAACACGTATCCGGTTTGCGATTTAGAATCGTCCGGATCAGTGTCAAAGCTTGCATCAACGTAACCTTTTACGTTGAGCTCTTTGTCACCTCCATATACGAGAAACATATCCTTAGTCCTTTTCAGGTATTTCAGGATGTTCTTGACCGCTGTCCAGTGATCCACTCCTGGATTACTTTGGTACCTCCCTGCTAAACTTATAGCAAGGCACACATCAGGTCTGGTACACAGCATTGCATACATGATAGAGCCTATGGCTGATGCATAGGGAACATCTTTCATATTCTCTCTATCTTCTGCAGTGGTCGGGCATTGAGTCTTACTCAATTTCACACCTTGTAATACAGGCAAGAATGCTTTCTTTGCTTGATCCATTTTGAATTTCTTCAAAATTTTGTCAAGGTATGTGCTTTGTGAAAGTCCAATTAAGCGTCTTGATCTATCTCTATAGATCTTAATGCCTAATATGTAAGCAGCTTCACCGAGGTCTTTCATTGAAAAACTTTTATTCAAGTATCCCTTTATGCTATCCAGAAATTCTATATCATTTCCAATTAGTAATATGTCATCCACATATAATATCAGAAATGCTACAGAGCTCCCACTCACTTTCTTGTAAATACAGGCTTCTCCGAAAGTCTGTATAAAACCAAATGCTTTGATCACACTATCAAAACGTTTATTCCAACTCCGAGAGGCTTGCACCAGTCCATAAATGGATCGCTGGAGCTTGCACACTTTGTTAGCTCCCTTTGGATCGACAAAACCTTCTGGTTGCATCATATACAACTCTTCTTCCAGAAATCCATTCAGGAATGCAGTTTTGACATCCATCTGCCAAATTTCATAATCATAAAATGCGGCAATTGCTAACATGATTCGGACGGACTTAAGCATCGCTACGGGTGAGAAGGTCTCATCGTAGTCAATCCCTTGAACTTGCCGAAAACCTTTTGCGACAAGTCAAGCTTTGTAGACAGTAACATTACCATCAGCGTCAGTCTTCTTCTTAAAGATCCTTTTATTCTCAATTGCTTGCCGATCATCGGGCAAGTCAACCAAAGTCCATACTTTGTTCTCATACATGGATCCCATCTCAGATTTCATGGCTTCAAGCCACTTTGCGGAATCTAGGCTCACCATCGCTTCTTCATAGTTCGTAGGTTCATCATGATCTAGTAGCATGACCTCCAGAACAGGATTACCGTACCACTCTGGTGCGGATCTTACTCTGGTTGATCTACGAGGTTCAGTAGTATCTTGATCTGAAGTTTCATGATCATTATCATTGGCTTCCTCACTAAGTGGTGTAGGTGTCACTGAAACAGTTTTCTGTGATGAACTACTTTCCAGTAAAGGAGCAGGTACAGTTACCTCGTCAAGTTCTACTTTCCTCCCACTCACTTCTTTCGAGAGAAACTCCTTCTCTAGAAATGATCCATTCTTAGCAACGAATGTCTTGCCTTCGGATCTGTGATAGAAGGTGTACCCAACAGTTTCCTTTGGGTATCCTATGAAGACACATTTCTCCGATTTGGGTTCGAGCTTATCAGGTTGAAGCTTTTTCACATAAGCATCACAGCCCCAAACTTTAAGAAACGACAACTTTGGTTTCTTGCCAAACCACAGTTCATAAGGCGTCGTCTCAACGGATTTTGATGGTGCCCTATTTAACGTGAATGCGGCCGTCTCTAAAGCATATCCCCAAAATGATAGCGGTAAATCAGTAAGAGACATCATAGATCGCACCATATCTAGTAAAGTACGATTACAACGTTCGGACACACCATTACACTGTGGTGTTCCGGGTGGCGTGAGTTGCGAAACTATTCCACAGTTTTTCAAATGTACACCAAACTCGTAACTCAAATATTCTCCTCCACGATCAGATCGTAGATACTTTATTTTCTTGTTACGATGATTTTCAACTTCACTCTGAAATTCTTTGAACTTTTCAAATGTTTCAGACTTATGTTTTATTAAGTAGATATACCCATATCTGCTTAAATCATCTGTGAAGGTGAGAAAATAATGATATCCGCCACGAGCCTCAATATTCATCGGGCCACATACATCGGTATGTATGATTTCCAACAAATCTGTTGCTCTCTCCATAGTACCGGAGAACGGTGTTTTAGTCATCTTGCCCATGAGGCACGGTTCGCAAGTACCAAGTGATTCATAATCAAGTGGTTCCAAAAGTCCATCAGCATGGAGTTTCTTCATGCGCTTTATACCGATATGACCTAAACGACAGTGCCACAAATAAGTTGCACTTTCATTATCAACTCTGCATCTTTTGGCTTCAACATTATGAATATGTGTATTACTACTATCGAGATTCAATAAGAATAGACCACTTTTCAAGGGTGCATGACCATAAAAGATATTACTCATATAAATAGAACAACCATTATTCTCTGATTTAAATGAATAACCGTCTCGCATTAAACAAGATCCAGATATAATGTTCATGCTCAACGCTGGCACCAAATAACAATTACTTAGGTCTAATATTAATCCCGAAGGTAGATGTAGAGGTAGCGTGCCGACTACGATCACATCGACTTTGGAACCGTTTCCCACGCGCATCGTCACCTCGTCCTTTGCCAGTGCCCGCTTATTCCGTAGTCCCTGTTTCGAGTTGCAAATATTAGCAACAGAACCAGTATCAAATACCCAGGTGCTACTGCGAGCTCTAGTAAGGTACACATCAATAACATGTATATCACATATACCTTTGTTCACCTTGCCATCCTTCTTATCCGCCAAATACTTGGGACAGTTCCGCTTCCAGTGACCAGTCTGCTTGCAGTAGAAGCACTCAGTTTCAGGCTTAGGTCCAGACTTGGGTTTCTTCTCTTGAGCAGCAACTGGCTTGCTATTCTTCTTGAAGTTCCCTTTCTTCTTTCCTTTGCCCTTTTTCTTGAAACTAGTGGTTTTGTTAACCATCAACACTTGATGCTCCTTTTTGATTTCTACCTCCGCAGCTTTCAGCATTGCGAAGAGCTCGGGAATAGTCTTGTTCATCCCTTGCATATTATAGTTCATCACGAAGCTCTTGTAGCTTGGTGGCAGTGATTGGAGAATTCTGTCAATGACGCAATCATCCGGAAGATTAACTCCCAATTGAATCAAGTGATTATTATACCCAGACATTTTGAGTATATGCTCACTGACAGAACTATTCTCCTCCATCTTGCAGCTATAGAACTTATTGGAGACTTCATATCTCTCAATTCGGGCATTTGCTTGAAATATTAACTTCAACTCCTCGGAACATCTCATATGCTCCATGACGTTCAAAACGTCGTTGAAGTCCCGATTCTAAGCCGTAAAGCATGGCACACTGAACTATCGAGTAGTCATCAGCTTTGCTCTGCCAGACGTTCATAACATCTGGTGTTGCTCCAGCAGCAGGCCTGGCACCCAGCGGTGCTTCCAGGACGTAATTTTTCTGTGCAGCAATGAGGATAATCCTCAAGTTACGAACCCAGTCCGTGTAATTGCTACCATCATCTTTCAACTTTGCTTTCTCAAGGAATGCATTAAAATTCAACGGAACAACAGCACGAGCCATCTATCTACAATCAACATAAACAAGCAAGATACTATCAGGTACTAAGTTCATGATAAATTTAAGTTCAATTAATCATATTATTTAAGAACTCCCACTTAGATAGACATCCCTCTAATCCTCTAAGTGATTACGTGATCCAAATCAACTAAACCATGACCGATCATCACGTGAGATGGAGTAGTTTTCAATGGTGAACATCGTTATGTTGATCATATCTACTATATGATTCACGCTCGACCTTTCGGTCTCCGTGTTCCGAGGCCATATCTGCATATGCTAGGCTCGTCAAGTTTAACCTGAGTATTCTGCGTGTGCAAAAACTGGCTTGCACCCGTTGTAGATGGACGTAGAGCTTATCACACCCGATCATCACGTGGTGTCTGGGCACGACGAACTTTGGCAACGGTGCATACTCAGGGAGAACACTTCTTGATAATTTAGTGAGAGATCATCTTATAATGCTACCATCAATCAAAGCAATATAAGATGCATAAAAAGATAAACATCACATGCAATCAATATAAGTGATATGATATGGTCATCATCATCTTGTGCTTGTGATCTCCATCTCCGAAGCACCGTCATGATCACCATCGACACCGGCGCGACACCTTGATCTCCATCGTAGCATTGTTGTCATCTCGCCAATCTTATGCTTCCACGACTATCACTACCGTTTAGTAATAAAGTAAAGCATTACATCGCGATTGCATTCCATACAATAAAGCGACAACCATATGGCTCCTGCCAGTTGCCGATAACTTGGTTACAAAACATGATCATCTCATACAATAAAATTCAGCATCATGCCTTGACCATATCACATCACAACATGCCCTGCAAAAACAAGTTAGACGTCCTCTACTTTGTTGTTGCATGTTTTACGTGGCTGCTACGGGCTTAAGTAAGAACCAATCTCACCTACGCATCAAAACCACAACGATAGTTTGTCAAATAGACTCCGTTTTAACCTTCGCAAGGACCGGGCGTAGCCATACTTGGTTCAACTAAAGTTGGAGAGACAGTCGCCCGCAAGCCATCTCTGTGCAAAGCACGTCGAGGGAACCGGTCTCGCGTAAGCGTACGCGTAAGGTTGGTCCGGGTCGTCTCGTCCAACAATACCGCCGAACCAAAGTATGACATGCTGGTAGGCAGTATGACTTGTATCGTCCACAACTCACTTGTGTTCTACTCGTGCATATAACATCAACATAAATAACCTAGGCTCGGATGCCACTGTTGGGTTTCGTAATAATTTCAAAAAATTTCCTACGCACACGCAAGATCATGTGATGCATAGCAACGAGGGGAGAGTATTGTCTACGTACCCAACGCAGACCGACTGCGGAAGCGATGACACGACGTAGAGGAAGTAGTCGTACGTCTTCTTGATCCAACCGATCAAGCACCGAAACTACGGCACCTCCGAGTTCGAGCACACGTTCAGCTCGATGACGATCCCCGGACTCCGATCCAGCAAAGTGTCGGGGAAGAGTTTCGTCAGCACGACGGCGTGGTGACGATCTTGATGAACTACAGCAGCAGGGCTTCGCCTAAACTCCGCTACAGTATTATCGAGGAATATGGTGGCAGGGGGCACCGCACACGGCTAAGGAATAGATCACGTGGATCAACTTGTGTCAACTTGTGTCAACTTGTCAACTTGTCAACTTGTGTGTTTAGAGGTGCCCCTGCCTCCGTATATAAAGGAGGAGAGGAGGGGAGGCTGGCCGGCCAAGGGGGGGAGGCGCAGGAGAGTCCTACTCCCTCTGGGAGTAGGATTCCCCCTCCAATCCTAGTCCAACTAGGATTCCTCGGAGGGGAAAAGAGGAGGAGGGGGCCGGCCACCTCTCCTAGTCCTAATAGGACTAGGGGAAGGGGGGGCGCGCAGCCCATCTAGGGCAGCCCCTTTTCTTTTCCACTAAGGCCCACTATGGCCCAAATAGCTCCCGGGGGGTTCCGGTAACCCTCCCGGTATTCCGGTAAAATCCCGATTTCACCCGGAACACTTCCGATATCCAAATATAGGCTTCCAATATATCAATCTTTACGTCTCGACCATTTTGAGACTCCTCGTCATGTCCGTGATCACATCCGGGACTCCGAACAACCTTCGGTACATCAAAATGCATAAACTCATAATATAACTGTCATCGTAACCTTAAGCGTGCGGACCCTACGGGTTCGAGAACAATGTAGACATGACCGAGACACGTCTCTGGTCAATAACCAATAGCGGGACCTGGATGCCCATATTGGCTCCTACATATTCTACGAAGATCTTTATCGGTCAGACCGCATAACAACATACGTTGTTCCCTTTGTCATCGGTATGTTACTTGTCCGAGATTCGATCGTCGGTATCCAATACCTAGTTCAATCTCGTTACTGGCAAGTCTCTTTACTCGTTCCGTAATACATCATCTCACAACTAACATATTAGTTGTAATGCTTGCAAGGCTTATGTGATGTGTATTACCGAGAGGGCCCAGAGATACCTCTCCGACAATCGGAGTGACAAATCCTAATCTCGAAATACGCCAACCAAACATCGACCATTGGAGACACCTGTAGTACTCCTTTATAATCACCCAGTTACGTTGTGACGTTTGGTAGTACCCAAAGTGTTCCTCCGGTAAACGGGAGTTGCATAATCTCATAGTCATAGGAACATGTATAAGTCATGAAGAAAGCAATAGCAACATACTAAACGATCGGGTGCTAAGCTAATGGAATGGGTCATGTCAATCAGATCATTCTGCTAATGATGTGACCTCGTTAATCAAATAACAACTCATTGTTCATGGTTTAGGAAACATAACCATCTTTGATTAACGAGCTAGTTAAGTAGAGGCATACTAGTGACACTTTGTTTGTCTATGTATTCACACATGTATTATGTTTCCGGTAAATACACTTCTAGCATGAATAATAAACATTTATCATGATTATAAGGAAATAAATAACAACTTTATTATTGCCTCTAGGGCATATTTCCTTCACTCTTCTCTTCGGAAAATCGACGCAGGGGTTGACGGACAGGCTTGGGATCCTTGCGGACATGGAGTTTGTGCTTGGCGTACTTCCTCGGGATACCCGGCATGTCTTTTGGGATCCATGCGAAGATATCCCGATTCTCACGGAGGAAGTCGACGAGCTCGCCTTCCTATTTGCTGTTGAGGCAGGCGCCTACGACAACGTACTTGCTGCAGCTGGGGTCTTCCGCATTCAGCTTCACTTTCTTGGTCTCCTTGGAGGGCTTGAAGGAGGCCTCGCCGGCCAAGACAATGATCCGGTCGAGCTGGCGCCGCTCCTCGGCAATGACCAGCGACTCGGCCAACTTGGCACCGTCTCGGGCGCACTCCAGAGACTTGCGGTAGTCGCCGGTGACGGTAATGAGGCCCTTGGGACCCGGCATCTTCATCTTCAGGTACGCGTAGGGGGGAACCTCCATGAACTTGGCGAACATGGGCCGGCCCAGCAGTGCATGATAGGCGCTGGACAGGTCCACCACCTCGAACCAGACCGGTTCGCGTCGGAAGTGGCTGCTGTCGCTGAACAGGACATCGAGCCGGACCCGGCCAATGGGTGAGCAGGAGAGGACGGGTACGATGCCGTAGAAGACTGTTCGGGTTGGCTCCAGGTCCTCGGCCTTGAGGCTGAGCTTGGTCATCGTGTCGCGGTAGAGGATGTTGATGCTGCTGCCGCCGTCGATGAGGACTCGGGAGAACTTGCATGTACACCGCGCGGCGATGGTAGGGTTGAGGACGAGGGCGTATCCACCCGGACTCGGCATGACTGTCGGGTGATCCTCCCGGGTCTAGGTGATTGGGCGATCCGACCAGTGAATGAAATCCGTCTTGGCCGGGATGATGGTGTTCACCTCCTGCCAAAGGAGGCGCTCGCTGCGCTTGTCATTGCTGAGGCTGGTGAAGATGATGTAGGCCGCGTTTTGGTCCGGGTAGGCGTCGTTCCGCATTGCGCCGCCAACAGGAGGCGGCGGTGGAGGCGGAGGCGGCTGTCCCGCACCTGGAGCCGGAGCCGGAGCTAGAGGAGGCGGGACGTCACCCCTCATGATGCGCTTGGTGATGGCGCACTGCCGAAGCATGTGCGTGGAGGGTCTTGCGCCGCTGTGGTGCTTGCATGGGGCGTCGAGCATCTCTTCAAAGCTCATGGCGGGTTGCCGTGCCATCTTGTCGGTCTGCCGGCGCTTCCTGTCGGGTCTGCCGTGGGCTCGGCGGCAGCGACGAGCCAATTGTTGTGATGTTGCACTGGTTGGTCGGCCTTGCGCTTGTTGTTTTGGTGATGCTGCTGTCGGCTACTTTTGCCGGCCGGCTTCGGGGGAGGAACCGGCTTTGCCTTGCCGGCTTCATCCAGCGCCACCTGGATCTTCATGGCGGAGTCGGCGTTGGCGTACTTGTCCGCCGTCACCATGAGCGCGGCCATGGTGGCCGGCTCGAAGCGTAGGAGCTTGTGCTTGAGGAGGGTGCCGTCTCGGCACCCGCTGATGAAGTATTGGATCACCTGGACTTCATGGACGCCCTCGCAGCTGTTCCGAAGCTCGGTTCAGTGTGCGAGGTACTCGCGTCCGGTCTCCGTCTTCCCCTGCACGCACTTGGCGAGCTGGCTGGGGCAACCGGGCCGCTTGTATGTCCCCATGAAGTTGCGGACAAAGGCTTCCTCGAAATCGACCCATGCATTGATGCTGCCCATCGGCAGGCTGTTCAACCATGTGCGGGCCGACCCTTGGAGCATGAGCGGTGCATAGCGCACGACGAGACGACGATTGGCACCGGTGATGCCAATGGCCGTGGTGTAGTCGGTGAGCCAGTCTTCTGGCTTCACGGTCCCATTGTAACTTGGGGGTGTCACGGGGGAGCACGAACCCCTTGGGGAAGGGCTCCTCCCGGATGCGTGGGCCGAAGCACGCCGTCCCGATAGCGCCGCTCTCCTCCACCTCCAGGGAGCGAGCGAGCTGATCGAGGCGGTGGCGTGCGTTGGCGTTGTTGATGGCGCACGGGCCGAGTTGATTGTCGGCCAGGCCCTGAGGCGCCGGGTCGGCTGGAGCGAGACGCCGGCCATGCTGGCCGGGTCAATGATGGGTCTCCGTGGTGGGCTCGTTGCCCAGAGCATCAGCGGCGGTGGCGGCCGGGTTGCGTCAGGTCTGGGCTTGGTCGGAGTGCGCCTCGCCGGGCGGCGAGGAAGCCGTGTGCAGGAGTTTGCCGGGTCCGCCGAGGCGGGCGGAGCCGGACCCAGCCGGCTTGGCGAGCTGGTTGAGGCGATCCTGCTGGGTGTTGGCGGCGTGGAGGAGCTCGCGCATCTGCCCGATGTGCTCCTTGAACTCCTCGCCCACGAGTTGGTTGAGGCCGACCGCGGCTGCCTCCGCAGCGCACATGTTCTTGACTGGGGTCTCGTAGACGGTCCGAACGGTGCCGAAGGCCCGGCCGATCGCTCCTCCCCGGGCGTGAGTATCGGCGGCCCGGCTTGGCTCGGCCGCGGCGGGCGTGAATCCATGGGCGGCGTCGTGCTCCATCTGAGCGGCTTCCAGGCGACGCCTGGTGGCGGCCAGCATCTCGGACAGGTCCAGCATCTGCTGGCGCCTGTCCTCGAGCTGGGTTCGGGCTTCAGCGATGTTGGTGGCGTCGACGTCGGTGCCGATGGGGATGCGGAGGCTCTGCATCGCGGCACGTAGCGGGTCGGACGGCTCGGTCTGTGCCATGGCGGCCGCGGCTTCGGCGACCCTCCTCGCCTTGCTCGACGAGGAAGAGGCGCCATCGCCGGTGACGAAGACCTCCACATGGGCGTCCATCGCCCCGGCAGTGAATCCGCCGCTGAGGGAGAGCGGAGAGTCAGAGTAGCTGAGCACCTCGCTGGGGTACTCGTCGACCGCGGATGCGTCGGAGATGCACAACGCGGTGAAGGAGGCGGCGAGCGCGCCGATGAAGTCGTCCGCCAGAGCGACGGACTCGTCGGAGTAGGAGAAGGGCCCCGTCTGAAGCATGCTCCCGGCCAGCTCCTCAGGCTGCCCCACGGTGGGCGCCAACTGTCATGGTGGGCGCACGGCAGATGCCAAGGGATGGCTAAAGTGAGGAGGAGGCTCGAGGGCGCTGGTGGGCTCCAGAGGCGAGGTTGATATGCGTGGGCGCGGGACGCCGGACGTACCCAGGTTCGGGGCTCTCTGGAGAGATAACACCCCTAGTCCTGCCGAGATTAGTTGGATGGTCGATAGTACAATGTCGCTCCTAGAGCTGTATGGAGGAGGAAGGAGACTGGCCAAGGCTTGGGCTGCTCCTTCTCCCCGGCGTTGCTGTGTGGTGGCTAGTCATATGCTTGCCTGGGTCTCTCTTACACGCGTCTCGTGTCCAGCATGCCCTCTGTAGGCGTGGGCTCCTGGGGGGTTTTATAGATCAACCCACCCAGGGTTACAATGGTAATATGCCGAGTCGGTGGGTCTGTATTGTCGGTGTCCAGAGTACCAGGCTGGGTCCCGCTTGTGGGCTTGTGGTTCGCCGGGTTCCCCTAGGTGTGGGCCCCGCGTACCTAGGGGGACTATGCGCCATCTTGTCGATCATCATGGCGTGGCCGAGTTGAGCCGCGTATAGTGTTCTCCGTCAAGCCGCCGCTTGTTGTTGTCAGTGGTGAGGGCGGGAACATTGTTGCCACGCCAGCCCTGGTCAGCGGGTAGGTAAGGGGCACTGTTGCACGCTCCGGCTGACCACAGGCATGGGCGGGAGCACTGTTATCTTGGTCATCGGTGATTGAGGTCTCGTCCCATTGTACGACCTGGATGGGACGGGAGCTGACCCGTGGCTGGGTTGCCGTGGACGCCTCGGGTGGGTTGGCTTGCTAGGGAAGCCATGGCTGTGCCGGGTTGAGTTGTCTTGCACCAGCTGCTGCGGCCGGGTCGACGTACCTTGCCGAGTCGAGGGTCTTGGCCGGGTTGCGAGCCTTGCCGGGTCGAGCGACCCGGCCAGGCGCATGCCGGTTCGCGGGGCGATGTGGGCCCTGTCGTGGAATTGTCACGTCAGATGTCCTCGTGAAAGGACTTAGTTGTGGAGCCATCGCAACTAGGAAGCTTGAAGGGGTTAATCGGGACAAAGGACACGAGTGGTTTTATACTAGTTCGGCCCCTTACGGTGAAGGTAAGGCCTACGTCTAGTTGGGTTGGTATTGATGTTTCGATGACCAGGGAGCGAGATACGCTATGCCTGGCTCTCGATGAGTTGTTTCTTGCCCGAAGCCGCCAGCGGGTCGTCCCCTTATATACACGGGTGGACGCCCTGCGGCTTACAGAGTCCCGGCCGGCTTATAAACAATGTCTGGCTTGGTGACTAATTAAGTCTACCTTATGATACAAGTAATATTATTACAGCGGTTTCCTACAACGGGCCTTAAGTCGCCTGTGGGCCTTAAGCTTTCTATGAACTGCCATCTTCATACTTCGGTCTTGGGCTTCTCTCTGGCGAGTCTTCTTTGCATAACCCGGCCCCTCCTGGGCGGCTTACACAAATAGTTATATCCCCAACATTAGGCCCCAGATTGATTTGAACCTGTTCATGTCAATCTTAAAATACCTTATGAACTGTCCTGCAGTCCTTTGTCTTGCACGAAGAATTTTAACCCACCGTGACGTCATCATCTGGATCCGGGTTAAATCACCGTGACGTCATCTTCAATAAAACTTATTTTTATTCCGCCATATCTTCAACGGATCTTTGTCTTTACTGACTATCCCGAGAATCGAGGCGTCAGGGCCGCTGGATAATAATTCTTATCTCCTCGTTTCTCGCGCCGTCTCAGTTATCCTCTCCCTATAAATAGTCGCGACTTAGGTCTTTTCCTTTTTATCATTTCAGTCGTCTTCCTCCTCTCCTCTCTGCCATTCGAGCTCCGCCGTCGTCGCCATCGACCCGCTCGTCTTCCTCAACTCAGGCCGCTGCATCGACCTGACTTTAACCAGAGATCGACGGCGAACCTCCGCAGCTCGTCCTTATCCGTGAGTTTCTCTCCTCCCCTTTTCTTAGATCTACATTAAAGCTCCGCTGAGTTCGTCGGCGTTCATCACTGCCCGACGCAAACCCTCGTTAGCTTTCATCTCCAATGCCTTGTTTAGATCGTAAAAACTGTGCAGAACTACTGCGGTAGTTGTTTGTGTTGATCTTGCATAGAAATAAATCTCATTTCCCTCATTTAGAAACCCTCTTCAAGTGTATGAACTTATCTGCCCTGTTTTTAGGTCTAGAAAATTTGATCCAGAATAATAGCTGTCGTCCGTGAAACTTGTTTCTATCACCCGGAAAACTTCTTCTGGAAAATGCCCTTTAAACACCACTATCCAGGTGTCCAGTTTAAATAAGCAATATTGAACTGCAAGCCTTGCCCTCTTCTCATGATCTTAAGAATTCTTGAATTGCTCTTGACACTGCTAGCGGCTTAAATATTATTGCACGATCACCCTTATATCATTAGGCCCCTTTCTTTAAGCCGCCACTTTAAATAATTTTAGATATTTCTCCTGGGTTAAAGTTGAACCGGAGCTTTCTTATTTTATCGTAGGCCACTGTTGTCATGGCTCCTAAAGCGGCCAAAGCCCCTGTGACTTGCAATTGGGTTCCATCCACAGTGACCAAAAGCAAACTTGCGGACTTCGTCAAGTCCAGCCATCTGCCGAAGAAGGAGGTCATGTCTTATCGTGCCCCTAACCCGTCTGAGGAAATACCTCAACCCAAAGATGGGGAGGTAGTAGTTTTCACGGATCACATGAACCGGGGATTTGCCCCTCCTGGCTCAAACTTCTTCAGGGAAGTTCTGAGTTTCTTTGACCTTAGACCTCAAGACATTGGACCCAATTCCGTGTCAAATCTTTGTAATTTTCAAGTCTTCTGCGAGGTGTACCTGGGAGAAGAGCCAAGTCTGCTTTTGTTCAGAGAACTTTTTTATTTGAACCGGCAAAATGAATGTGCAAACGGGCCTAGTCTTGAGCTCGGCGGCATCTTAATCCAGCGGCGGAGAGATTGTCTTTCCCCTTATGCTGAGCTGCCGACTCACTCGAAAGACTGGAACCAGACGTGGTTCAACTGTCAAGATACATCACCGGCTGATGAGAGACCTCTGCCCGGCTTTCGCGCCCTGCGTCTCAAATCCAATCATCCGCTGGCAGATAAGTTATCCGCTGTTGAGCGCCTGCCTCTCAACCCAACCATCAGGAAGATCAAAGCTCTTCTAGGGAACGGTTTAAACGGCATCGATCTGGTCTGAGCCTGGGTCACCTGGCGGATACTACCGTTAAGCCGCCGCTCCGGCTTAATGTGTACTTACACAGGCAAAAAGGATGACCCAATGCGTCATAGCCCTGATGATTTACCAGACGATGTGGTAGATGCTATAGTCCAATCGCTGTTGAAGGAGGGCACTGTAACCAGTAATGCCTTCGGCTTACTTCCCTTCTGCAAGAAGAACCCGGCCCCTGCAGTAAGTTATCAATCTTAAAAAATACTCTTTAACATGTTATACCTTCTTGTATTTATGATTCCTTATCTTTTTCCAAAGGTCGATGACAATTTCTGGAAGGTCAAGTATGACCATGAGGCTGCCAAACAAGCTAGGACAGCCAAGAAAAACGAAAGGAAGGCCTCCAAAATGGGCACCTCTAAGAAGAAAAAGTCCAGCGCCTCTGATCTGTTTAAATTGGATGACTCATCTTTGGATGAGGAAGAGGTAATCTTTTAATTTCCTTAACTCCTTTGGCGTTACTCTACTGACATTTTATCCTTTCAGGAGGATACAAGGAACAGTCAAGCAATTGACGAAGAGGTAACTATAATCTCCTCCAACTCAGAGCCTTTGCCAACACAAAAAATCCGAAGGGTGACCCGGAAAGTAAGATTTTCACATCCTCTAGCTTACCAAGATCCTCAATTTCTTTTGAAGCGACAACAGCATGAGAGCCGGAGGCAAACTCGGGCCACTCAAGACGCAGAGCTCTCCTCCGGCTTACCCGATGTAACCAGGAAGCGTCGGGCCGAGGTTATTTCCGATTTACATTCTGCTATTCCTTTGGCGGGTCTAATTCGCCAACCTCTCAATTCATCTGACTCCAAATATCAGGATACGTCTCCGTCTTCCGACGAGTCGATGCAATCAAACATGCCGGCTTTTAAAACAGCTCCCGGGTAATGCAACTTTTCTTACTTTAAGCTTTTCCATACTTATACGTTGATACTCATTGTTCCACTTTGATTGACAGCCTGCAGGTGAAGCCCAGCAAGAGGGCAAAGAAGAACAAGCCGTCCCGAGACCCGGTGGTCACTAAACCGGCGATTGACTCATCCATTCCTGACAGCTCCACTCATCAGCCACCACCTGAACCGGCTTTCGGTATTCCAGTGTCAACCTCTGACCCGCCTGCAGAAGATGTTGTCCATGATTCTGATAACCCGGAAATTCCTAGCCCGGCGAATGAACCGGAAGTTGAGATTGTGAAGTCTCAGTTTGTTGAACCAGGATGGCCTACCGTCCTTGCCAAATGTACCGCCAAGGAAGAATTTGCCCAACGCCGAAAGGCCAAGCAGGACATTACTGATTATACTCACTTAGCATTGGTGATATAGTCTCGGGCTATCTGAATCAAGTGCATAATAGCCGTGACCTGGAAATTGACATGGTGAAACAAATACAGCACAAATCTGAGGTATTACTTATACTATTTACCTGAGTCTTACATACTGTACCAGCCCCCAAGTCTATTGCTTATTGAACAAATATGATGTAGACTTTAGAAATCTGCTTTACCTGTTAACTTATCCGGCTCAAAAAGAATTAACTTAACCCGGTTATAACATAAGGCTTTTAAATTTGCAATACACATTAGCCCCCAAGTGTCAAGTATCTTTACGTGTAAGGTGCTTGAGACTTTAATACACGTGACCCGGCAAGAGAAGGCTTACAATTCTTCAACATACATTAGCCCCCAAGTGTCAAGTATCTTTACTTGTAAGGTGCTTGAGACTTTTAATGTTACCTTATAATCCTTACCATAACCTGGTGTCAATGCAGGCTGCCATAAGTCAGTTTGAATCCGAGCTTGCGTTCCTGAAGAGTCGTCTGGAAACTCAAGAACTTGAGACACAGAAGGCTAACTCCAAATTTGAATTCAGTGTCTCTGAAAATGAGAAACTAAAGAAGAAATTTGAGTAGGAGAAGAAAACTTGGGCTGATGAGAAGGCTTCCCTAGTGAGTCGGTCCGAGACGGCGGAAGCATCTCTTGCCGAGGCAACAACTGAACTGTCCGACTTAAAGCGGCAGATATCCCAAATGGTCTCAGCCATCTTCGTAAGCCACTCTGAAAAACCCTTAAACATCGCAATCTTCCAAGGATTATTGTGATAATTATCTCCTGCTTATTGTTATGCTTGTGACCACACAGGCCCCAGGAGTACCAACCTCATGCAGAACATGGTGATCAAGCTCAAGGCGGTTTATACCCTTGTGGAGCAGCTGTACTCCGGGTCACAACGTGCTTTGGCCATTGTAGCCTTATCAAATACCCCTCCTTGCCTCCTACAAGATGTGTTGAAGCATCTTGCAGTGCTACCTCAACGGATTAAGGACTTAAGGCAGGCATCTGCAAGAGCCGGAGCCGTGGCCACATTAAGCCGGGCAAAGGCATGGGTGCCAGAACTTGACTTGGCTGATCTTACCCTTGGATATCCAAGCCTGAAGGAGGATGGCTCTGTATTTGATGATCAAGACTTCACCGCCTGTGTCAAAGTCGTTCGTCCCTTGGCGACTCTCATTGGCAATGATACTGATCTCACTAAGTATTCGCCGGGCTATGATAGCGAGAACCGGAGAATCCCAAATGTTCCATATGACCAAGTCAGCCTGATCCCTCCAACGCGTAAGCATACCTTTGCCCCTGAAGTGGACCCGGCCGGGTTAATAGATGATGAGGCTGAATTTGAAGCCTTGAGCGGCATTGACTGGGCCTCATCCACCTTCCAGGACAAAGCAACCAACGGAGAGGTGGAGAAGGATAACCCGGAGCCATCAAGCCCGCCATAGGAATAAACTGTCGGGCGTCTTAACCTTTGCCAAAACAATGCTTTCACTTTATTCAAGCTCGGGGAGTATTGTAATAGGATAGAAAAACTTCTCAATTTTGTCATGCCTTCGCGCATGTTTATGGCGCTTAATACTTTCATAAGCCGCCATTGCCTAGCTTATGTTGACCATTTGCCTCCCTGATGTTCAGTTTACTTGTCTTATCCTGCACATAAAACAAACAAACTCCCTTGGCGGTTTATCACACCGGGTGTCACATAAGGTATTTGTGACCCGGAAACGAACCAAAGGCACCCTACACAGGCTAGTTTACAACTACATTGTTGCTAAACATAAACATAATAGCATGTGTATAATTCCTTGATAACCTTTCCTGCTTATTTGATGCTCACCTGGTACTTAATAACCAGGTGTGACCAATATTAAACCGGAAAGACAAAAAACATCTCATAATGTTTTCCCAAAGTCTCAAGATAATCAAATAATTTACAGGCTTCTGATTCGAATGCGATCAGTAAACCGTTCCAAAGGGGTTAAGCTAAGATTCGGATACAATCATATAGCCCCCAGTGGCTTGGCGATGCCGATCAAGTGGGTATCGACAGCTATGTTCTCTTTGGTTTGAATACGACCTATGTTTGAACAGGAAGCCCCCAAGTGACCATAAGATTTGTTTAATGACACTGATTCGTATACGATCCACGTCAGACCCAAAGGGGTTAAGCTGTGATTCAAATATGATCAAGAAGCCCCCAAGTAGGTTTGGCAGTATGCCGATCAAGTGGGTATCGATAGCTATGTTCTCTTTGGTTCGAATACGACCCATGTTTGAACAAGAAGCCGCCAAGTGATCATGGCAAGATTCAGATATGATCATAAGCCGGTCCAAAGGGAAAGCCGGATTCAGATATGATCCGGTCCCTGTTGGTTGTTTCCACCACCTGTCAAAAAAACATATACACTTTTTTGAGGGTGAAAAAAGGACAAAGGTCCTGCTTTATTACTTTATATAATATGTACATTGTCAAAAAACATATATATCATAAGAGCCGGTGGCTCAAGTATAGTAAAACCGAAGATGGGTTATATCCCATGGCCGGATATCACTTAGCAAAGCCGCCTAGACTCCATAAACTATGAAGAAAGGTGTATAACCCGCCGGATCGAGGCCACTTACCCTTATGCCTCTGATTGTTACCTTGTGTATTAACGTCGGCCACAAATTCCGGGTTGTCATCCGCTTTACGCTTATTGCTATTTTGATTCTGCGGGTTGTGCTGTTGGCCCTTTCTACTGTCATTCTGTTTTCCCTTCCCTATCTTTTGACCGTCAGACTCGGGATCCTTGGTACTATCAGAATCGGCATATTTGACCAGAGCCGCCATTAGCGTACCCATATCCTTGCAGTCACGTTTAAGGCGCCCCAATTTCTGCCTTAGCGGCTTGAAGCTGCAATTTCTTTCCAATATAAGGACTGTAGAGCCGACATCCATCTTATCAGATGAATGAATTATCACCTTGACCCGGCGTACCCAATGGGTGGTAGATTCACCTTCCCCCTACTTACAATTCGTCAAGTCCACGACCGTCATAGATTGCTTACAGGTGTCTTTGAAGTTCCGGATGAAACGGGCCTTTAACTCCTCCCACGAACCAATGGAATTAGGTGGTAAACCTTTTAGCCAAGACCGGGTCGTTCCATCTAACATCATGGTGAAGTATTTAGCCATTGTCGCATCACTGACCTCCAACAGTTCCATGGCCATCTCATAACTCTCGATCCATGCTTCACGCTGTAAGTCGGCCGTGTAATTCGGCACCTTTCGAGGTCCCTTGAAATCTTTGGGCAGGCGCACATTGCGCAAAGCCGGTACCAAACAAGAAAAGCCACCGGCTCTGGTGTCTATTCCCATCTCAATAGAAGTCATCGGATACTCCGCCATATCCTGACGTGCTGTCTATTGAGCCGCCAGCTGAGCCGCCAGTTGAGTCGCCCGCTCGTTCTCCTGACGTACTCGGTCTTGCACCGGATTATAGCCACCATGCTAGTTACGGCGTTGGGCATTACTTGATAAAGCTTTGGACTCCATGTGCCTGCTGTAACTCGGGCTCCGGTTCTGACGAGGCGGTGCTAACCAAGGCGGAGGGGTTGAGTGAATCCTATCCCGGCTGTAAGAATAGGTCTCCTGCTGAGCCAGGGCCGTCCGGACAAGTTCCCTGATCCTCCGGGTCTCCACCACTGTTGGATCATTACCGTCCACTGGAAGAGCCGCCAAGCGTGCTGACGCTGCAATTAAATTCTCCATGGGGTTGGAAAAGTGACCCTCCGGTATCGGCACATAACGCGGCGGCGCCATGCTCATATAAGGAGGTGGCATCTCCTGACGCTGGGCCGGCCCTCCCGCTCCGGATGTCATAAACGGATTAGCATCGGGCGGGTTACTTGGGCCGGCTCCGGGTGTAGCAAAAAGAACCCTAGGGTCGTAATTCGGAAGCAATCGGGATTGGGTCTTCTGGTGTCTCCTCCTCATTACCTCATTGGACGCGTTTAAACTCATCGTGAGCTGGTAAGCCTCTGACTGCAACCGCTATGCCCGGGCGTCGAGAGCCGCCCGCTCCGTAGCTAGTCTAGTGTCCTCAGCTGCTAAGGCCTCCTTGGCCTGAGCTATCTCCTCACGTACCCGGGCCACCTCCGCGTCATGCTCATCTTTGTTCGCAGGGATAACCGTGGCAGTTAACGGGGTCGTAAGCTTGTCCATGAGGTCTATCAGTACTTGAGCCGACGGGCGCACAGGGCCTCCTGCCCCGGCCGCTCCTAACCCAGAAGTAATTGTATACGCGGCTGTAGAGTTTTGTCCGGGTTGAGTCCCAGCCATAAAGACTCCTGCCCAATTTGGCGACTCACAGGGGTCCGGAATACTAAAGCCATCGGAACAGCCCCCGAGCGCACCGTCTTGAACTTGATACAAAGAATCTGTTGAACCGGCAGATGAATCACTGTCAGAGTGGATGGCCGTCTCACCACCATCTTCAGGACCTTCAGAAAGTTCTTCTCCGTGGACACAGCCCACAAAGACACGCTTCATGCCGGTTTGAACTCGGGCGGGTTTCGCACGCTGAGCCGTCTCGACGAGGTCGGTGCAGTTGTTCGGCTCAGGCCCCAGCTCACCAAGCCGGCCGATGAAAACGTGGATCCCTCCGAAGGGGACCCGGTACCCGTACACAATTGAGTCGGCGTCGGGGCCCCAGCCTTCATCGTCGATGTAGATCTTGCCGCGACGACTTTTGGTCATCCGGCCCACTATGTATCCCTTGAGCCCTTCAAAGTTTCCCTTCAAGAACTCAAATCCACCGTGCGATGGCCCCATGGTGGGCGCCAACTGTCGTGGAATTGTCACGTCAGATGTCCTCGTGAAAGGACTTAGTTGTTGAGCCATCGCAACTAGGAAGCTTGAAGGGGTTAATCGGGACAAAGGACACGAGTGGTTTTATACTAGTTCAGCCCCTTACGGTGAAGGTAAGGCCTATGTCTAGTTGGGTTGGTATTGATGTTTCGATGACCAGGGAGCGAGATACGCTATGCCTGGCTCTCGATGAGTTGTTTCTTGCCCTAAGCCGCCAGCGGGTCGTCACCTTATATACACGGGTGGACGCCCTGCAGCTTACAGAGTCCCGGCCGGCTTATAAACAATGTCCAGCTCGGTGACTAATTAAGTCTACCTTATGATACAAGTAATATTATTACAGCGGTTTACTACAATGGGCCTTAAGTCGCCTGTAGGCCTTAAGCTTTCTATGAACCGCCATCTTCATACTTCGGTCTTGGGCTTCTCTCTGGCGAGTCTTCTTTGCGTAACCCGGCCCCTCCTGGGCGGCTTACACAAATAGTTATATCCCCAACAGGCCCCGCTGTTTTTGAAATAGATCCGGGTTCCGTTGCCTGCCCGGGGTTCATCCCCCCGACAGGGCGGGTTACATGTAGAGTCCATCTCGGACTAAGACTTAAACTATTTTGACTTCCCTTCATAGGATTCTTAACGTCTGCCGGTTTAACATTGTCTGCCAGTTTAACATGGCCTGTCGATTTAACATGGTCTGCCGGTTTAACATGGTCTGCCGGGTTACGATTGACTTAACACCTGCCGAGTTATCATCTGACTTAACTCATGCCGGTGTTACCATCTGTCTTAACACCTGCCGGTTTACCACTCGCCGGTTTACTGTCTGTCTTAGCCATCTGTCTTAACTGTCTGCCGGTTTACCATCAGCCGGTTTACCAAGTCCCAGCCGGGTTATGACTCCGACCGAGTCATACTGTGGGGTATATCCCCGACATTAGCCCCCAGTTTAATTTGGATTTATCCATGTTAAACTGACCCTGAGCATCCTTAAGTCCTTGTCATTTCCTTCTTCTAGAAAATCCGGGTCAATAGGCTAGCTTCATAATCAATTTGCCAACATTGGTTTGTCACAGAGAAAACATTGTGAAGAATAATTCATTTGACTCAGCTCCCAATGCTTAACAAAAAATGTTGGTCCTTGTAATACTTATCTGATCTTCAACCGGTTTAAGGATGTAGAACTTGCCGGTTTATAAAAACTGATAATTCCTGTCATGATTGTTGCAGACACCAAGACATCATGATTGGTGATGCCGGGTCAACAATTGTTGGTGACGCTGGGTCAACCTGGTTAGCTCAAACTGAAAATTGGAAGATATTTCTCTCTTATATCCATATTACCTGTAGCCCCCAAGTCTTGAACAGAACAAAGTGATGATTTGAGACTTGTTTCCATATAATTACTGCCACTTTGAAGAAATCCATGTTATTCATCTTAGTCACTAGTAAAAACTGAATACTCCATATTATGTAGCCCCCAAGTGCCAGGTTGTCATGCTTGCAGCAACCTGTGACTTGAAATTGCCTTATGCTCATAAAAACTTCAACCAGTGTATCCCCCAAGGGTCGGGTCATTATGCAATAATGAGCAGGGACTTTGTAAATATAATCATGTAAACTTTGAACAGCAATGTGTAGCCCCCAAGGGCCGGCTCAGTAAGATAATATTGAGCTAGGACTTGATATATACTTCAATGAAAATAACATCATATCATGTAACCCCCAACATGGGGCTTGAATCCATGTCCACAAGGTTAAGAGCCTTGTGCTTTACCAACTAAGCAGTGGACCCTTCAATATAACAGATAAAAAGCTCTGTACCTTGATTTGTTAACAGGAACACTTTGTAGTCCCCAAGGGCTGGCTCATTATGATGTGATGAATCGGGTCTTCAATAAGGTGAGCAAATAATGACTTTGCATTAGCCCCCAAGTGTCATGGTGCATGCTTGCAGCGACATGAGACTTGTGTATTTGATGTAATCTCAACTGAAATAAGGTAGCCCCTAAGTGCCGGGTCGTAAGCCTGCAACAACTCGGGACTATTCCTTCAATTGTAGAATAAATTATATCCATTGATAATATGATAGCCATTGCGCTAAAGCGACTTTGAAAACCTTAATCATAATACTGGTATTTGATAACCATAATAAAAATCCAGCCATGTTGGCTATTAAAGATTTGAATAATATACCCAATGATTTATAAGCGCATGACTCCAATAGCACAATCCAAATATATACTGGCGACTTATAGTCCAAAGCCAGGCCGGGACAATAAACACCGAATTATAAGTGATTATGTACTGACAACTTGTAGTTGAAAGTCGAGCCGGGTTAATGAACACCGGGTTAATTTGATGACTGATAGTCATGCCGGGTCAATAGACGCCGGTTCAACATAAAATTTATCAAAAGAGAAAAATCTTGACAAAGGCAAATAAAACCGTGTAGTCTAGGCTTTTCAAGGGCTGTCAGGCCCAAATTCGAGGCTTTTCATGGGCTACCAGGCCGCTGAGTTAAACCATTTTTGCAAAGCCTTTCAAGATGGGCCTCCAACTTACCAATCGTCATTTTAACTTTGACAAGTTCAGGGTCTGTGTAAGATTGACTTGTCAAACATTCGGCGGGTCATGCCAGGATTGCCTGGAAAGGAGTGGCTTACTTGATGAAGGCAGGTTAACCCAGGGTTTTAGGTGAATACACCAGGCTTCCAAGCCGTGCTTGATAGCATATTACAAGGGTCCTTTCAAACTCTTTGTTGCATTGCACAAAGAGCCCCCAAGTAACTTCGTGAGCTGTGCTCTATGGGTGCCTATGTTTGAGTTGTGCATAGCAACAAGACTCTCTTTGGCCCCTTTGGGTGTGAAGCTCCCAAGCTTTGTTGTGGCGTGATAGCCGGATTAATGGACAGGACTCCGCTTTGCAAGAAGAAGCCCCCATGTGATATATTTCTGAGTTGTGCTCGTCGGGTGCCTATGTTTGAGTTGTGATGTGCAACAAACTCTCTTTGGCCCCTTATGATAATATTGTCTTGATAGCCGCCTCAAGAGGGTAGTAACACCATGTTCTCTTTGGTGAATACACCTATGTTTGAATACGAAGCCCCCAAGTGATCATATGAAGATGAGCCCATAAGGCAGGATACCCATGTTTGAACCGTGCGTCAGGGCAGCAGGTCCTCTTTGGCAACCTTTAACTTTTTGCAAGAGATAAATTCTTCTTGAACCGGTATTTTGAACCGGCTATCGAGAGCTTCCAAGCTTTGTGGGAGATAACTTTTCCTTAAACCGGATATTAAATCAGAATCCTTCTTTTTTTAAGCCGGAAATTTTCTGACGACCTTTAAATTTGCACCAATATGGTGGTTTAGGGTCCTGCATTAGACAACTTTGCAAGCCGGAGTAATTGCTCTTTTAAAGAAGGCAATATGTAATATAAAATATATTGGATGGATTTCACCTGATATATCATGCCAGGGGTTATCCACCGTAGAGTTGATGATCACCATGGTGAAGCGGAAATCAATCACGGCCGAGTCGGCCGTGGCCTCAGCCAGATGAATCAGCCGCAATGTTGCAATCCGGTGCGGACGGATGCTGGTCGCAAGATGGTGCTGTCGGCCGCTCCTGACCCGTGATATGATGTCACATTTATAGTGAATCCTTTCCCTGCACTTTTAAAATATACATGCCAGAGTACTGTTCTTGAAAGAATAAATATGTTTATAAAAATAAACCAAAAGGATACCACCTGGTCTTCTTGTCAGATAAAAGATAGCAGATGCTCAGTTGATCTGATGATGTGTATTCCCTCCGGCCCTTATTATTCTGGGGACCTGATCCTTGTTGTTTTCTCTCCTCTCATGAGGAGACAATATTAATACTACTCAATTTGGCATGTCGACCTTTTTTTCTGACCGGCTTATCCATACTGGAAAATTTGCATTGATTCTTATGGTGTATTCGGGAAATAATATATAGCGTTGAGCACCATGTTTAAGTAGAGATTACAGTAGGTAAAAGAGGGTTTACACCACTGCATAGAGGGGGGAAGATTTGGTGATGAGGGCGGTGAAGTTGTTGGTGTAGATCGCGGTGATGATGATGGCCCGGGTGGCGTTCCGGCGCCACCGGAAGCAAGGGGGAGAGAGACCCCCTTCTTCTTCTTCCTTGACCTTCTCCCTAGATGGGAGAAGGGTTTCCCCTCTGGTCCATGGTCTCCATGGACTGGGAGGGGCGAGAGCCCCTCTGAGATTGGATCTGTCTCTCTGTCTCTCTCTGTTTCTGCGTTCTGGGATTCTGCCCTTTCACCGTTTCTTATATATCCGAAGATCTGTAACTCCGATTGGATTGAAACCTTCACCACGATTTTTTTTTGAAAATTAGCTTTTCTGCGGCCAAAGAAGAGCAGCAACCGCCTTACGGGGTGCCCATGAGGGTCAGGGGGCGCGCCCCCTGCCTCGTGGCCCCCTCGGGCACCGTCTCGCGTTGATTCTTCCTCCCAAATCTCACAAATATTCCAAAATATTCTCCGTCCATTTTTATCCCGTTTGGAGTCCGTTTGATATGGGTTTTCTGCGAAACATAAGACATGCAACAAACAGGAACTAGCGCTGGGCACTGGATCAATATGTTAGTCCCAAAAATAGTATAAAAAGTTGCCAAAAGTATATGAAAGTTGAATAATATTGCCATGGAACGATCAAAAATTATAGATACGACGGAGACGTAACTACATCCCCAAGCTTAATTCCTGCTCGTCCTCGAGTAGGTAAATGATAAAAATAATAATTTTTGAGGGGAATGCTACCTAGCACAATCTTGATCATGTAATCTAATCATGGCATGAATATTAAGACATGAGTGATTAAAATCAATAGTCTATCATTTGACATAAAAACGATAATACTTCAAGCGTACTAATAAAGCAATCATGTATTTTCAAAACAACATGGCCAAAGAAAGTTCCCTACAAAATCATATAGTCTGGCTATGCCTCATCTTCACCACACAAAATATTCAAATCATGCACAACCCCGGTTTTAGCCAAGAAATTGTTTCATACTTTAGTATTCTCAACCTTTTTCAACTTTCACGCAATACATGAGCGTGAGCCATGGATATAGCACTATAGGTGGAATAGAATATGATGGTGGAGGTTGTGTGGAGAAGACAAAAAGGGAGAAAGTCTCACATCGACGCGGCTAATCAACGGGCTATGGAGATGCCCATCAATTGATGTCAATGCGAGGAGTAGGGATTGCCATGCAACGGATGCACTAGATCGATAAGTGTATGAAAGCTCAAACTGAAACTAAGTGGGTGTGCATCCAACTTGCTTGCTCATGAAGACCTCGGGCATTTGAGGAAACCCATCATCAGAATATACAAGCCAAGTTCTATAATGAAAATCCCACTAGTATATGAAAGTGACAACTCAAGAGACTCTCTATATTAAGAATATGGTGCTACTCTGAAGCACAAGTGTGGTAAAAGGATAGTAACATTGCCCCTTCTCTCTTTTTGTCTCATTTTTTCTCTTTTTTTGGTGGGCTTCTTTGGCCCCCCTTTTTTTGGGCTTCTTTGGCCTTAAAGTCCAGAGACTCATCCCGACTTGTGGGGGAATCATAGTCTCCATCATCCTTTCCTCACTGGGGCAATGCTCTAATAATGATGATCATCACACTTTTATTTACTTACAACTCAATATTACAACTCGATATCTAGAACAAGGATATGACTCTATATGAATGCCTCTGGCAGTGTACCAGGATGTGCAATGATCTAGCATAGCAAAGATATCAAAAAACGTACAAGCCATGAAAACATCATGCTAGCTATCTTACGATCATGCAAAGCAATATGACAATGAATGCTCAAGTCATGTATATGATGATGATGGAAGTTGCATGGCAATATATCTCGGAATGGCTATGGAAATGCCATGATAGGTAGGTATGGTGGCTGTTTTGAGGAAGATATAAGGAGGCTTATGTGTGATAGAGCGTATCGTATCACGGGGTTTGGATGCACCGGCGAAGTTTGCACCAACTCTCGAGGTGAGAAAGGGCAATGCACGGTACTGAAGAGGCTAGCAATGATGGAAGGGTGAGAGTGCGTATAATCCATGTACTCAACATTAGTCATAAAGAACTCACATACTTATTGCAAAAATTTATTAGTTATCGAAACAAAGTACTACACGCATGCTCCTAGGGGAAGGGTTGGTAGGAGTTAACCATCGCGTGATCCCGACCTCCACACAAAGGACGACAATAAAAAAAATCATGCTCCGACTTCATCACATAACGGTTCACCATACGTGCATGCTTCGGGAATCACAAACCTCAACACAGGTATTTCTACTAATCCATAGTCGCCCACTAGCATGACTCTAATATCACCACCTTTATATCGCAAAACTATTGCAAGGAATCAAACATATCATATTCAGCGATTTACAAGTTTTATGTAGGATTTTATGACTAAAGTGAATGACCAATTCCTGTCATCTCTCTAAATAGATATAAGTGAAGCAAGAGAATTTAGTTCTTTCTACAAAATATATGGCCACGCTCTAACAAATATAAGTGAAGCAAAAGATCATTCTACAAATGGCGGTTTTCTATGTGAGAGAAACAAGCAATCCAAACTTCAAATAATATAAGTGAAGTGCAAAGAGCATTCTATAAATCAACCATGGACTATCTCATACCAGCATGGTGCATAAAAGAAAAGTGAAAACTAAACGCAAAGATGCTCCAAGATTTTCACATATCGCATGAATGAAACGAATCCGAAAACATACCGATACTTGTTGAAGAAAGAGGGGATGCCTTCTGGGGCATCGCCAATCTTAGATGCTTAAGTATCCATGAATATTTACTTGGGGTGCCTAGGGCATCCAAAAGCTTGAGCTCTTGCCCCTCTTCCTTTTCCTCATATCGAGACCTCCTCGATCAAACACTTCATCCACACAAAACTTCAACAGAAAACTCGGTAAGATCCGTTAGTATAATAAAGCAAATCCTACTCTAGGTACTGTTGAAAACCAATTCATATTTTGTTTTTTCATTGTGTCTACTGTAATATAACTTCTCCATGGCTTAATCCATTGATAGAAATTGATAGTTTCAACAAAACAAATAAACTATGCATCAAAAACAGAATCTGTCAAAAACAGAACAGTCTGTAGCAATCTGAACATTCACCATACTTATGCTACCCCAACAATTCTACCAAAATTAGGAAACATAAAAAATTTGTACAGAAAGACAGTGCAACAAGTTACAGAACCGTTTGACATTCCAGTAAAAAATGTAAAATCGCGCACTACAGCCAAAGTTCATGTCCTGCACCGGACAAACCAACAAGCATTGTAAACATCCTAAAGGCAAACCTTGGCACATTATTTTTATAATACAATGGAATTGTACAAGGGGATAATTATTTTTGATGAAAAATTTCTGTAATCAAGATTCACAAAGTTTCCCTGAGCATGAACAAAGTTCAAGGAGCTCTCCCACTTCAACAATGCTTGTCTCTCTCACTTTCACTTTTCATTTTGAAAAAGTTTTGGGTTCCCTATTTTTTTATTTTTAAACTATATAAAATCACTCAATAGAAATAAATGACTCTCTAAAACTTCCGGGTTGTCTCCCTGGCAGCGCTTTGTTTAAAGCCATTAACCTAGGCATATAGTGCTCAAGTAATGAATCCACCCGGATCCCAAGGTATATCAAAGCCAATTTTAATTAAAAATTATTTGTAATTTAGTGGTGAGCACAAAGTAACATATATCATGCAACAACGAAGTCTAACTCTCTTCCTATGCATCGGCATGTCATAAAAGAACAATTCATGCACACCAAGTAAAGGCCAACGCATAGTATAAGCAGTTTCTTGCAATTTTATCATATTGGAAACATAGAGAGGTGAAGATATAGTTCATCTCTCATAATAATTGCAAGTAGGAGCAGCAAGCACATGCATATTATATCTATCAAAATCATCATGTGTAGTAGTAAAACACAACCCATCAATATAATCCTTAATAAGGGCAAACTTCTCCGATATAGTGTAGTTTGGAGAATTCAAAAAGATAATGGGACTATCATGCGTGGGTGCAATAGCAACAATTTCATGTTTAACATAAGGAACTATAGCAAGTTCATCTCCATAAGCATAATTCATATTGGCATCTTGGCCACAAGCATAGCAAGCATCATCAAAAAGGGATATTTCAAGAGAATCAACGGGATCATAACAATCATCATAGAACTCATCCTTCGGTAAGCACAAAGGGGAATTAAACAATGTATGAGTTGAAGAGTTAATCTCATTAGAAGGTGGGCACGTGTAGCTAATCCGCTCTTCCTCCTTTTGTTCTTCACTCACCTCATCATCTTTTTCATCCAATGAGCTCACAGTTTCATCAATTTCTTCTTCCATAGACTCCTGCAAAATATTAGTTTCTTCTTGGACAACGGAGACTTCCTCAATAAATGCATCAATATCGGCATTATATTCATAATTCTCATAGCAATATTTAAGTATAGTGAAAATTTCAGATCTGTAAACAGCATCATCAAGATTTTCACATGTTTTAAACAAAGATTCAATTTCATAAGCACCCATAAAAGCAATGAATTCTTCTATTGGTTCCACATCATAGTAATCATATATACCATTAGCATAAGGTTTCATTATCATTAAATTTGCATGAAAAGGAAAGGTGTGGAGCCTTCATCCTAGAGCAACATGTATAATAATATGTCAAGCATAGTTCCCGAGTATACCAATGCAACATATGAATTTGATCCCACAATAGTTTCCCTTTTTGTGTCAAGTGATAATCCCTAAAGTATTCACGTTAATCCAATGTGTCTCCCATAACATAATTGAATGGGGTTTTCTCAGGATTATAAAAGTAGTACATAATATTTTTCATATAACCAGCATCGAGGGTTTTAGGAGGTTCCCCATCTCCATGAGTAGCAAGTACACCTATTTTTTTTGGTATTTCATGTTCCATATCCATAACTAAAGATAAAGAACAACTTAGAACAACAAATAAAATCTACTTAGTGATAAAGCAAACAAGCGCACACGAGAATGTTCACCCCACGCTATGACTCCCCGGCAACTGCGCCAGAAAAGGGTCTTGATAACCCACAAGTATAGGGGATCAATTGTAGCCTCTTCGATAAGTGAGAGTGTAGAACCCAACGAGGAGCTAAAGGTAGAACAAATATTCCCTCAAGTTCTATCGACCACCGATACAACTCTACGCATGCTTGACGTTTGCTTTACCTAGAACAAGTATGAAACTAGAAGTACTTTGTAGGTATGATAGGATATGTTTGCAAGATAATAAAAAGCACGTCAATAAAAAGTAGGGGATGTTTAGATGAAGACACAACTAAGTTAGTTTTAGTAGAGAGCTTTTTGTCATGAGAAAGTTATTTGTCCCTAGGCAATCGATAACTAAACCGGTAATCATTATTACAATTTTATTTGAGGGAGAGGCATAAGCTAACATACTTTCTCTTCTTGGATCATATGCACTTATGATTCGAACTCTAGCAAGCATCCGCAACTACTAAAGATCTAAGATAAAACCCAACCATAGCATTAAAGTATCAAGTCCTCTTTATCCCATACGCAACAACCCTACTCGGGTTTATGCTTCTGTCACTCAAGCAACCCACTTAAGTGAATCATGAACGTATTGCAACACCCTACAATGGGAATCCCTCACGCTTGCGCGACATAGAGAGCACCATAGGACAGCACCAATAATAAAACATGCAACTCAAACCAATCACGATTATCAATTAACATAGGACAAAACGGATCTACTCAAACATCATAGGATAGCCATACATCATTGGGAAATAATATATAGCGTTGAGCACCATGTTTAAGTAGAGATTACAGCGGGTAAAACTGGGGTTACACCGCTGCATAGAGGGGGGAAGAGTTGGTGATGAGGGCGGTGAAGTTGTTGGTGTAGATCGTGGTGATGATGATGGCCTCGGCGGAGTTCCGGCGCCACCGGAAGCAAGGGGAAGAGAGCCCCCTTTCTTCTTCTTCCTCCTTGACCTTCTCCCTAGATGGGAGAAGGGTTTCCCCTCTGGTCCATGGTCTCCATGGCGTGGGAGGGGAGAGAGCCCCTCCGAGATTGGATCTGTCTCTCTGTCTCTCTCTGTTTCTGCGTTCTGGGATTCTGCCCTTTCATCGTTTCTTATATATCCGGAGATCCGTAACTCCGATGGGATTGAATCCTTCACCACGATTTTTTTTCTAAAAATTAGCTTTCTTGCGGCCAAAGAAGAGCAGCAACCGCCTTACGGGGTGCCCATGAGGGTCAGGGGCACGGCTGCCCGCTAGGGAGCGCCCCCTGCCTCGTGGCCCCCTCGGGCACCGTCTCGCGTTGATTCTTCCTCCCAAATCTCACAAATATTCCAAAAATATTCTCCGTCCGTTTTTATCCCGTTTGGACTCTGTTTGATATGGGTTTTCTGCGGAACATAAAACATGCAACAAACAGGAACTGGCACTGGGCACTAGATCAATATGTTAGCCCCAAAAATAGTAAAAGTTGCCAAAAGTATATGAAAGTTGAATAATATTGGCATGGAACAATCAAAAATTATAGATACGACGGAGACGTATCAGCCTCCTACTGGATTGATACCTTGGTTCTGAAAAACTGAGGGAAATACTTACGCTACTTTACTGCATCACCCTTTCCTCTTCAAGGGAAAATGAACGCATGCTCAAGAGGTAGCAAGAAAGATTTCTGGCGCCGTTGCCGGGGAGTCTACGCACAAGTCAAGACATACCAAGTACCTGTCACAAACTCTTATCCCTCGCATTACATTATTTGCCATTTGCCTCTCGTTTTCCTCTCCCCCACTTCACCCTTGCCGTTTCATTCGTCCCTTTTTTCGTTCGATCTTATGTTTGCTTGTGTCTCCATGTGCCTTATTTGTGCTTGCATCTTTGCTTGCTAAAAATCTATTGTTATGGATCCACTTAAAGTATTCTGCTTGGATCATCTTCGATCTATATGTGCTCGTGCTGAAACCCCAACTAGCCTAGTTGATGGGAAATCTTTAGATGAGCATGCTCATTTTGTGCGTCACCATTTGTCTGAAAAGGTGAGACTCTTATGGGATCAAATAAACAGATTGCTATGTTATGCTTGGAATCTTTGTGAAATTTATGATTTTACTTGTTGCTCTAAGAACCCTAAAAACACCTTCCCTACCTATGTGAGTTTAATGATAATGAAATCTTATCTTCTATGCAAAGGGTGTTTATAGCTACTATGATATCGAACAAATTGAAGAATTTGTTGCTTTTAAGGGTGCTTATGAAGTTGCTTCTTTGATTGAAAAGTATGATATTACTCTACGAATCTGAAAATTTTGAGATACTTACATATTGATATGAAAACTATGCTCATAATGTCTATGTCAAAGAATTTATTGAAAGAATGACCGTTGCTCCTGAAGAAAATAATGATATGCATGAATCTATATATAATTATGATTTGATGATTTGATTGAAATATCCCTTGATGAACATGATACTTGCTATTCTTGTGGCCATGATGCCAATATTTATAAAGATGAATTTGCTATAGTTCCTTATGTTAAACATGAGATCGTTGCTATTGCACCCATACTTCATAGTTCCTTCGATGAAAAGCATGATTGCAATGATGTTATTATAAATTCTCTTAATGTCAATTGTGTTAATCATATGCAACCTCAAGCTTGGGGATGCTAGTTTTGCAATGTCTACTACTTGTTGCAATGATCATGATTGGGGTGATTCTTCTTATGATCTTGAAAATTTATTTAAGCCTCTTGATGAATATGAGATTGATAATAATGTTTGCAATAATATTGAAAGTGGGTTTGGAAGAGTGTCAACTTTAGATCCCTCATATTTGGAAAATGTTCAATCTTATGAAGTTTTTGATAAAAGTGGGTTTGGGGAGGTCATGACTTTAGTTAATGTTAATCCCACTATTTTGGAAGAGTGTCAACTTTGCATACATGTGGATCGTGTTAAGAATATGTTTTGTGAAAGCTATATTGTTTAATTTGCTTATGATACCACATGTAATTATTATGAGAGAAGAAAATATGGTTGTAGAAATTTTCATGTTACTAAATTACCTCTCGTTATGTTGAGATTGCTATTGTTTCTTTCCGCTTCCTTGCATATGCTAGTTTTTGCTTGCTATGATAATTTGTTTGCCTATAAGATGCCTATGCATAGGAAGTATGTTAGACTTATATGTGTTTGTCACATGTTTCATGATTCTCTCTTTGCGCTTCAATTCATGTCTTTCATGTGAGCATCACCGAAATCTCAATGCCTAGCTAAAAGGCTTTAAAGAAAAGTGCTTGTTGGGAGGCAACCCAATTTTATTTTTGTTCCTTGCTTTTTGTTCATGTTCAGTAATAAATAATTCATATAGATTCTGTTTAGATGTAGTTTTATGTTTTAATTAGTGTTTTTGCCAAGTAGAACCTATAGAATCATCTTGGGTGATAGTTAATTTGATGATGCTGAAAAACAGAAACTTTTGCGTGCACGAGAATAATTTTAATAAATCACAGAAACGTGATTTTCAGTTGATTATTTTTGCAGAAGATTAATAGACCAATTGCCTAGGACTTCCTATTATGGTAGAATTTTTTGGTTTCCAGAAGTATACGGAAGTTACAGATTACTACAGACTGTTATGTTTTTGACAGATTCTGTTTTTTGTGTGTTGTTTGCTTATTTTGATGAATGTATGGCTAGTATAAGGGGGTATGAACCATAAAGAAGTTGGAATACAGTAGGTTTAACACCAATATAAATAAATAATGAGTTCATTACAGTACCTTAAAGTGGTGGTTTGTTTTCTTGCACTAACGGAGCTCATGAGATTTTCTGTTGAGTTTTGTGTTGTAAAGTTTTCAAGTTTTGGGTAAAGATTTGATGGATTAGGGAATAAGGAGTGGCAAGAGCCTAAGCTTGGGGATGCCCAAGGCAACCCAAGGTAAAATTCAAGGACAACCAAAAGCCTAATCTTGGGGATGCCCCGGAAGGCATCCCCTCATTCGTCTTCATCCATCGGTAACTTTACTTGAGGCTATATTTTTATTCACCACATGATATGTGTTTTGCTTGGAGCGTCTTGTATGATATGAGTCTTTGATTTTTAGTTTACCACAATCATCCTTTCTGTACACACCTTTTGGGAGACACACACATGAATCGGAATTTATTAGAATACTCTATGTGCTTCACTTATATCTTTTGAGCTAGATAATTTTGCTCTAGTACTTCACTTATATCTTTTTAGAGCACGGCGGTGGTTTTATTTTGTAGAAATTATTGATCTCTCATGCTTCACTTATATTATTTTGAGAGTCTTTTAGAACAGCATGGTATTTGCTTTGGTTATAAAATTAGTCCTAATATGATGGGCATCCAAGTTGGGTATAATAAAAACTATCATATAAAGTGCATCGAATACTATGAGAAATTTGATACTTAATAATTGTTTTGAGACATAAAGGCGGTAATGTTAGAGTCATGCTAGTTGGGTAATTATGAAATTGAGAAATACTTGTGTTAAAGTTGGCAATTCCCATAGCATGCACGTATGGTAAACGTTGTGTGACAAATTTGAAGCATGGTGTGTTCTTTTGATTGCCTTCCTTATGAGTGGAGGTCGGGATCACACGATGGTTAACTCCTACCAAACCTTCCCCTAGGAGCATGTGTAGTAGTACTTTGCTTCGAGGGCTAATAAACTTTTGCAATAAGTATATGAGTTCTTTATGACTAATGTGAGTCCATGGATTATACCACTCTTACCCTTCCACAATTTGCTAGCCTCTACGGTATCGTGCATTGCCCTTTCTCACCATGAGAGTTGGTGCAACCTTTGCCGGTGCATCCAAACCCCGTGATACGATACGCTCTATCACACATAAACCTCCTTATATCTTCCTCAAAACATCCACCATACCTACCTATTATGGCATTTCCATAGCCATTCCGAGATATATTGCCATGCAACTTTCCATCGTTCCGTTTATTATGACACGCTCCATCATTGTCATATTGCTTTTGCATGATCATGTAGTTGACATCGTATTTGTGGCAAAGCTACCTTTATAATTCTTTCATACATGTCGCTCTTGATTCATTGCATATCCCGGTACACCACCGAAGGCATTCACATAGAGTCATATTTTGTCCTAAGTATTGAGTTCTAATTCTCGAGTTGTAAATAAATAGAAGTGTGATGATCTTCATTATTAGAGCATTGTCCCATGTGAGGAAATGATGATGGAGACTATGATTCCCCCACAAGTCGGGATGAGACTCCGGACTTTAGGAAAAATAAAAGAGGCCAAAGAAGCCTAAATAAAAAAGAGAGGCCAAAGAAGCCCATAAAAATAAAATAATAAAAAAAGAGAAAAAAATGAGAGAAAAAGAGAGAAGGGACAATGTTACTATCCTTTTACCACACTTGTGCTTCAAAGTAGCACCATGATCTTCATGATAGAGAGTCTCCTATGTTGTCACTTTCATATACTAGTGGAAATTTTTCATTATAGAACTTGGCTTGTATATTCAAACGATGGGCTTCCTCAAAATGCCCTAGGTCTTTGTGAGCAAGCATTTGTAGCTCTCATACATTTATAGCACACTTACTTAGTTTATTTTTTATGAGATTTCATACATTTATAGCTCTAGTGCATTTGTTCCATGGCAATCCCAACTCCTCGTATTGACATCAATTGATGGGCATCTCCATAGCCCGTTGATTAGCCACTTCAATGTGAGACTTTCTCCCTTTTTTGTCTTCTCCACACAACCTCCATCATCATACTCTACTCCACCCATAATGCTATATCCATGGCTTACGCTCATGTATTGTGTGAGGGTTGAAAAAGCTGAAGTGCGTTAAAAAGTATGAACCAATTGTCTGGCTGAAACCGGGGTTGTGCATGATGGGAGCATTTTGTGTGACGAAAATGAAGCATGGACAAACTATATGATTTTGTAGGGATAAGCTTTCTTTGGCTATGTTATTTTGGTAAGACATGATTACTTTGTTAGTATGATTGAAGTATTACTATTTTTATGTCAATATTAAACTTTTATCTTGAATCTTTTGGATCTGAACATTCATGCCACAATAAAGAAAATTACATTCAGACATATGCTAGGTAGCATTGACATCAAAAATTCTATTTTTATCATTTACCTACTCGAGGACGAGCATGAATTAAGCTTGGGGATGCTTCATACGTCTCCAACATATCTATAATTTTTTATTGTTCCATGCTATTATATTACCTGTTTTGGATGTTTAATGGGCATTACTAAGCACTTTTATATTATTTTTGGGACTAACCTATTAACCAGAGGCCCAGCCCAAATTGTTGTTTTTTGCCTATTTCAATGTTTCGCAGAAAAGGAATATCAAACGGAGTCCAAACGGAATGAAACCTTCGGGAGAGTTATTTTTGGAACAAACGCAATCCAGGAGACTTGTAGTGGACGTCAAGAAAGAAGCGAGATGGCCACGAGGCAGGGAGGCGCGCCTAGGGGGTAGGCGTGCCCCCACCCTCGTGGGGCCCTCGTGGCTCCCCTGACCGACTTCCTTCGCCTATATATACTCATATACCCTGAAAACATCCAGGAGCACCACGAAACCCTATTTCCACCACCACAACCTTCTGTACCCGTGAGATCCCATCTTGGGGCCTTTTTCGGTGCTCCACCGGAGGGGGAATCAATCACGGAGGGCTTCTACATCAACACCATAGCCTCTCCGATGAAGTGTGAGTAGTTTACCATAGACCTTCGGGTCCATAGTTATTAGCTAGATGGCTTCTTCTCTCTCTTTGGATCTCAATACAAAGTTCTCCTCGATCTTCTTGGAGATCTATTCGATGTAATTCTTTTGGCGTTGTGTTTGTCGAGATTCGATGAATTGTAGGTTTATGATCAAGATTATCTATGAACAATATTTGAATCTTCTCTGAATTCTTTTATGTATGATTGGTTATCTTTGCAAGTCTCTTCGAATTATCAGTTTGGTTTAGCCTACTAGATTGATCTTTCTTGCAATGGAAGAAGTGCTTAGCTTTGGGTTCAATCTTGCGGTGTCCTTTCCCAGTGACAGCAGGGGCAGCAAGGCACGTATTGTATTGTTGCCATTGAGGATAAAAAGATGGGGTTTATATCATATTGCTTGAGTTTATCCCTCTACATCATGTCATCTTGCCTAATGCGTTACTCTGTTCTTATGAAGTTAATACTCTAGATGCATGCTGGATAGCGGTCGATGTGTGGAGTAATAGTAGTATATGCAGAATCGTTTCGATCTACTTGTCGCGGATGGGATGCCTATATACATGATCATGCCTAGATATTCTCATAACTATGCACTTTTGTATCAATTGCCCGACAGTAATTTGTTCACCCACCGTAATACTTATGCTATCTTGAGAGAAGCCACTAGTGAAACCTATGGCCCTCGGGTCTATTTTCCATCATATAAGTTTCTGATCTATTTTATTTTTCAATCTTTACTTTTCAATCTATATCATAAAAATACCAAAAATAATTATCTTATTATTATCTCTACCAGATCTCACTTCTGCAA
This sequence comes from Triticum dicoccoides, assembly GCF_002162155.2. Classification (NCBI taxonomy): domain Eukaryota; kingdom Viridiplantae; phylum Streptophyta; class Magnoliopsida; order Poales; family Poaceae; genus Triticum; species Triticum dicoccoides. The sequence continues at coordinate 696,344,535 of NC_041385.1, read as the reverse complement.
GTGGCCGTGAAGGGATTGACACCCCCTTTATCGCCTTGGTTGCAAGGTTCTTATTTGTTAATGCAGGTACGAGGGATTTGCATGTAGCCTCCTACTGGATTGATACCTTGGTTCTCAAAAATTAAGGGAAATACTTATGCTACTTTGATGCATCATCCTTTCCTCTTCAAGGGAAACCAACACATGGTCAAGAGGTAGCATGCACCCCATGCGACAGAGTTGGTAAGCAGTGCATAGCCGCCATCCCACAGAGTTGTTTGTGTGTGACAATACTTGTGTTGTTGCAGGTTTAGAGCTCGCTCACATTAGAACGAAGTTCCCAAATATTTCTATCGTGTGTGTGTATTGGGTGGAGGGCATGTTTGATAAGTTAAGACAACTATAGGAGGGCTTTAATCTCGTGATCCAGACACTGCAGAAAGTGGAGATTATCTAGAGAACTCCCGGTGCCCCGATCAATCTTTTTTATGGGGCAAAACAATTCATTCATCACTCATCAAGCAAGTCTTGCATACAAAGCTCATACACATCACCTGGGCCAGCTCTAAGCCACTACCCGCAACACACTCTTCCCTTCTACCATAGTTTGCTAAATAATTACTCACATGGTTTTGTTCGCGACACTCATGAGTAAAAAGAACCTCCCTCCTACCTTCATCAAGAATTTTACCTCCCTGGCAAGAATAGCATGGCGAGACTTATCGGTAGCCTTTTGCATTCACCATGTTCAGTGCAACTAGGCAATCAGATTCTGCCATGATCCTCTGGAGGACCATTGAAGAGCCAGCTAGAGACCTTCCCGACAAGCTGCCAGTCCTGCCTCCAGGGCCTATGAGCATGCCCATAGCTGCTTGCACACCGAGAAAATGATATCGTAGTGGTCATCTCGACGGACCATACCTACGCTCGCTGCATCAGTAAATTTATAGAAGGACCCATCAACATTTAGTTTTGTCCAACCTTTGACTAGCGCTTGCCACTTCACTTTGCTCATTGGTTTCTCCTTCACCTGTTGTGATGACTACTGCACCAGCCCAACATCAATGACATGTTCCCTTTGATTGGATCGACGATCTGGTTGTGGCTGATTAATGAGTTGACGTAGTTTAGAAGAAATCGTCGAGTAGCCTCCACCCAAGGTGTCGGCTTGTCATGTGTAATCTAATTCCGGACGACGTGCCAAATACGCAATAAAGTCACATTGAGTTCCATATGCGATTTTTGGGAGATGAACATGGTAATAGGAACGCCTTGGCGCCAATGCGTTCCTTTTGCCATGCTCATCTCCCAAAAATAATAATGAGCCATCGTCTTTAAATCATCGAATTTGGTTGCGGGAAGCCTGAAGATACCTAGCATATATGTTGAAAGAGCATGCACCACCACCTTGATGAGTACTTCCCTACCACTCCGAGCAAGGGTTGAACCATCCCATGTCATAATATGCTTAGTGAACCTATGTGAAGGTTCTGAGAACGACCTTTAGACATGCACTCATATAGAGTAGGAAGACCAAGATATCTTTACTCAAACTGTTCAATCTAAACACCAAACAACCGAGCCACCTCCTCTCCATCTATAGATTGACAATTTCTCAAAAAGAATAAAACATTTACTTAGGTTAACAAGCTGACATATAGCATTTGCATGAGCCTATGTACAGTGGAAGATCAAGATATATTTCTTCAAACTATTTAGTCTGAACACCAAGCAAGGGGACGGTCACACTCGCTACTGGATTTTTATTTCCTTTTCTTCTTCTTCTTTCTTATTTTGTTTGTATCCCAAAAAACTAAATATAGATATTTCAAAATTACTTTACTTAGAAAGTTCAAAAGCATTCATAGCACATTTACTGAAGAGTAAAATACACCGAAGGTCCTAAAAGTTTGAAAATGTTCACCGCGGGTTCTATATTTGTATTTTACCCATGACTTTTAGGACCTACTTGACACACTTGAAATACTTTTAGGACCCGCGGTGAACGACCTATACAAATTTAGGACCCGCAGTGAATGATTTCAAACTTTTAGGACCTACTTGACACACTTGAAATACTTTTACGACCTCCGGTATATTTTACTCTTTAGTAAATGTTCATGCAGTGTAAAAATATTTTTTGTGCAGCTTTTACAAAATGTTGATGGGATTCAAAACAAAAAGCTTGTGAAATTTTAAAAATGTTCATGTCTTTCAAAAAATGCTCGGGATATTCAAAAAAAACAATGCACAATTAAAAAATTGCTTATATAATTTTATGAACAAATCATACCATCCAAAAAAAGTTCACAAATTTCAAATAATGTTGTAACCTTTTCTAAAAATGTTTTTAGAAAATATAATACGTTCATGTAATTTACATAAATGTTTGTACCATTAAAAAATGCTCACGGCATTTAAAAATTGTTTGCACACTTCAAGAATATGTTTGTGATATTTTAAACAATATTTCCACAATGCAAAAATAATATCCTTGTAGTTTAATGTTCATTTCATTCCATTCCATAGAAATGTTCAATGTGTATTTTCAAATGTTTACCATTTATGGGAAAAAATGTTCATATAATTTTTTGAAAAACAAATGTGTAACATATATTTGAGAATTTTTCATCATGTATCAACAAAATATTACATGTATGTATACGAAAAATATTTACGTGTATTGAAAAAGGTTAAAAAGTATTTGAAAAAAGAAATTGAATTTTTTGCGCAGTTTAACAAATGTTTTGTATCATTTAAAAATATTCAGCATGTGTTTTAAAACTCTTTAACACACATTAGAAAATTTTCAAAAAGTATTTTTAAAATATTTATCATGCATTTTAAAATGTTCAATATATGTATAAATTGTCCTAGATGTATACCAAAAATGTAGGACGTGTATTGGAAAAGGTAGACATGTGTAAAAAAATAAAAATAGAAAATAAAGAAAAAACATACAAAAAAACTGGAAAATTCTGAAGGAAACAAGTAAAGAAACACTGAAAGACATTAATTGATGAAAATAAACACTGAAAACACATAAAAGAAAAATGTGCAAAAACTTCTAAAACCGATCCAAAACGGTTGTAGAAGTTTTCTAAAACCACTCTCAGGAACCCAGATTGGGCTGGCTATCTGTTAGTTGCCGAGATATAACTCTCTTCATTTTCCTCGGGTTTTTGCGTTTTTTTGTTTCCTTGAGGTTTTTTTATCTCTTTTATTGTATGAACACATGTCTTTGTTTTTTTCGGTGTATACTCTACCTTTTTGGAGCTAATGTGAAACATTTCTCGAACACATAATGCATAAATTTTTAAAATACATGTTTTGAACACTTTTTGAATACACTGTAACATTATACAAAATATGTGTTGTACTTTTTTTATGTCACTAAACATTTTCTTAAACTACACAAACATTTTTTATACATTGTATTAACATTTTTCAAAATTTCATGGACATTTGTTTGGAAATTCGTGACTATTTCATTAACATTCCATGTACATTATTAATGGAAATAAAAATTAACCTATGCAAACATTTTTTTTACATTGTATATGATTTTGATATTTTTTTAAACAAATCAATATTTTCGTAGAATATCAACTACAATTTTTATGGGTATGAATCATTTGTTTACCCTATGCAAATATTTTCTTTACTACATTGGATGCGCATGTTTACAAATTTTGCATACATTTTTTTATTGTCACGAACTTTTTTAAAATTATTCAAAAAATGTGAAAAACAGTGTTAAAACTGTCTTTGATATTATTTTAACATTTTTTTAAATTATTTCTTAAATTTAGTAAGTAAATTTATTTTTTTGTAAAATGTATATTTTAAAAATGAAACACAATTTACGCCAGCATATATTCGATTCTCCATTTGCACTAGTTTTGGGAAGCTTCTACAGCCAGTTTAATTTTGCAATAATTTCTGTGGATGCTCAGGTTTTTTTCTTCCTTTTTAATATATTCTCTTTTCCTTTTCTATCTTCATGTTTTTCCTGTCTCTGTTTTTATGTTTCTGTGAACTTTTACAAATTTATTAACATTCATGACATTTTCAAATTCACCAACTTTTTTCAAACCCATGCACTTCTTTCAAAATTGAGATGTTTTTTTATCCAAAATTATTTTTCAATTTTGCAATATTTTTCACAAATCCGTCACCTTTTCGAAAATCTTGAAAATATATCAAATCCGTGAACATTAAAAAACTGTCATGAACTTTTATTCAAATCCATAAACTTTCTAAAAAATTCTGAACTGTTTTTTAGTCCGCAAACATTTTTCCAAATCCTTGACCTTTTCAAATTCATGAACTTTTTCAAATTCGTTATAAATTTTTGGAATTTGCAAACTTTTTTCAAAATCCATGTTTTTTTGAATCTGAGAATTGTTTCCCCTTCACGTTTTTAGTGAAGTCAACAGGCAATAGTTTGACCAGTCAAGAGGTCAATGGTTCAACCGACAATCGTCAATTATTTAACCGAACAAGCAGAGAGACCTGCGCTGGCGTGTGCAGCGAACGACTAGTTTTTCCTTCAAATTGTGAGCGACTAGCTCGTGTGACGAGCGAGCGAGGGGCGAAACACTTAGGCCGTGTTTGGTTCAAGTTTTGAACAGTAGTTGCATTGCATATACTTCTCAACCCAATCCGGTTGAGCAAAAACAGCCCCAAATGCGTCATCTGCAAGTTGTTTGGTTGTCTGCATCTAGGGTCACTGCATTAGGTAATACATAAGTGCACTTTGTTTGGTTGCCTGCATTAGCCCAAGCGGCACATGAACACGGTGTTTGGTTGCCTGCATTAGCACAAGCGGCACATGAACATGGTGTTTGGTTGCCCCCATGGGGTATGATTAAAAGCTAGCACTTGCACTTAGCACACAGGGTTAAGAGTTAGCAGAGGGAGGGGGAGAAGAAATGCAGTGTGCACCAGACCATGGTGATTGCGATGGATAGTGGCTGTGGCGCCATGTCCGACATGACGAGCATGGAGTCGTCGACGAGCGACCCCGTCGGCGGCATGGCGAGCGACACCGTCGACGAACTAGTTGCGGTGCTTGCACAAAGAAAATCGACAGAGGAGGAGAATGCAGTGCTCGCTCCATGGTATCGTCAGTGCAGTGGACGAGAGAGGAGGCTAGGATGATCGAAGCCGGAAACGACTCAAGTGTAGTAGGGCGAGAGAGGGGAGGCCAAGATGATCGACCCTGTCGGCGGTGCGCCGAACTGTAGTGTTCATGGAGGCAGAGGACACAAGAAGCAGTGTGCGCGCCATTGCAGCGTCACAACAGTAGGAGGACGACAGAGAGTAGGCCGAGATGAGCAACGCCGGAAACGAATCTAGTGTAGTAGGACATGGGCAAGGAGATCAAGGGGAAGGGCTTCGGCGTTGAGAAGGACGAATAGGAGGGCTCTGAGCAGAGGGCAGAGGATCTCGACACGACGGCGTTAGTGCAGTAGACTGCCGCTCAAAGAAAGATGAAGCTACGATCGTCGAAACCAAAAACTTACAACACGAATGTTGTGAGGAATCGAGAGATTAGGCTACTGGTCAAAGGAAATTTCAAATGATCGATCGTGCGCGACGAATCTGACAAAATTCGTCCAGAATAGCTCCAAACGGGAAGACAAGATTAACAACTTACAGTCGACGAAACTACGAACGGTATCGCCTGAATGGAACCGTAGCATCGAGGTGCATCTTTTTTGTGTAGAGCTTACCACGAATCGAAGCATCGTTGTGTAGACCAGAGGGGCATGGAAGAGAGGAGATTAGAGAGGAGCTTACTAAAGGTTGAAGAAGACACCACATAAACAGCTCGCATCCCTCCTGTTTCTCCTCCTGCAGGGGCCCGCTCGCTGCGCTTCCGCTCGGCCTGGCTCCAGAGAAACTGACGATTCCTGCGTTGCCAGCGAGCCAGGCCCAAAGGTGCTTTAAGAAACGTGCGATGCAAGCCCAATAATATATGCGGGCTACCAAACAGGCTAAATCCTTCCCGCCTGGTTGGACCTTATACGGGCAAGAAACACACCCTTATTTGGGCGGGCTATGCGTCTCGCGCTTATGCGCTGCGGGGGCCACGGGCGCTTAAAGTGCTGATTAGGAGCTCTCCTGGGATTGATAGCAGCAACATGGTCCAACATGTATTCCAGTTTTGGGAGTTTTTTTTGTTTTCCTCTGTTCCGCAACAATCGTTAGCAGGAAGCGCATGGTGTGGCCATGCCCGGTTTTGTGGAACGCTGTTTTTCTCATATTTGTTCGACAAACTATTTAAAAAATGTTTAAACAACTAAATGAAGAAAAAAATATTATACCATGGAAAATGAAATTATTTGACCGCTCTTCGTGAAGAAGTTTGTCGCCCTTCTTGAAAATTTGCAGTTGCGACCCTCTCTTAAAAACTTACATTTTTTTACCCCTCTAGAGAGCTTTCAATTACATCCATGCTAAAACCCTTGCAGTTGCGACCTCTCTTTAAAACTTACAATTGTGATCCTTCAAAAAACTTACAGTTGCGACCTCCATGGAGAACTTGCAATTGGGACCTCTTTTGAAAACTTGTTGGTGTGCCCTTCCTTATACACTAGTAGTTGTGACATCTTGGAAAACTTGCATTTGCAACCCCACTGAAAACTTGCAGTTGTCATCCCACTAGACGACTTGCAGTTGCAACCCCTCTTGAAAACTTGCAGTTACGATCCCTGCCCCCCCTATAAAGGTTATACTTGCAAAAAAGAGCAAAACCAAGGAACATTGAAGAAAATAATTTTTTGAAGACCAAAAAAATGAAGAAAATATGACAAAATTTTTATGTTGAAAGGAAGCCAGGGAAACCTGTGCCTACTTGAGGAGAACCCTGTGGGGGCCCACGCGAACACCCTAGCCGCATGGTGTGCCTGGTGGGACCCGCAGGATCCCCCGACCACCTCTACTGCCCGATGACCTTATGTGACCTTGAAACTTCGTTCCTAATTTTACAGGATTTTTCCTCCGCCATATGCAAGGCGGAACTGAGGCGTAACACTTCTCTACTCCGCGGGGTTGTTTTCTTATGACCTTTTCCCTCTTGAAGGGGGGATTCGAAGCCATAGACATCACCACATCATGGGGATCATGATCAACACCTTCATGACCGTCATCCATCTCCAACCCTAGCTTTCAATCTATGAACTGTTACCTGAAATCTTTTGTTGAGTGCTTTCTGGTATTGATTACTATCCGTCGTTGATGTTTAGAAGTTTTGTTGGTGAAAGATTTATATGTTTGGATTGTTAATCATAATTTCATCTCCACTAATTATTATCCATATGATGTCTTGTGAGTAGTTCGTTACGTTCTTGAGGGCATGGAATAAACCTTGTTATGAGTAATCTTGTGAAGTTGAATATAATTCAACGTTTTGATATTAGGTTGTGATGTAATTATCTAGTGGTAATGTGCGAACATCGACTGCATACAACTTCACTGTTAAGGGCCTATAGGAGAGCATTGTGTGACTAGTTTATCAATGGTGGATGGTTGGAGTGACAGAAATTACCAAGCCCTAAGTTTATATTGTTACATGAGAAGTTCTCGGAACCCCAAAGTGACAGAAATTATGTGACTACATATGGTTAGATTCTATATTAGTTATTCTCTTGTATTTGTGATGCTTGCACTGAAGGTATAATCATAAGTATGTTGTTTGTTCAAGTAAGAACAATACATCTTACATTCTTAAGAAGTTGATCCCAATTCTCTCGGCATGCAAAGTGTCCACCTCAACGTCCCACTTTATTATTTATCTTCACATGCAAGCCACCCACATCATCATATGTGCCACCTCAGTGGTTCAGTTATAACTATGTATTCTTTTTCCAACCGAACAACCAGAATAATCTAGCAGATTTCTTAATCTTAGTTTTCTCCCAATCGACACCAAGCCTCTTCCCCTTCCCAGTCTTTCCCTTTCATGATCCTTCTTCTCACCTTAACTCTTTGTCCACCAGCTTTAGTTTCACATGCACTCATGAGTCATGAGTCACAACCCCTTCCCTCACGTCCTCTCTGTCATTAATTTTCCTACTACCTTTCCGCCTCCACAAAGCAGATGACCAACCGCAGCATTCGGGGTTGATTCATCTACAAGTTGCCAAGTCTACGAATAGCGGCTGCAGCAGCGACCATAGGAGGAGCTTCGTAATGACGATGTCTATTATTACATAGACAAACACCAAAAATGCATTCTCCATGTAAGGCACTGCCGCCAAGCCTATACCCTGACTCTTGAGAACATCCCATGTCATATTGGCTTCCTATCAACCTCTCGATCTTCCCCACCTTAATCCCCTTAGGTAAACTTACTTCCTCTCCACTGACTCTTGAATCTCACATATTAGGTTTGGGTCTACACATTGTGTCGTTAATTACGTGTATGTTTGTTTGGTCCCAAAAACATGGTTGGAGTATTGTCGTACTGCGCTACTTGGGGGTCATTGGAGAAGCTATAACCTCTTTGAGGGCAGGCGCCTCTCTTCCCCTAATTTTGTGAATATTTTTTGGCGTGCCTTCTTGTTGTTCATCTTTTTGGTCAGATGAGACTTTTTTTTAGAGAAATTTTGCCCCGTTTGGACATGTACTGTCAAACCTGTCTTCGGAGGTCTTGAGTTGTACATCCAGTGGTTGTTTACTTGATCCCTGTTATAGTTTCTTTTCATTGTCCTATATGCTTGCAGGTGGGTCCACAAGGCAGACAACAACTACTAGGTAGTGGGTGTTTAAGGTGTTTCTATGTTTATCAGATATTACATGTCTTATTCAGTAATCCAAATCTCTCTTGTTTCCCATAGGAAAAGTTAGCAACAAAACAATGTTGTTCAATAACTAATGCTCCTTATCTATTGGTAATTTCGTCTTTCATGGTTTTACCAAAAAAATGAAATCTGCACACATATATTTGGTCTGATGGTATAGACCATTTTCTTTGCAAACCAACCATGTTATTCTATAGTTTCCCAGAGCCTTTTATATGATCCCAGTAATCTGGTCGTTGAGGGAGTCCTGGACTAAGGGGTCCTCGGACAGCCGGACTATATACATTGGCCGGACTGTTGGACTATGAAGATACAAGATAAAAGACTTCGTCCCGTGTCCGGATGGGACTCTCCTTTGCGTGGAAGGCAAGCTTGGCGATTCAGATATGTAGATTCCTTTCTCTGTAACCGACTTTGTACAACCCTAGCCCCCCCCCGGTGTCTATATAAACCAGAGGGTTTAGATTTCTAGGGTTCAGCCACAATCATCATAACCTCATAGGCTGGACTTCTAGGGTTTAGCCATTACGATCTCGTGGTACATCAACTCTTGTAATACTCATATTCATCAAGATCAATCAAGCAGGAAGTAGGGTATTACCTTCATAGAGAGGGCCCGAACCTGGGTAAACATTGTGTCCCCCGCCTCCATTTACCATTAGCCTTAGACACACAGTACGGGACCCCTACCCGAGATCCGTCGGTTCTGACACCGACATTGGTGCTTTCATTGAGAGTTCCACTATGTCGTCGAAGATAGGATTGATGGCTCCATCAATCATCTACAACAATGCAGTCCAAGAGGAGATCTTCCTCCCCGGATAGACCTTCATATTCGGCAGCTTCGCACTCCGGGCCAACTCGCTTGGCCATCTAGAGTAGATCGATAGCTATGCCCCTGACCATCAGGTCAGATTTGGAAGCCTGAATTTTGTGGCTGATATCCGCGGAGACTTGATCTTCGACGGATTCGAGCCCATGACGGCTATCCTCGGACACCACGGTGAACATGACCTAGATCTGTCATCTCGCCGCACATAGGAGATAGCGCCTGTGACCGCCCTGGCCCTAGATCCAGAGCGGACTGCATCGTCCGGCATGGGAAGCTTAACCGCGCCAAGGAAGCCGCAGACTCAGCGGCGCTCGAGCCGCACATAGACCCAACACCGACCTTGGCTTGCATCACCAGAGCGCTGGACTCGTTTCCGGCTATGGGTTCCAGGCCGCACGCATCCGCGTCCATCGAACCTGATTGGGCGCCGGTCTTGGAGTTCAGCTCCGCGGACATCTTCCAGCACTCGCCTTTTGGCGACATATTAAACTCATTGAAGTCCCTCTCCTTGTCTGGGGACTCTCGGCCGAACTATGACCGGTTAGAATGGGAAGCGGATGATGAAGAACTTCGTTGCCCACCCACCACCCACTTAATAGCCACTGTAGACGACTTAACCGACATGTTTGATTACGACTCCGAAGACATCGATGGTATAGATGACGATGCCGGAGAGGAGCAGGAACCATCGCATACAGGGCGTTGGACAGCTACATCGTCATATGACATTTACATGGTAGACACACCTAAGGAGAATGAGGCCAACGGCGATAACAACATGCATGTCGATGAACCTCCCAAACGCCGGCGCCCTAAACACCGACCTCGATCCGGCAAACGGAAAAACAGCAGCATTGTCACGGACGATGATGGTAATCTGAACCAAGCCAAGGACCCCGCTGACCCAGCATTGGAGCAGGGCATGCGAGAGGACAACAAACACAGTCCGGAGATGTTATCCGACCACAACGACGCCGAAGATAGAAATTACCAACCTGTCCCTGAAGAGGAGATCAGCCTGGGCGACGACAAGTTCGTCATCCCAGAAGAATCATTAGAATAAGAACGCCTCCACCAGAGGCTCATCGCCACCGCAAGGAGCCCGAAGAAGCAGAAGCAGTGGCTTAAAGCTGCACAGGATATGCTCAATGACAAATGGAACGAAGTACTAGACGTTGAGGAACAATACAGCGGTAATCGCCAAACAAAGAGCTATCCTAAACGTAAGCTGCTGCCTGAATTTAACGACGAGGCTATCGCGCCTATACTGTCAAAGAACAATATGTCTGATTGGCCGGACCGACCACCTCGCGGTCGCGATAGAGCGGCTAGCAATGTCGTACACAAGCCCGCAACCCCTCCTGAAAGGATCGATATAGTTGAGTAGAGGGGGGGTGAATAGGCAACTAACAATTTTTAGATTTACTTTACCAAATTAAACTTTGCATTAAAGTAGGTTGTCTAGATATGCAACTAGGTGAGCAACCTATATGACGCAACAATAACAAGCACACAAGCAAGCAAGGAATACAACACAAATAAACTTGCACAAGCAAAGGCACGAGATAACCAAGAGTGGAGCCGATGAAGACAAGGATGCGTTACCGAAGTTCCTTCCATTTGAGGGGAAGTACGTCTCCGTTGGAGCGGTGTGGAGGCACAATGCTCCCCAAGAAGACACTAGGGCCACAGTATTCTCCTCACGCCCTCACACAATGCGAGATGCCGTGATTCCACTATTGGTGCCCTTGAAGGCGGCGACCGAACCTTTACAAACAAGGTTGGGGCAATCTCCACAACTTAATTGGAGGCTCCCAACGATACCATGAAGCTTCACCACAATGGACTATGGCTCTGCGGTGACCTCAATCGTCTAGGGTGCTCAAACACCCAAGAGTAACAAGATCCGCTAGGGATTAGTGGGGGGAATCAAATTTCTCTTAGTGGAAGTGTAGATCGGGGCCTTCTCAACCAATCCCGAGCAAATCAACAAGTTTGATTGGCTAGGGAGAGAGATCGGGCGAAAATGGAGCTTGGAGCAACAATGGAGCTTAGGGATGGAAGAGGTGGTCAACTAGAGGAAGAAGACACCCCTTATATAGTGGAGAGACAAATCCAACCGTTATCCACTTAACCAGCCCGCGACCTACGGTACTACCGCCCCAGACAAGCGGTACTACCGCAAGGGCTCATGGTACTACCGCGGCGGACCGCGGTACTACCGCTGCTACGACAAGAGCTAGTCCAGGCCTAAAACGCAAAGACTAAGGGCGGTACTGTTGCTGACGTGGTACTGCTGCTCCCCCTTGCGGTACTACCGCAAGGCCGAATTGGACTAGCCTGGGAAGGGCGCGGATGAATAAAAATACATCTGTGCCAACTTCCCCTGAAAATCAAACAGTGCAAATATCCGACACGGTACTACCGCACCTGGCATGCGGTATTACCGCGCAGGGAGCAAATGTAAAAAATTACACCTGCCCCTACTTCCGCTCATGTTGCTGTGCCAGGCCAGGACTCACGGTACTACCGCGTGCATGGGCGGTACTACTGCGTAGGGCGCGGATGTAAAAAATTACATCCGCCCCTACAGCCGCACGAGCGACTGAGTCTGGTCTGAGGCCACGGTACTAAAGCTCCTTAGGAGCGGTACTACCGTGTGCACCTACGGTACTACCGCAAGGGCGTGCGGTACTACCGCTCCTAAGAGCAGTACTACTGCATGCCTCAAAACAGCAACACTAGGAATCCTTCTCTTTGCAAATATATGAAGAAAACGAAGGATGCTCCAAAGCGCAAAGGGAAAGGCGATGCAGAGGGAGTAAACGTGTACGTGATGATTCCACCTGAACCTTTCCAATACGGACCCCCTCTTAATAGTACGACTTTCCTACGACTCAAATCCACCAAAAAGAAACGTAGAAAAATGCCGTCTTCAATAGTCTTCGAGGGGCACCGAACCGTCTTGTGCCTAGTGATGAAAGGTCTGTAATACTCAAGGCACACGATTAGTCCGCAAAAGCATTGTCATCAATCACCAAAATACCTTAGGGATAAATATGCCCTTACAATCTCCCTCTTTTGGTGGATTGATGACAATACAGGATTTGCACAAGGGGAAATAATATAGAACATAAGCAAACCCCACATCTCTAAAATATAGACGAGCTCCCCCTAGATGCGTGCTATCTAGGTAAGTGCTTTGGACTGCACAACACGTATACTAGGATCAACACTCCCCCTATATTTTATGGACAATGCATATCTTGCAAAAATAAGGCTAACACTAAACAAGATAGTAAATATGAGCATAACATAAATAGCACAATATAACATAAGCTCAATAAGGTACGATAGAGTGCATGTCTTACACCATATGATAGAGCAAGTCTCACGAGCAAACTAAGCCAAAGCAAGCAAGGTTCAACAGAACAAACGCGAGCAAAGCAAACACAAGCACGACACAAGAAGCACAACACAAGACCTCGCAAATCCCTACACTCTCTTCCCCTTTGGCATCGAGACGCCAAAAAGGCAGAGAGGACACCTACAACACAAGTGGTGGCTCAAGCGGAGTAATCAGTCGCACGCTCCTCGTCAGACTCGGCAGCAGGAACGGTCTCCTTGTTGTCCTCCTCAGAATCAGTCCACTTGAAGCCTTATTTTGCCATCCACTCAACCTCTAGAGTGATGCGCTCCTCAGACCCGCCAGAAACATCCTCTTCAAAAAGCCTCATAATCTTCTTGTCGCGGCGGCGACTCTCCTTGGAGACAACGTGAGCCCGATATTGCCCCTTTGCTTGCATACATAACAATGCCTTCATCTTGTTCTTCAGCCTCTTAGCCCAAGATGGCTCAGAGGTGGGATGGATGTAACCCTCAGAGCTGTCCTCATCCACTGCCTCCTCCTCATCCTCATCCGCATCCACATCCATGGCAGCCGCGACCTCAGCACGAGAAGTGGTGTTATCCCACTGAGTCTTGACACGGAGCCTGATGGACTCATGTCGAATCCAACCAGGGGCCTCAAACTCATCTTGAGGGTAGAGCTTATCCCAAGTTGCCGAGATCAAATGAAATAGATAAGGTCCATAGATGGGGACCTTGCGGTTGTAGACCGCAAACCGAAGCTCACACCACATGATATGTGAGACATCAAGTGGTAGCGTCTGAGAGTTGCGCACTTCCTCACACAGGAGCAGCATGTCCACAAGATAAGCATGCACCTTGTCCTTGTCACCAATGCGTGGAAAGAGAGTGTTGCGGAAGATTCGGTACATGATGTCAAGGAAGGAGTTGAGCACCCAAGATGACTTGCCACTAGAGAGCTTCTTCTCAACATAGAAGGGTTGAATCTTGTTCTTGTTGGTTGACTCGGGATTGGCATGAGGACAAATACCTTGGGGTGTGGCGAGCCCCTCATCATGAACACCAAGCAAAGTCATGAACTCCTTCCACGTAGTAGTCAGCTGCTGACCATTGGTCATCCAAGTCATAGTCCGTTCCTCATTAGGATGAAAGTGCACCGAGGCAAAGAACTGAGCCACAATCTCAGGATCAAAGTCTTTGTGAAAAGAGATGATGTGCTCAATGCCAAATTGCTCCACTAGATCCAAAGCCTCACCAAAGTAGTCCCGGTGCTTCTCTTCCCCCGTATGATGCATGTCGATCCAGTGCACATCCACATAGATGTTTTGTTTGGCCTTGATCACATCCAG
>NC_041385.1:696277053-696326977 GCF_002162155.2 Triticum dicoccoides | reverse complement strand
TTTTTTACCCCTCTAGAGAGCTTTCAATTACATCCATGCTAAAACCCTTGCAGTTGCGACCTCTCTTTAAAACTTACAATTGTGATCCTTCAAAAAACTTACAGTTGCGACCTCCATGGAGAACTTGCAATTGGGACCTCTTTTGAAAACTTGTTGGTGTGCCCTTCCTTATACACTAGTAGTTGTGACATCTTGGAAAACTTGCATTTGCAACCCCACTGAAAACTTGCAGTTGTCATCCCACTAGACGACTTGCAGTTGCAACCCCTCTTGAAAACTTGCAGTTACGATCCCTGCCCCCCCTATAAAGGTTATACTTGCAAAAAAGAGCAAAACCAAGGAACATTGAAGAAAATAATTTTTTGAAGACCAAAAAAATGAAGAAAATATGACAAAATTTTTATGTTGAAAGGAAGCCAGGGAAACCTGTGCCTACTTGAGGAGAACCCTGTGGGGGCCCACGCGAACACCCTAGCCGCATGGTGTGCCTGGTGGGACCCGCAGGATCCCCCGACCACCTCTACTGCCCGATGACCTTATGTGACCTTGAAACTTCGTTCCTAATTTTACAGGATTTTTCCTCCGCCATATGCAAGGCGGAACTGAGGCGTAACACTTCTCTACTCCGCGGGGTTGTTTTCTTATGACCTTTTCCCTCTTGAAGGGGGGATTCGAAGCCATAGACATCACCACATCATGGGGATCATGATCAACACCTTCATGACCGTCATCCATCTCCAACCCTAGCTTTCAATCTATGAACTGTTACCTGAAATCTTTTGTTGAGTGCTTTCTGGTATTGATTACTATCCGTCGTTGATGTTTAGAAGTTTTGTTGGTGAAAGATTTATATGTTTGGATTGTTAATCATAATTTCATCTCCACTAATTATTATCCATATGATGTCTTGTGAGTAGTTCGTTACGTTCTTGAGGGCATGGAATAAACCTTGTTATGAGTAATCTTGTGAAGTTGAATATAATTCAACGTTTTGATATTAGGTTGTGATGTAATTATCTAGTGGTAATGTGCGAACATCGACTGCATACAACTTCACTGTTAAGGGCCTATAGGAGAGCATTGTGTGACTAGTTTATCAATGGTGGATGGTTGGAGTGACAGAAATTACCAAGCCCTAAGTTTATATTGTTACATGAGAAGTTCTCGGAACCCCAAAGTGACAGAAATTATGTGACTACATATGGTTAGATTCTATATTAGTTATTCTCTTGTATTTGTGATGCTTGCACTGAAGGTATAATCATAAGTATGTTGTTTGTTCAAGTAAGAACAATACATCTTACATTCTTAAGAAGTTGATCCCAATTCTCTCGGCATGCAAAGTGTCCACCTCAACGTCCCACTTTATTATTTATCTTCACATGCAAGCCACCCACATCATCATATGTGCCACCTCAGTGGTTCAGTTATAACTATGTATTCTTTTTCCAACCGAACAACCAGAATAATCTAGCAGATTTCTTAATCTTAGTTTTCTCCCAATCGACACCAAGCCTCTTCCCCTTCCCAGTCTTTCCCTTTCATGATCCTTCTTCTCACCTTAACTCTTTGTCCACCAGCTTTAGTTTCACATGCACTCATGAGTCATGAGTCACAACCCCTTCCCTCACGTCCTCTCTGTCATTAATTTTCCTACTACCTTTCCGCCTCCACAAAGCAGATGACCAACCGCAGCATTCGGGGTTGATTCATCTACAAGTTGCCAAGTCTACGAATAGCGGCTGCAGCAGCGACCATAGGAGGAGCTTCGTAATGACGATGTCTATTATTACATAGACAAACACCAAAAATGCATTCTCCATGTAAGGCACTGCCGCCAAGCCTATACCCTGACTCTTGAGAACATCCCATGTCATATTGGCTTCCTATCAACCTCTCGATCTTCCCCACCTTAATCCCCTTAGGTAAACTTACTTCCTCTCCACTGACTCTTGAATCTCACATATTAGGTTTGGGTCTACACATTGTGTCGTTAATTACGTGTATGTTTGTTTGGTCCCAAAAACATGGTTGGAGTATTGTCGTACTGCGCTACTTGGGGGTCATTGGAGAAGCTATAACCTCTTTGAGGGCAGGCGCCTCTCTTCCCCTAATTTTGTGAATATTTTTTGGCGTGCCTTCTTGCTGTTCATCTTTTTGGTCAGATGAGACTTTTTTTTAGAGAAATTTTGCCCCGTTTGGACATGTACTGTCAAACCTATCTTCGGAGGTCTTGAGTTGTACATCCAGTGGTTGTTTACTTGATCCCTGTTATAGTTTCTTTTCATTGTCCTATATGCTTGCAGGTGGGTCCACAAGGCAGACAACAACTACTAGGTAGTGGGTGTTTAAGGTGTTTCTATGTTTATCAGATATTACATGTCTTATTCAGTAATCCAAATCTCTCTTGTTTCCCATAGGAAAAGTTAGCAACAAAACAATGTTGTTCAATAACTAATGCTCCTTATCTATTGGTAATTTCGTCTTTCATGGTTTTACCAAAAAAATGAAATCTGCACACATATATTTGGTCTGATGGTATAGACCATTTTCTTTGCAAACCAACCATGTTATTCTATAGTTTCCCAGAGCCTTTTATATGATCCCAGTAATCTGGTCGTTGAGGGAGTCCTGGACTAAGGGGTCCTCGGACAGCCGGACTATATACATTGGCCGGACTGTTGGACTATGAAGATACAAGATAAAAGACTTCGTCCCGTGTCCGGATGGGACTCTCCTTTGCGTGGAAGGCAAGCTTGGCGATTCAGATATGTAGATTCCTTTCTCTGTAACCGACTTTGTACAACCCTAGCCCCCCCCCCCGGTGTCTATATAAACCAGAGGGTTTAGATTTCTAGGGTTCAGCCACAATCATCATAACCTCATAGGCTGGACTTCTAGGGTTTAGCCATTACGATCTCGTGGTACATCAACTCTTGTAATACTCATATTCATCAAGATCAATCAAGCAGGAAGTAGGGTATTACCTTCATAGAGAGGGCCCGAACCTGGGTAAACATTGTGTCCCCCGCCTCCATTTACCATTAGCCTTAGACACACAGTACGGGACCCCTACCCGAGATCCGTCGGTTCTGACACCGACATTGGTGCTTTCATTGAGAGTTCCACTATGTCGTCGAAGATAGGATTGATGGCTCCATCAATCATCTACAACAATGCAGTCCAAGAGGAGATCTTCCTCCCCGGATAGACCTTCATATTCGGCAGCTTCGCACTCCGGGCCAACTCGCTTGGCCATCTAGAGTAGATCGATAGCTATGCCCCTGACCATCAGGTCAGATTTGGAAGCCTGAATTTTGTGGCTGATATCCGCGGAGACTTGATCTTCGACGGATTCGAGCCCATGACGGCTATCCTCGGACACCACGGTGAACATGACCTAGATCTGTCATCTCGCCGCACATAGGAGATAGCGCCTGTGACCGCCCTGGCCCTAGATCCAGAGCGGACTGCATCGTCCGGCATGGGAAGCTTAACCGCGCCAAGGAAGCCGCAGACTCAGCGGCGCTCGAGCCGCACATAGACCCAACACCGACCTTGGCTTGCATCACCAGAGCGCTGGACTCGTTTCCGGCTATGGGTTCCAGGCCGCACGCATCCGCGTCCATCGAACCTGATTGGGCGCCGGTCTTGGAGTTCAGCTCCGCGGACATCTTCCAGCACTCGCCTTTTGGCGACATATTAAACTCATTGAAGTCCCTCTCCTTGTCTGGGGACTCTCGGCCGAACTATGACCGGTTAGAATGGGAAGCGGATGATGAAGAACTTCGTTGCCCACCCACCACCCACTTAATAGCCACTGTAGACGACTTAACCGACATGTTTGATTACGACTCCGAAGACATCGATGGTATAGATGACGATGCCGGAGAGGAGCAGGAACCATCGCATACAGGGCGTTGGACAGCTACATCGTCATATGACATTTACATGGTAGACACACCTAAGGAGAATGAGGCCAACGGCGATAACAACATGCATGTCGATGAACCTCCCAAACGCCGGCGCCCTAAACACCGACCTCGATCCGGCAAACGGAAAAACAGCAGCATTGTCACGGACGATGATGGTAATCTGAACCAAGCCAAGGACCCCGCTGACCCAGCATTGGAGCAGGGCATGCGAGAGGACAACAAACACAGTCCGGAGATGTTATCCGACCACAACGACGCCGAAGATAGAAATTACCAACCTGTCCCTGAAGAGGAGATCAGCCTGGGCGACGACAAGTTCGTCATCCCAGAAGAATCATTAGAACAAGAACGCCTCCACCAGAGGCTCATCGCCACCGCAAGGAGCCCGAAGAAGCAGAAGCAGTGGCTTAAAGCTGCACAGGATATGCTCAATGACAAATGGAACGAAGTACTAGACGTTGAGGAACAATACAGCGGTAATCGCCAAACAAAGAGCTATCCTAAACGTAAGCTGCTGCCTGAATTTAACGACGAGGCTATCGCGCCTATACTGTCAAAGAACAATATGTCTGATTGGCCGGACCGACCACCTCGCGGTCGCGATAGAGCGGCTAGCAATGTCGTACACAAGCCCGCAACCCCTCCTGAAAGGATCGATATAGTTGAGTAGAGGGGGGGTGAATAGGCAACTAACAATTTTTAGATTTACTTTACCAAATTAAACTTTGCATTAAAGTAGGTTGTCTAGATATGCAACTAGGTGAGCAACCTATATGACGCAACAATAACAAGCACACAAGCAAGCAAGGAATACAACACAAATAAACTTGCACAAGCAAAGGCACGAGATAACCAAGAGTGGAGCCGATGAAGACAAGGATGCGTTACCGAAGTTCCTTCCATTTGAGGGGAAGTACGTCTCCGTTGGAGCGGTGTGGAGGCACAATGCTCCCCAAGAAGACACTAGGGCCACAGTATTCTCCTCACGCCCTCACACAATGCGAGATGCCGTGATTCCACTATTGGTGCCCTTGAAGGCGGCGACCGAACCTTTACAAACAAGGTTGGGGCAATCTCCACAACTTAATTGGAGGCTCCCAACGATACCATGAAGCTTCACCACAATGGACTATGGCTCTGCGGTGACCTCAATCGTCTAGGGTGCTCAAACACCCAAGAGTAACAAGATCCGCTAGGGATTAGTGGGGGGAATCAAATTTCTCTTAGTGGAAGTGTAGATCGGGGCCTTCTCAACCAATCCCGAGCAAATCAACAAGTTTGATTGGCTAGGGAGAGAGATCGGGCGAAAATGGAGCTTGGAGCAACAATGGAGCTTAGGGATGGAAGAGGTGGTCAACTAGAGGAAGAAGACACCCCTTATATAGTGGAGAGACAAATCCAACCGTTATCCACTTAACCAGCCCGCGACCTACGGTACTACCGCCCCAGACAAGCGGTACTACCGCAAGGGCTCATGGTACTACCGCGGCGGACCGCGGTACTACCGCTGCTACGACAAGAGCTAGTCCAGGCCTAAAACGCAAAGACTAAGGGCGGTACTGTTGCTGACGTGGTACTGCTGCTCCCCCTTGCGGTACTACCGCAAGGCCGAATTGGACTAGCCTGGGAAGGGCGCGGATGAATAAAAATACATCTGTGCCAACTTCCCCTGAAAATCAAACAGTGCAAATATCCGACACGGTACTACCGCACCTGGCATGCGGTATTACCGCGCAGGGAGCAAATGTAAAAAATTACACCTGCCCCTACTTCCGCTCATGTTGCTGTGCCAGGCCAGGACTCACGGTACTACCGCGTGCATGGGCGGTACTACTGCGTAGGGCGCGGATGTAAAAAATTACATCCGCCCCTACAGCCGCACGAGCGACTGAGTCTGGTCTGAGGCCACGGTACTAAAGCTCCTTAGGAGCGGTACTACCGTGTGCACCTACGGTACTACCGCAAGGGCGTGCGGTACTACCGCTCCTAAGAGCAGTACTACTGCATGCCTCAAAACAGCAACACTAGGAATCCTTCTCTTTGCAAATATATGAAGAAAACGAAGGATGCTCCAAAGCGCAAAGGGAAAGGCGATGCAGAGGGAGTAAACGTGTACGTGATGATTCCACCTGAACCTTTCCAATACGGACCCCCTCTTAATAGTACGACTTTCCTACGACTCAAATCCACCAAAAAGAAACGTAGAAAAATGCCGTCTTCAATAGTCTTCGAGGGGCACCGAACCGTCTTGTGCCTAGTGATGAAAGGTCTGTAATACTCAAGGCACACGATTAGTCCGCAAAAGCATTGTCATCAATCACCAAAATACCTTAGGGATAAATATGCCCTTACAATCTCCCTCTTTTGGTGGATTGATGACAATACAGGATTTGCACAAGGGGAAATAATATAGAACATAAGCAAACCCCACATCTCTAAAATATAGACGAGCTCCCCCTAGATGCGTGCTATCTAGGTAAGTGCTTTGGACTGCACAACACGTATACTAGGATCAACACTCCCCCTATATTTTATGGACAATGCATATCTTGCAAAAATAAGGCTAACACTAAACAAGATAGTAAATATGAGCATAACATAAATAGCACAATATAACATAAGCTCAATAAGGTACGATAGAGTGCATGTCTTACACCATATGATAGAGCAAGTCTCACGAGCAAACTAAGCCAAAGCAAGCAAGGTTCAACAGAACAAACGCGAGCAAAGCAAACACAAGCACGACACAAGAAGCACAACACAAGACCTCGCAAATCCCTACACTCTCTTCCCCTTTGGCATCGAGACGCCAAAAAGGCAGAGAGGACACCTACAACACAAGTGGTGGCTCAAGCGGAGTAATCAGTCGCACGCTCCTCGTCAGACTCGGCAGCAGGAACGGTCTCCTTGTTGTCCTCCTCAGAATCAGTCCACTTGAAGCCTTATTTTGCCATCCACTCAGCCTCTAGAGTGATGCGCTCCTCAGACCCGCCAGAAACATCCTCTTCAAAAAGCCTCATAATCTTCTTGTCGCGGCGGCGACTCTCCTTGGAGACAACGTGAACCCGATATTGCCCCTTTGCTTGCATACATAACAATGCCTTCATCTTGTTCTTCAGCCTCTTAGCCCAAGATGGCTCAGAGGTGGGATGGATGTAACCCTCAGAGCTGTCCTCATCCACTGCCTCCTCCTCATCCTCATCCGCATCCACATCCATGGCAGCCGCGACCTCAGCACGAGAAGTGGTGTTATCCCACTGAGTCTTGACACGGAGCCTGATGGACTCATGTCGAATCCAACCAGGGGCCTCAAACTCATCTTGAGGGTAGAGCTTATCCCAAGTTGCCGAGATCAAATGAAATAGATAAGGTCCATAGATGGGGACCTTGCGGTTGTAGACCGCAAACCGAAGCTCACACCACATGATATGTGAGACATCAAGTGGTAGCGTCTGAGAGTTGCGCACTTCCTCACACAGGAGCAGCATGTCCACAAGATAAGCATGCACCTTGTCCTTGTCACCAATGCGTGGAAAGAGAGTGTTGCGGAAGATTCGGTACATGATGTCAAGGAAGGAGTTGAGCACCCAAGATGACTTGCCACTAGAGAGCTTCTTCTCAACATAGAAGGGTTGAATCTTGTTCTTGTTGGTTGACTCGGGATTGGCATGAGGACAAATACCTTGGGGTGTGGCGAGCCCCTCATCATGAACACCAAGCAAAGTCATGAACTCCTTCCACGTAGTAGTCAGCTGCTGACCATTGGTCATCCAAGTCATAGTCCGTTCCTCATTAGGATGAAAGTGCACCGAGGCAAAGAACTGAGCCACAATCTCAGGATCAAAGTCTTTGTGAAAAGAGATGATGTGCTCAATGCCAAATTGCTCCACTAGATCCAAAGCCTCACCAAAGTAGTCCCGGTGCTTCTCTTCCCCCGTATGATGCATGTCGATCCAGTGCACATCCACATAGATGTTTTGTTTGGCCTTGATCACATCCAGATAAATGAGATTCTGCTGCTTGGTCCAGAACAGGTCATTCCCTCGAAAGTTGGCACGAGGATGCACATAGGGATTGATCTTCCTTTGAGAGATGAACTCAGCAAGTGGCATCTCATCCATGCCCATGGCGGGTTCCTTGTCCTTGGTGGCGGTGGTCTAGGTCCTGCGTTGGGGGGGGGGCAGTGGAGCCCTCTGGAGGTTCATCTTGATTTTGCAGACGCTTGGAGCCCGTGTCATGGCTTGGATTGGAACAGCGAGCAGGGGCACCAGAGCCACCACCTAAGACATCAAACAAAAAACATGCACAAAAAGCGAGAAGGATCAATGCAAAGAACACAACAAAGCCGGTGAAACAAGTAGAAGTAGCATGTGATAATTGCCACATGAGGGATTTGAGACAACGGTAGTATCGCAGTGTTGTGCGGTATTAAAATTTTAGTGCTGCTCCTAGCCACGGTAGTACCGTGCCAGGGAGGCACGGTAGTACCGTGTCTAGGTGCGGCAGCAAAATTTTAGTGTCGTGCCTCGTGCAGTAGTACCGCTCCTGAGGAGCGGTAGTACCGGACGAGCGGTAGTACCGCACCAGAGATGTGCGGTAGTACCGCACGGTTTCAGATCCAAAAGTGCAAGTGGATCTGAGAACAACCGTGACAACAAAGCGGTACTACGGTCGATCAAATCTACCACGGGGCAACATATCAAGTACTATCTCTACGCATTACTACTCTCCTTCATCCTACTCTTGCAAAGATTTGGCCTAAAATCTCAGGAACAACATGCATCTCCCCAAAAACCTAGAAGCAAAAGAATGGACCAAAAAGAGAGGGATTTGGGGAGAAACCTTGATCCATGGCAAGAGGAAGTGGTGGGGAACAATCCCACCGGTCGGAATCCGAGGAGAGCCGCTAGAGACGGAGATCCGGCGAGGGCCTCCGGCGCCATTCTTGGGCAGGAGAGAGAGAGGCGGCGTGGGGAGAAAGAGTGAATGGGTATGGGGGAGTTGGAACTCCCCCTAACCCCACACGCTCACTACTCCACGGTAGTACCGCGCGTCCTTGAGGTAGTACCGCCTAGGCGGAAGTACCACGCCATGGGCGGTAGTACTGCTCCACCAGCGGCAGTAAAAAATTACTGCCGTGCTGGTTGCAGTAGTACCATATCCTTGCGCTAGTACCGTGGCAGGCCACGGTAGTACCATGAACCCAAGAAAATGCAGTTTCAAACAAAAGGAAGAAACACCTTTAAACGGAACCTTCAAGCGAAAGAGCACACCAACGAGCTGACACACGAGACACCACAAGCACAAGCTCGACACGTAGAAAGAAAAGCAAGAGACAACAAGGACCAAAAAACGAGACACAACCTCTCCTAGGAGAGGGCGGTGGCCGGAGCCACCTATGTTTGAATTGATTGGTATGGCACCACAAAGAATCATCCTTGGGCCCATGACCAAAACTCGTCTTTGAAGCACAAGTACCATCAAAAATGGCTAATGTGAAAGAGTTGATCAATTTATGCACATCTATCCGTTTTTTATACATGATTGATTTCCCAGGGATTTAAATGTGCAAAAATCAAATTTGATCTACATGAGACCCGTGATAGTGCATGAAAAGGGATTGCAAAATCATATGTGTACGTGTCCATGGGTGCATGTTTAGTCCCCATGCAAGAAATTTCTAACATCTAGAATCTTGATTTTAAAATCCAATAAATCCAAAACTGAGTTGAAATTCATGAAACTTATGGTGGTGTCATATGGACACCAATAGATTGTGATATTTTTTTTCAAATTTGAGACAAATTTTGATATAATCTTCTTACATACAGGAAATTATAAATAATTATCGACCAATATCGCAAACGAACTCTTTATTTGAACCGTGTGCTTTAGACCAACAAAATGTAAGTGCAGTGCTTCGGTTAAGCAATAAAGCGGCAGAATTAATCATCAAAAGGGAAAAATCAATATAATATGTGTCGCACACGCATCTCGTGTGCCGTACGAGCACGCGTGAGTTGACGAGATGCATGCTAGCAGGCAGACCGGGAGGCCGAGGCATGCGCGTGTTCACTACACACTCACCGTGGGGTGTGCTAGTAGCTGTGTGAAATGACGGTAGGCATGCCAGTAGTCCGCTGCACAGTTTCACCGGGAGGTGAGCCAGCCCTTTGACCGCCACCCACCTCACTACCACTACTCCATATTAATGGTGCACCCAATCCACGGCCGCACACCCCGTCCACAGTTGTCACCGCTTCATGGAGTGTATTAGGATTTTGCCCAAGTGCACCATCGGCTGGTGAAGCACCCGCGCCCGCATGAAGTTGGGTGCAGAGGTTGTTGTCATTGACGATGAGGTCTCACGCAGGCAGCAGCGCGACCTTGACTTCGTCGTCGTCGTCGTCGTGCCTCCCCAGCCGGAGCCGGAGGTCCACAGCTACTCCAGCAACGATTCCGACTCCGACGGTAAACCGGTTAGTCCCCCCCCCCTTTGTTGGGAACAGAAACCCTTGGTTATGTTCAACCAGTCCATGAAATCAGAGTAAGATTCATTAGATCCGTGTAGTGTATTGATTGTTTAAATGGTATCTATGGTTAGTGACTAATTGTTTGTTCTATACAAATGACCTTTTTGCTAATAATCTGACTAGGGTTAGCGTGTGTGCTAATAATTTGTAGCCAAATCTTGAGAATTGATTTTGAATGTCCTACATGTATGTTTGTACCCTTTTTCTTCCGGATCTTCAGAATTGATTTTGAATGTCCTACATGTATGTTTCTGCCTTTTTTTCTTCCAGATTGCTATGTACACAAATGGGGCTCCGGCCAGCGGCGCTGCTTGGTGTAGATCTTGCACCCAGCAACGCGGGCAGAAGCGGCCTGGCCCCTGGATGCGAGAGTACTATTGTCCATGAAGATTAAGTTTTTTGACAGACACTTTCTCACAGATGGACACGTTGAACATCATAAAAAGAAGTTTTAGGTGGACAAAAGGGCTTTTGAATGTGCTTGGCTTCTATTTACAACAACTTGTTATCATGTACCAGTAGATTTTCTGGTCCAGGATCTTGATTTTATGGATCAGACCGATCCATTTCACTATGACTACTCAAAACTTTGGTTGTGTTAGTTGTTATTGTCCTGCTCAATCTGGATTTTTTGTAAACCTGATGAACAATTAATCATCGTGCTTTTGTACCTTCTGTAAGCTGGGGTTAGATATTGCTTCCCTTTTCAACTCATCTTTGACCAATATTTTCTTTCATACAAACCGGAGCTTCTATCAAGAAGCCTCATGGTTCCGAGAGCGAACTTGGTCACATGATCTGGTCGTGAAACGATACACGCTGTATCTTCCCGCCTTGATTTATTTTATAGAGGCAACATGCAACTGTGCTAAACATATGAAATTGTTCAAGGTTTGCCTTTTTATACACTGATTTTCCTAGTCATTCTTAACAAATAGCCACCATGTTATTATCACAAACAGTAGTATTAGTCAAACCGTGGGTGTTCAACTAACCATTTACTACTGCGGGCAGCTGTTTTATTAGACGGGACGACTGTGAGCAGTCCTCTAGTCTCATCTACAAGCACCGCCGCTGAGGATTGCCGCCTGCTGCAAGATGGAGGACAAGCTGGCCAACAAACGGGGGATGTCGAGCCAGAACCGCAAGAGCCTTGGACGAACGTGGACTTCATCAGCAGCCTCCCCGACGAGATGTTGGTAACCATCATATCCCACATCCCCATCAAATATGGCATGCGGACCACTGTCCTCTCGTGGTGGTGGAGCCCCCTCCGGCGCTGCACCCCCCTAGACCTCATCGCCGACCACGAGTTTTGCAGCGGCAAGCAGCAACGCCTGGACGCATTGTCCCACATCCTTGACACGCACCGTGGGCCGGTCAGACGCCTTGCTATCGGCAGGCTCAATCCCCACGACAAGACCAAACCCAAGTTGCACTACTGGTTCCTATCCCCAGCCCTAGATCGACTCGAGGAGCTCAGCCTTCATGCTAGACGTCCTTGCTCGCTTCCACCGTCCGTGTTCTGCCCCGCGCCCATGCTGTGCCGCGCTACATTCAGTGGGTGCATTTTCACCCGGATCGATGCCGCACGTGCTCTTCATCTCCCTAAACTTAAGCACCTCGAGCTCATTGTCGTTCGCATCTTGAAGGAGGATTTGGAGTGCCTGCTCATGGACTGTACAACGCTCGAGTACCTTCGTCTTCATGTGATGGATGGGTTTAGTAGCCTCCACATCACCTCGACGAATGTCCGTGCGATTTATGTGCATTGCTGGCGCCGCCCAAGGCTGTCAGTTGAGGTGTTTCATGATATTGTCATTGAGAATGTGCGTTCCCTCGAGAGATTGTATGCACATGATAAATTAGGTCTAGCAAGAATTAGGGTCATTCATGCACTAAAATTGACAGTGTTGGGCTATTCATGTGCTGAATTCAACGAACTTGTTACTGGATCATTATCCGTTCAGGTACAACAATCTTCTTCTTCTCCTTCTTATATATTATCAGACAACACATTTTATCTAATTGTTGTTGATCTATATGTTCGCCTGTCATCCATAAAATGATTCCCACAAGCTTGACCCGGCCTCTGCGCACAGTGAAGATCTTGGCACTACAATCTGTCGGCCCCGATTTGGATGAAGTTGTTAGACTCCTTAGATGCTTTCCTTGCACGGAGAAGCTATACATCGAGGTGATGTGCCTTTCCTATTAGTTGTTAACCACAACGGAGCTCAATTTTTTGTTACTTTACACATGATTACAATGACAAATGTAGAATGATTTCTAAAGGAAATTTGGAGGATTTCAATACATTTTTTTGCAGATGCTAGTGTTGTACGTGTTTTATTCCTTCGCCAGACATGCTTTCATGATAAAAGTTTATCATGAAAGATTGAAAGTGGCATTTCACTCTTTTTGTGTATTTTAGAATCCTGCAAATCAAAGAGTCCAGAAATGTTCAAATATGCAGCTATGCACTAATATGTTGTCTTCGTTTGCAGATACTAGCAGGCCCGAAAGTAGAAATGTTGGGGAATATACCAATCTCATTGAATGCCCTGATCTTCATCTCATAGAAATTACTTTTAATTAGTATCGAGGCATCACACCAAAAATTAAATTCGCCAGGTTCTTTGTTGAGAAAGCAAGGTTGCTCAAGGTAATGAGATTTTCCCTATATTTACTACGCAGAAGTGAATTGATTGCTAAAGAGCGCAGGCGTCTACAACTGAATGGAAAAGGCTCTGCACAAGCTGAATTTCAGTTTGTAACTTCATATGACAGATTATTTGGAAGTCACTATATCGAGCCGCTATATGACTTCTCGGTCGTTGATCCTTTTGCAGAATTAATGCATGAAAAGATTCTGAAGAAGATGAATTTGATGTGTCTGAATAGTTTGAACCGTGTAATCTTTGAATTTGAACCTTGTAATACTTATGGTATTTGTTATATAACGTAATTGGATGTTTAATTTGATTTTGCAATCATGTCCTATTATAAGTATATATATGTTCTTCTTCGTCTATACACAGAGCAGAGATGTTGTGCAGACAAAGCATATTACATCGCTCACGGACCACACTAGGGAACCCATCGGTGACGAATTCATCAATCGCAAACGGTTGTATACCAGCAAGCGTTTACCCACAACACACATGGCTTATTCCATCACAAACAGCTCGGATGGATCAACTGTATGTCACATATCACACGTTGTCAAAAAGTAATGTGGTAGACCTTCTTTAACATGTGTTAAAAAGATAAAAAAATAAAAAACAAGGACCTCGAGGTTAATTTAACTGATGGGATGGATCATAGAGGTCATTTAATTTGACCTCTATGACCCATCCCATCAGTTATTTTAACATCAAGACAACTTCCCATCCAGTCACCTATCTGATGGCTGCTCCAGCCTGAGCACAATTAACTTGAGAGTTCTCTTAGATGAGTTATTGGTGGAATAGCTAGTCCTTGCTGATATAGGATGCATCTTCGCATCCTTATGGCGTACCCGGATGACTGCCCGTCACCCAGTGGCCAATAGACGTTGTGTAGACAGAGCATATCCCATCGCACAACACATACGTCTTATTAGCAACAATCATATGTGTTATTATCGTTCTTCGCACACATTTCTGATTACAGATTTGTTTGCCGCTTATCACACACATCTTGTAATATTGAACTGTTTCTGTTATCTTGGCTCAACGCAAACAGTTCATCTGAGTGAACTGTTTGTCCTCTATCGCACACACCTTAATCTGCCTGGCCGTTTCTTTTGTTCCGCCTAATCACAAATAGTTCATCCGAGTGAACCGTATGCCGTATATCGCACACACCTTCATCTGGCTGCCTGTTTTTGTTCTTCTACCTCGTCGCAAACAGTTTATTGAACTGAACCGTATGCCCTGCATCGCACACACAACTAAAATCTGAACTGTGTTTGATGCATCCGTCATCGCAAACATTTTACACCTTTTTTGACGGTTTTTACATCACTGTTATGATTGTTGCATCGCACACAGTTTCGTTGAAGGGTCTCTGATCGTAGTGTCGTGTTAGCGGCATCCTGCAGTAGTGTATGGATGAACTGAAACCCGAACAACTGTTGATAGGTTCTATCCAGGCAATCTAGAGGACATCCGTTAAAATGATTGTAAAGCACCCAGTTGAATAATACAAGCTATTTTGTCATCAAAAAAGGAACTCCAACTGAAATAAAGCTTACCGGAACCAATTTTTTATAAAGAAGGAAAAGCCTTTAATTACAAATCAAGTAAAAACACAACTTCGTAGACACCAAAACTACAAGTGGGCAACATGGTTGCCAAACATGACGCCCTAATCTCGAAGTAAAATACTATAAGAGGCATTAGAGCAGCAGTTAGACTAGAGAATAAGGTATTTCACGCAATAGTGAAAATGACAATAATAGCTTCATCATCATTCGTAAACATCTTGGTGTTGCACACCTCTAAAGGTTCAATGGAAAAATATGAGAACCGGTGTATGATCCTTGGGGGAAGGCATACTGCACAAAGGTCGCGGATCCTATTACAACCATGAACATATGAGTGGAGAGTGGGCAACCGCTAGCCAAAACAAATGGATAGACGAATAGTGAAGGAGAATATGCTCCACTGATTCTAGAAGGTTAAAAAATAGGCAACCATTTGGTTGGTGAAGAGCCTGCTACGGCCAAAGACCCATAATAATGGGCCACACAGATTCTTGGAGTAATTTCTCCAAGTCAAAGTTGCGAAGGGAAAATCCTCCAAAAGTTCAAAGGTTGTCAAGTATGTTGATTAGTAGTTAAGATCTCACCATTGGGACACAAAACACGAGCGTTTAAATTCTGCAAACATTGGAGAACCAAAACTAACCAAAGGCACAACGAAACAAGCTCAAATGGTGTACATTAGAAAGGTGAGGTTGTAGTTGAAGGAAAATTTCTAGGGAGGAACAAACTAGAGAAACATTATAGCTAGGTGTAGTGCAGTAATGAAAGGCCCGTGAAATTGATAAGCTAAGGTAGAATCTTCAAACCAAGAATCTAAGTGAAAAAGAAGTAGAGCCCCTAACCCATCACATCACGGAATTTCAAAATGCAATTGAGAAGGTCCATCCAAACAACTGAATCAAAAAAATGAGAGCTTCCATGATCGCGCCCACCATGCCAATCATGAGCAAAAATAAATACTCCATCCATCCAGGATTACTAGTCCAAACGGTCAAATGAGCAAAAACATGGCAGTCCATTCATTTTTTTATGGGAAGGCATACTTTATTCATCAAATAATGGTTACACCATCCACTAACTATTTCACGATCAAATCAGGAGGAGTGTCATCCCAAACAAAAGGGTTATTTGTCCGTCCCCATCTAGCCAAATCATGAGCTACAGTGTTTGACTCTCTAATACAATGCTCAATAGTGACCTTCCCAGAGTCTACTAAGATACTGCGACAATCTTCTAGCACCAGTGCTAGCACCATGCAATGTCCTTCATTACAATTGAGAGCGTCCACCACCGTAGTATTATGTGTTTTCACCACCAAATTAGAGCATCTAGTATTATGAGCTAATTTGAGTCCCTAACATCATATACATTTTCCAACATTGCCGTTGAAGCTAATCTTATGAAAGTTCCCGGATGATCACACAAAACTTCTCTACATGCACTGATATATTCATTGTCTGAAAAAGATGCAACGTTCAACACCTGATGTCCTGCAAGAAAACCCAACTACTTGTTGATTTTTGGAGTGACCTTGGTTATCTCTATTGCTCGAGCATAGTAAAGGGCCAACGCAATAGCAATGGGATGTTCTCTCTGCAGTTTGTACATCTTTGCCTCTAACTAATTGTCTTCTCTACCACCAAAGATACCTCCATACCTATCAGTCATAGTAGCAAAACAACATCCACTGAAATCCCAAGTGAGTCCCAAACTTTCTTTGATCTTTCACATGTGAATAGTAGATGTGACAGCCCATTAGTTTAGGCAATAAAACCCACAAATTAATTAATGATTTCCTCTGTTTGGTAGCTACCCTATAAAAGCACTCATTTCATGCTGGCCCACGTAGAAGATCACAAGTGTGTGCCTCCATCAGGAGATTAAAAACGCATGCATTGGCTAAGAAAATGAGTAAAATTAAAACTATAAGGTAATTAAGGGAACAATAAATGGTTTTTAATAGTAACCGAGGAGCGTCCTTGGAATTACTTACTATACTAGGTTTCCCTTTGATCCAATAAACCCGGGGGATAGGATTAATTCCCAGGATGCATTGGAGGGACAATGAACTTTGGCCAAGATCTTCATCAAAATACAATGTTGCGAGCCTCAATATTGCAAAAACCTAAGACACGTGTTTTCAAAAGGAGCACAAACACCCTCCGAAGAAGCCACCTTGCATTTCCCTGCAAGACCACGGTCTTCCCCATACTATAAGAAAGTGATGTCCTACAAGTGCACAGGGTTTAGTTGTAGCCTTTTTGAAGTAGGGGTATGGAACCCACAGGGAGCACATGAATCAATCTTTTGTCTTGAAAGGGTTAAATAGTTGTGCCTGCAAGTTGAAAGAAATCCAAAGAACAGGTGGTATGATCGAGTGAAGTGACAAATAATAAAGTGAAGTACTGAACTGAAATGAAGTAATAAGGATTGTAAACATGATGAAGAAATCAATAATACTAAGGCATTCGCAAGGTGGCTGGATTCCCCACTAGCTTGCATCTATAGCGGTGTCTAAACACAATGCTACGTCGGATTCCTAAGCCACATTGCAGACTTCTATTTGTGGGCAGAGCCGGTACAGATACGTGCATACGCGGACACCCCATATCAAATATGCCACCACCGTTCTTCCCCACTCTGGTTATCCAACAGTGATTAAGGGGAAAGAGTTCCCCGTGGATGCAGCCTACAAGTGGTCTCTATTTTACCCCTTGCTGCAATGATCCGGGATGAAGGAGATAGGTCCTATCAGATATCTGCCCCCACAACTTGTTTGTTCGCCAACAGGAATAACCTTTTGACCAAAGTTGGCATATGTTGGATGGTCGAGTTCACCCAACATCAAGAAGACTATTAACACAAGCATGCAAGGAGGATATTAAATCCAAATACGAAATGATCTATTGCATGATAGAGTTCATCCATATCCCCAAGAACTAGGGAAGCTACTCACACATAGAGGCAACAAACACCATGATGGTGTTGAAGGTGTACATGAAATGATTACAAATGTAACACACAAGGCGGTCCACTAGGGTTCCTGGTGTTATGATGAGATGGATATGGATGGTGATGATGATGACAGTGGTGATTATGGTGTAGCCCCCATTATGCTTCATGAAGATGGTGATCTCCCCCTTGTCAATTCCTGCTCCAGATGATCTTCGGAGGCTAGGGTTCTTCCTTCCGGATAAGTTTCTGGTATTCCCAGTCCCCGCGTCTGATCTCCGATCCGACTTTATGGGATGAAAATAGTGGACGAGGAGGCGACGCTGGCACCTCATAAGACCTCCCATACGAGCGGGCGTGCTCGTATGGAACACCGTCTTTGGCTCTGGAAGCGCCGTGGTGACTCCTCCTTTGGCCGCTTTGCTCCATTCTTTTATGGTGGATGATTATCGCATTAAATACGCGATTTCACTACCATTTCTTCTGAGTCTTTCCATAATACATTATTTGCTCCAAAAGGCGTTACCTGCGGAATACCGACAAATAGAAGTGTGTGAATGCGGTAAGAATCTCACAAAGCCTACCATATAGGCAAAAAATAACTATCAAAATCATCACATAAATTTGACTCGTCGGAAAGCACGACAAATTTTAGTCAAAACGAATCAATTTATGAACGAGTAGGGAAAAGTTGTATGGAAAAGTTGACGTAGCTTAACATCAAGCACATGATCCATTAGTGCATGAATTCTATGCGTTTACACTATCTAACCCAGCATGATCGTTGGGAACGACTCAAACAAATAGAGCACACCCTCACCTCATGGTTGTCCAACACAAACCAAGTTAAACTTCATGTTACCTTGGTTACTACTTAGAGATTTTAATGAAAATTTGTACAATACTAAGAAAGAAGGGGGAAATCCAAGTCCAGACACATCCAAGGAAGCTTTTCGAGACACGTAGATTGACTATGATCTGGATGACATGTCGTGCTTGGTGAATTGTTTACTTGGTAGGGTGGTAAAATTAGAGAGAGACTCGACATATCTTTGTGCAACCAAACCTAGCCGAGCATCCGTTTGCACGCGACTACAATTAATGGTGAGATGACCAAGTTCGATCATAGACTAGCAAATTTTGTGAACTTATACAAGTTGTATGAACGTTTACAAATTTACAAACATTATTAACATTCATGACAATTTCAAATTCACCAACTTCTTTTCAAACCCGCGCATGTTTTTCAAAGTTGTGATGTTCTTTTGTGTGAATCCGCTATTGTTTTTCAATTTCACAATTTTTTCCTCGAACCTATCATTTTTTGAAAATTTTGAAAAAAAATCAAATCCATGAACCTTTATTAAGAAAATTCTGGACTTTTCTTCAAATCCATAAATTTTTAAAAGTTTGTGAACTTTTTTTAATCCGCGAACATTTTTCCAAATCCTTGACCTTTTTTAAATCCATGAACTATTTTTCAAATTCATGAACTTTTTCAAATTTGCTATATATTTTGAAATTTGCAAACTTTTTCCAAAATTCATTGTTTTTTTGAGTTCATGACTTATTTCCAATTAACATCTTTAGTGAATTCAACAGTCAATGGTTTGACTGGTAAGGAGGTTAATGGTTCAACCGACAATCGTTAACTATTTAACCAAACAAGCAGAGACTTCCGCTGGCGTGAGCAGCGAGCGAGTAGTTTTTTTATTCAAATTGTGAGCGACTAGCTCGTGCGACGAGCAAGCCAGGGGCAAAACACTTAGGCCATGTTTGGTTGCCCGCATAGAGCCCAACCAGGCCCATGCAGGAAGTAAGTGGCCTATTTGGTAGCCCGCATATACTATTGGGCCTGCATCGCACGCTTCGTAAAGCACCTCTGGGCCTGGCTGGCTGGAAATGCAAGAATCGGCAGTTCCTCTGGAGCCAGGCCGAGCGGAAGCGCAGCAAGCAGGCCCCTGCATGAGGAGAAACGGGAGGGATGCGAGGTGTTTACCTGGTGTCTTCTTCAACCTACAGTAAGCTCCTCTCTAATCTCCTCTCTTCCATGCCCTCTAATCTACACAACGATGCTTCGATTCGTGGTAAGCTCTACACGAAAAAGATGCACATCAATGCTACGGTTCCATTCAGGCGATCGGTTCATAGTTTCATCGACCGTAAGTTCTTAATCTCGTGTTCCCATTTGGAGCTATTCTGGACGAATTTTGTCAGATTCATTGTGCACGATCGATCATTTAAAATTTCCTTTGACCAGCAGCCTAATCTCGCAGTTCCTCACAACATTCGTATTGTAAGTTTTTGGTTTCGACGATCGTAGCGTCATCTCTCTTTGAACGCTGCCATGTCGAGCTCCTCTATCCTCTGCTCAGAGCCCTCCTATTCGTCCCTCTGGACGCCGAAGACCTTTCCTTTGATCTCCTTGCCCGCGTGCTACTACACTAGAGTCATTTCTGGCGTCGCTCATCTCGTCCTACTCTCTGTCGTCCTCCTACTACACTGACGCTGCAATGGCGCGCACACTGCTTTCTTGTGTCCTCTGCCTCCGTGCATATTGCAGTTTGTCACGCCGCTGACGGGGTCGATCGTCTTCGCCTTCTCTCTCTCGCCCTACTACACTGGAGTCGTTTCCAGCGTCGATCATCTCGGCCTCCTCTCTCGTCCACTGCACTTACGATGGCATGGCGCGAGCACGGCATTCTCCTCCTCTGTCCACTGTCTTTGCGCGAGCACCGCAACTAGTTCGCCGACGGTGTCGCTCGCCGTGCCGCCGACGGGGTCGCTCGTCCACGACTCCATGCTTGTCATGTCGGACACGACGCCACGGCCACTATCCACCGTAGTCGCCATTGTTCGGCGCGCACTGCACTTCTTCTCCCCTTCCCTCTGCTAGCTCTTAATCTTGTCTGCTAAGTGAAGTGCTAGCTCTTAATCATACCTCATGCGTGCAACCAAACACCGAGTTCATGTGCCGCTATGGCCAATGCAGGCAACCAAACAAAGCACACTTGCGTACTATCTAATGCAGGGAACCTAGATGCAGACAACCAAAGAACTCGCAGATGTCGCATATGAGGCTGTTTTTTCAGAACCAGGCTAGGTTGAGATGTGTATGCAACACAACTACTATTCACTACAGCAACCAAACACGCCCTTATTTTGGGCGGGCTATGCGTCGCGCGCTTGTGCACTGCAGGAGCCACAATGCTTAAAGCGTTGATCAGGAGCTCTCATGGGATTGATAGCAATGACATCAACATGAACTTGCAGTCGCCCGACCAACATGTATTCCAGTTTTGGGAGTTTTTATGTTTTCCTCTGTTCCACGGCAATCATTAGTAGGAAGCATGTGGCGTGGCCATGCCCGGTTTTGTGGTATACTGTTTTTCTCATATTTGTTTCAACAAACTATTTAAAAATGTTAAACAACTAAACCAAGGAAAAAATGTTATACCATGGAAAATGAAATTATTTATGCGTTCTGCGTGAATAAGTTTGCTGCCCTTCTTGAAAACTTGCAGTTGCGACCATCTAGAAACTTACATTTGTGACCCCTCTTGAGATCTTTCAGTTACGTCCCTACTAAAAACCTTGCATTTGTGACCTCTCTTAAAAATGTCCAATTGTGATTCTTAATAAACTTATAGTTGTGACCTCCAAGGAGAACTTGCAGTTGTGACCTCTTTTGAAAACTTGTTGTTGTGCCCTTCCTTAGAGCATCTCCAAACGCGCCCCCAACAGGCCTCTCCAAGGCTATTTTTCAGTGCCGGCGCCCAAAAATCGGCCCAGTTGCGCCCCCAGGAGCCTGTTTTTCGCTGGTTTGTGCCGAAACTGGCACCGGCGGAACCAGGCTGAACCCGGCGCGCTGGGGGCCCTCGGGGGCGCCGGGGCAAGCGATTTTGGCGCGAAAGAACTGTGGGCCCGCCGAGTTAGCGACACTCGCCTCGTCGTCCTCACAATGCCTCAGTTTCCCTCGGGGAATCAATGCCAATGCCAAGGCTGTCGCCGGTCAACCTTCCATTGATTCCTCACGGGCGGCGTGGCGACGCCCCCCTTCCCGCCACGCGTACCCACGATGCCCACCCCCGGCCACTATAAAGCAATGCTGTCGCCTGTGACCGCACACCGCCCACAGTCGCCGAGCTCTGTCTCTCTCTCTCTCTCTCTCTCTCCCCGTGTGCAGCCACCGCCGACGTTCCTCCCCTCTCTTCCCATGCCCAGCCGCGACGACGGGCGAGCGTTTCCCCGGTGATGGGGCGGCGGCCAATGGCTTCGGCCGCCGCTCATTGCACGAGCGGGAAGCCCACTTATTGTTCGAGGCGAACATCCCGGCGCCTCCCGACCTGCGCGCGCCGGGGCGGTGGAAGCTCAGCACCGGTGGCGTCCCCATCCCCTCGCTGCCCGAAGTCGCCATGCGCCCCGACTACTTCGCCGACGAGGTCGACCATGTGCGGGCGTTCCTGGCAGAGGAGCAGCGGGCCCTCCCGCAGTACACCGCTGGCAACCACGAGGCGTGGGCGACGTACTTCCAGCAGCGGCTGGCCTCCACCAACAACAAGTCGGTGGTACGGGGGACCAAGAACAGCGAGGCCCGCCGCCTGTGGTGGCGTGCCCCTGGCCGCACGCTCCATGCTGTTCTCTGGCACCTCGAGGGCGGCAACGACCCGACGTTGACGTACCCTACCGCCCCGGTCCGGAGCGGCGCCAATGGATGCCAAGGAGGACAACGTCCTCTTCTTCCTCCTCCTCCCAATCCTCCTCACACTCCTCCAGGTCGCTGACGCTTTTCAGCATCAAGGCCGAGCCTGCAGAGACGCAGCTCAGCCGGCGCACCCGCAGCGCCGGCATTGTCACCAACGAGGGTGGGAGCACCTCCTCCTTGGCTCCTGTAGGATCGAAAGTATGTCTAGAGGGGGGGTGATTAGACTACTTGACCAAATAAAAGCTTATCCTTTTCCCAATTTTAATTCTTGACAGATTTTAACAAAGATAGACAAGTCAAGCAATCTTAACACAATTCAAGCAAGCATGCAAAGAGTATATGAGCAGCGGAAAGTAAAGCATGCAACTTGC
Organism: Triticum dicoccoides; assembly: GCF_002162155.2. Taxonomy (NCBI): domain Eukaryota; kingdom Viridiplantae; phylum Streptophyta; class Magnoliopsida; order Poales; family Poaceae; genus Triticum; species Triticum dicoccoides. Next base: position 696,304,232 of record NC_041385.1, on the reverse strand, counting down.
AAGAATGTATAGGGAAGGGTTTGGAGATAGCAAACACAATAGGAGACACGGATGTTTTTGTCGTGGTTCCGATAGGTGGTGCTATCATACATCCACGTTGATGGAGACTTCAACCCACGAAGGGTAACGGTTGCGCGAGTCCACGGAGGGCTCCACAAAAGAAGGGTCCACGAAGAAGCAACCTTGTCTACCCCACCATGGCCGTCGCCCACGAAGGACTTGCCTCACTAGCGGTAGATCTTCATGAAGTAGGCGATCTCCTTGCCCGTACAAACTCCTTGGTTCAACTCCACAATCTTGTCGGAGGCTCCCAAGTGACACCTAGCCAATCTAGGAGACACCACTCTCCAAGAAGTAACAAATGGTGTGTTGATGATGAACTCCTTGCTCTTGTGCTTCAAATGATAGTCTCCTCAACACTCGACTCTCTCTCACAGGATTTGGATTTGGCGGAAAGAAGGTTTGAGTGGAAAGCAACTTGGGGAAGGGTAGAGATCAAGATTCATATGGTAGGGTTGGAATATCTTGACCTCAACACAAGTGTAGGTGGTTCTCTCTCAGAAAATGTAAGTTGGAAGTGTAGGTTTGTTCTGATGGCTCTCTCCACGAATGAAGAGTGGGTGGAGGGGTATATATAGACTCCACACAAATTCTAATCGTTACACACAACTTACCAATCTCGGTGGGCGAATTGAGAAACTCGGTCAGACCGATTCAGTAAACCTAGTGATCGTTAGGATTTTTGGTGGGACCGACATGCAACTCGGTAGGACCGATATGGTTAGGGTTAGGGCATAACGTAATCTCGGTGAGACCGATTACACAAACTCAGTGAGACCGATTTTGGTAATAAGCTAACCAGAGAGTTGGTCAGGTAAACTCGGTGGGACCGATTCGCTCATCTCGGTTGGACCGAAATGTTAAGAAAGGGAAATAGAGAGTTTACATTGCAATCTCGGTGAGACTGATCGCTCATCTTGGTGGGACCAAAACGTTACGAAGGGAAATAGAGAGATTACAATCCCATCTCGGTGAGACCAAGATCCCTATTGGTGAGACCGATTTGCCTAGGGTTTGTGGCAGTGGCTATGACATCTGAACTCGGTGGCGCCGGATAGAAAGAATTGGTGGGGCCGAGTTTGACTTTTGGTTTAGGTCATATGTGGATGTGAGAAGGTAGTTGAGGGCTTTTGAGCATATCACTAAGCACTTTGAAGCAAGAACCTCATTAAGCAACACATCATCCCTCCGTGATAGTATTGACTTTTCCTATATACTCAATGTGATCTTGGATCACTAAAATATAAAATGTAGAGTCTTGAGCTTTGAGCTTGAGCCAATCCTTTTGTCCTTAGCATTTTGAGGGGTCCACTTTTCTCATCCATGCCATCCCAATCATTGAGCTTTCCTGAAATATTTATCTTGAAATAGTATTAGCTCAATGATCTATATGTTGTTAGGAATTACCAAAACCACCTAGGAATAGTTGCACTTTTAATCTCCCCCTTTTTGGTAATTGATGAAAACATATAGATCAAAGCTTCGACAAATGATAATAAGATTGAAAACATTGTCGCTTTGAGAAGTATGTGAAAAACAAGAGCTCCCCCTAAATTTGTGCATAGTTTAAGATTTGCTCTGGACTACAAATGCACAATGAATTAGGATCATGGGTTACTCTTCCATGTCACATACATCTTGGTGGAGCGCTCAAAAAGATAATAATTAAATACATGCACTCATCACCAAGCAAAGTGAATGATCATATAGAGATAAAAGGATAATGTCATCCAACAAGCATTAAGGTAGCATAGCATATGATCAACCACATGATCATCCAAGTATCACACAAACGCAGAATGTATCTCAAACAAGCAAATAAAGTAAAGTTCAACCATCAAAACAAGAGAGAACAAAAGCAACGCACTCTCTCTCTCTCTCTCTCGAAGCCTATGATCTATACATTTTCTCCCCCTTTGGCAACAAGTTACCAAAAAGTTCATAAAAAATGCATAGTGCTATATCGACTCTCAGGCTTGGTCTTGATGTGGTGGTGTAGAAATGACTCCAAGAACGAAGGCATCAGTTGAGGTTGATGGAGCTGGTGGCATGGCTGCTGGAGCTGGTGGCACTGAAGCTGTTGCTAGTGCTGATGAAGTTGCTCTGGTGTCTGTCACTGGCACTGCAACAGATCTCTGGCCTCTGGGCACTCTAGCAAATGTATCTGTGGTAGACTTGCCCTTCCTCTCCTCCATGTCATCCTGAAGTTGCTCAACAACTGATTGGATCTCAGTGACCTTCAAATCTAAGTCATAGAACTTCTGCTCCATGATCCTCTCCAAGCTCTCCTGGTTTTGTGTCAGGGTGGCCAAACCCTTCTCAATCCTCAGAGTGGAGGCAATCAAGTAGCCAAGCTGATCTTGCTTGCTCTTCAGGAAGTACTGAGATGCCTCTTCAGCAGTTGGCATCTTTGCAGCCTTTTCAGTCCTTGTCTTCTCCTTCTTTGCGTGAGCTTGTACAGAAGATGGTTCATCTTCATCCATCACTACTGTGTTGTCCTCAAAGTCTAGGTAGATGGGCATATGCTCCTTGTCCAAGATATATGTGCATGTGCCCATCTTGGAGTTGATGAGCTCCTGAATCTGTGGGGCATACCCACAACTTCTCTTCTGGTCAGCAGCAGTCCTCTTGATAGTCTCAACAATTAAGCTCATGACCTTGAACTTCTGAGGCACATCAAATATGTGAAGCAAATTAATTGCATGGCCTCTGATCATCTTGTGATCACCTGACTTTGGCAATAGAGTGTGCCTAAGGATCCAGTTGATTGTTGGCAAACCTGACAGAAGGTAATGTACTAATCCAAATTTGTGAGTCTCAACTGCAGCATCTGGGATCTCTCTGTACATATGTGCCATGGAGTTGCAATCCTTCTTCTTCTTGGCATAGACATCCAAGACATCTTCATTTTCCTTAGGAGCATTGATCAACTCTGCCCACTCTTCAACTGTTGATTGGTACCTAGTACCTTCAGACATCCAGACAATCCTTCCATCTGGGTAGAAGTGAGCTGTGGAGTAGAACTGCATAATAAGCTCATCATTCCATTTTGTGAGCTTTTGCCCAACAAAGTCATCTACCCCACAAAACATGAAGCTGTCAAAGACTTATGGATAATGTTCTTCATTCTTCCTGATGTATTCCCAGTCTACCCATCTCATATCACAGACAATTGGCTTCTTATAAAGCAACACTGTCTCATAGAAGTCCTGTTGTTCCTTTGTATGGAACCTGTAGTCCACAGCAGTCCTTCTCCTGACAGCATAGGGATATGTAAATCTCCATTGTCTGAGACTTGCATCCTTCCTGAGCTTCATATCCTCGGCTACTGGGTGAGCACCATTGTGATCTGGAATTTTGGGTTTCAACTTCCTCATCACATGTGACTCATCATCTTCTTCTTCAGCATCTTCAGGCACTAGGGCCTTGTTCTTCTCTGCAGCTGGTATGCTCCTAGTGCTTCTCTTGGGTGCAGTCTTGGGCTTGGGAGCAGCTTTGGGAGCATCTTTGGGCTTAGATGGAGCAGCCCCTGATCTGATTGCATCTCCCATAAGCTTCTGAGCTTTAGGTGCTTGTGCAGCAACCTCTTCCTCTTCTTCCATCATAGAGGGTTTTCCAACTACTCTGGCCATAGTTTTTTTAGCTCTTTCTTTCCTTTTCTTTTCAACCACTTCTGGCTCTTTGGGTTCAGATCTCACAGGCTCTTGAGTTGATCCTCAAACTTTCAGCATAGGAGTCCTCTTGGCTGGGATTTTCGTGTTCAAGCCAGGCTTGGTGGTAGCAGCTGTGCCATACTCTTTCTTCAGCACCTTCTTGGAGGTGGCTTCATCCTCTTCTGCCACATAATTTTCATCCTCAGAATCTGAGGTTCTCTTCTTTCTGGCCCTAGTGGCAGCTTTAGGCAAGTTGTTGGGAGTGCTCCTGCTGCCCTCATCTGAGGAACTGGAGGGACTAGTGCCCTCACTCAAGTGAACTTGTTCTTCTTCTCTGTTCTGGCTGTCACTTTGATCAGACATCATGCAAACACTGACAACAGACCCTATGAATAGATATAGATGAGATAGAGGGGATGAGCATCACAAAGCACGAAGATTTTTGCAAAAGAATGAATTAAAAACTTAGTTTTAGTTTTCCACAGAAAGCATTTCGGATCTACCGGTTTGTAAACTCGGTGAGACCGAAGCAGCTTTTGGAACCTAAACTAGTGAACTCGGTCAGACCGAGTCACAGTTCGGTGGCACCGAGACTGTTAGGGTTTCACAAAGTCCTGATCTCGGTCACACCGATTTGCAATTCTCCGTCAGATCGAGAATCACATGTGCAATGGCCTTAGCCAAATCGGTGGAACCGATTTCTACAATTCGGTCGGTCCGAGATGATTTCGGCGGAAACCTAACCCTAAATTCTTAATCGAAACTAACCTATTTCGCTGGAAAGGATGATCTCAATTGTGGCAAGATACATGGCAAAAACAATGTGCTAGGAATCGGATTGATATAGCACAACAATCAAGTCCATACCCTAAGTTTGACGGAGGACTTGCTACGGCGGCAACGGCGGAGAAGATTTCCATTGACGGCGGCGGAGACCAGCGGCGGGAGGCGGCTGGCGACGAGGAGGACGATCCGGAGACCCAGGGAGGCAGAGCAGGCTGAGCGCGGGCGAAGTGATTCAGAGAAATTTCCAAATTTTGGCCCGGGGGTATATATAGCCTGACCCTGTCGGTGTGACCGAGTGGAACGACTCGGTGGCACCAAGATGCATAACTGCAAGCAGTTGCTGCAACTCGGTGTGACCGAAAATTTCAAATCGGTTGCAGCGAGATTGAAAACCTAGATCAACTTAGTGATCTCGGTATGACCGAAAAGGATGAATCAGTCAGACCGAAACGTACAAAGAAGTTTTGGAAGTTTAAGTCTATGACGAATCAGGGACTCCGAGTGCTCCTCACACAAAGTGGTTTGAATCTGACTTGATCAAACTTTGCGATGTAGCATGAATAGAGTTTGAGACAATAATAGCATAGATAGCTAGAGAGGGTTCTTAGGCATTCTTGTCCATCCACTTGGCAAAAGAAAAGAAGCCAAACAAGCAAAGCTACAAGTGGATGTCCTTGAATGAGTAAAATATGCAAACGACATGCTCACACAATAAAATGGCAGATAAAATATGTAACAAAGCATGCACAACCAATTCTAGCATCTATCAATCAATTGGCGATGACTAGGTCATCTATATATGAGTATATTGACTTAGGAGTCAAAAGAGTACATTTGATCATAGGTCATACTCATCGTTTAAGCTCAAGTGGGGTTACCACTTTTACATAATGCATCGATGTGTTCACATCATTAGAGTTGCTTTAGCTCAATTCTTAGAGTAAAGCTCCCCTTAGATGTGACATCCCCCCTAAGAGGGATGACCTAACCTTGGGTTTTGTCGATGATGACTTCATGTAGGTGTTGAAGATGTGGATGCTCTATGTTGATGTAGATCTTTTGGAGCGATCCTTTGGAGTGAGTTGCACTTTCAATACCTACACGGGTTAGTCCCACAAGGAACAAACAAGGATATCCATAGACATAGAGTGATGCACACACAAGATGATGTCCATGAAAGCATTAGGTTACCTTGTCCCTTGTCTTAGCAATAAGAGGGTTTGTGACTCCATGAACTAGTGCAAGATGTGGAAGTTGATTGCACTTGTCCTTGCCAAAATGATAAGAGTGAAGTATGTTGGCGGACTCACCCTCAAGAACTCTCTAGTTCTTCTTCTTCGAGATCCACACCATCTTGATGGGAATCCTTGGAGTTGTAGTCATACTTGATGAAGTAGAACTTGACGTAGTTTTGGGAACCCACTTGACCAAGGCCTTAGGAGCTTCTTCAAATGCATCAATATCCTCTTGAAGCTTGTCCTTGCCTTGATGCTTGTGGTCTTGTGGTGGAAGATCATCTTGTGCTTGTGTTCCTTTGAAAGAAGTAGGATCATACTTCTCTTGTTGAGGAACAAACTTCGTCTTGGGGTATTGATCTTCTTCCCACTCAACTCCATTGGCATTGAACTTTCATTCAAAACCAACACCTTGGTTCTTCCGGTGCCTTCCTTGCTTGCGTACAATTTCTTCAAATTGCTTACTTTCGGCAAGGCTCTTGTAAACACCTTTCTCTATAATTCCCTTCAATAAACTGTTTTCTTGCTCAAGTGTAACTTGGCTAAGAGAATCATTAGTGGAATCAAGAGAACTACTAGAAGCAACAACATTGGATTTAGCATGATGATTGTTGTTACTACTAGAGGAAGAATCTTTCTTGTTCTTGTTACTAGACTTGACTTGAGGCATGTAAGTAGATAAGAGTAAACGCTTGGCAATGTAAGAAGAACTTTTCTTGCGAAGATCATCATTGATAGCTTTTCAGAACTCATGTTCTTGCTCAAGGTTGAGCTTTTCAAAACGTAATTTCTCATGAGTCTTTAAAAGTTCTCGATGATCTCCTAAGATAGTTTCATGAGCTAACTTAAGAGTGTTAAGTTCTTTAGTTAGAAGCTCAATCTTCTCCTTATCATTGTCATTCGTTTTATCTTGATTAGCATGATTAATTGACGTTTCATCATAGTATTAATCACTAGAGTTGTCAACAAGTAAATCATCATCACCTAACAAGTCATCTTCATCACTATTGAAATCAACATACTCGGGGTGTAATACCTTAGGGCCTTTAGCCATGAAGCATCTTCCAAGTCCTTCATTTGGTGAATCAAATATGTCGTAGGAGTTGGTTGACACGCGTGCCAGACAGGCAACACCTTCATCTTGAGTATGTTCTGAGTCGGAGTGATAGCTTCTCTCGGAGTGATGTCCGGAGTCGGAGCTGGATACCCATTCACCAACATGAGCTTGATGTCTTCGTTTTGTGTAGCTCTTTGATGATTTGTCCTTCCTTTCCGAATCCTTACTCCTCCGGGATGTTCTTCGTTCATAACGATCATCTCTACTCCTCCTCTCTCTTGGTGGTGATTCTTATCTTCTACTTCTTCTCTTAGGTGATTCTTCTCTTCTCTTGTAGGGATACGTACACTCATTGGAATAGTGTTCGGGTCTTCCACAATTGTAGCAATTACGCTCTCGACTCGAAGATCTTTTGTCATTGTAGGACCTTGACTTGGAACTTCTTTCCTTGCTTCTACTCTTGTAGAACTTGTTGAAGTTCTTCACCATTAGGCTCAATTCTTCATTGAAGGCTTGTTTCTCACTTGATGATGCGGGAGCTTCACATGAGGCTTTGTAAGCACCACTTGACTTGTTGTGGAGCTCTTCCTTATCCTTGAGTGACATCTCATGAGAAACAATTCTTCCAATGACCTCCGTTGGCTTGAGATTCTTGTAATTGAGCATCATTTGGATCAATGTGCACACGGTATCATATTTTCCATCCAAGGCTCTTAGGATCTTCTTGATGATGAATTTGTCGGTCATCTCTTCACTTCCTAAGCCGGCAACTCATTTGTGATGAGAGCAAGCCTAGAGTACATTTTAGCGACGCCTTCACCATACTTCATCTTGAACTTGTCAAGTTGACTTTGAAGCACATCCAATTTGGATTCTTTGATGGAGTCGGTACCTTTGTGCATGTCAATCAAAATATCCCAAATTTCCTTTGCATTCTCAAGACGGCTGATTTTGTTGAATTCTTCAGGGTACAATCCGTTGAAGAGGATATCACAAGCTTGAGCGCTGTATTGCAACATCTTCAACTCTTCTGCACTAGCTTCACAGTTCGGTTCTCTCCCATCAAATAATTCACCTTGCAAGCCGATACACACAATAGCCCATACGGCAGGGTTATGTCCAAGAATATGCATTTTCATCTTATGCTTCCAACTAGCAAAATTAGTACCATGAAAGTAAGGACCTCTACGGTGATAATTTCCCTCGCTAGACGCCATACTCTCCTAGGTTGTGAAACCAATACTATGACCACCAAAAGCTAAAGCAAATGGAGACCAAAGCTCTGATACCAGTTGTAGGATCGAAAGTATGTCTAGAGGGGGGTGATTAGACTACTTGACCAAATAAAAGCTTATCCTTTTCCCAATCTTAATTCTTGACAGATTTTAACAAAGATAGACAAGTCAAGCAATCTTAACACAATTCAAGCAAGCATGCAAAGAGTATATGAGCAGCGGAAAGTAAAGCATGCAACTTGCAAGAATGTAAAGCGAAGGGTTTGGAGATAGCAAACGCAATAGGAGACACAGATGTTTTTGTCGTGGTTTCGATATGTGGTGCTATCGTACATCCACGTTGATGGAGACTTCAACCCACGAAGGGTAACGGCTGCGCGAGTCCACGGAGGGCTCCACCCAAGAAGGGTCCACGAAGAAGCAACCTTGTCTATCCCACCATGGTCGTCACCCACGAAGAACTTGCCTCACTAGCGGTAGATCTTCACGAAGTAGGCGATCTCCTTGCCCGTACAAACTCTTTGGTTCAACTCCACAATCTTGTCGGAGTCTCCCAAGTGACACCTAGCCAATCTAGGAGACACCACTCTCCAAGAAGTAACAAATGGTGTGTTGATGGTGAACTCCTTGTTCTTGTGCTTCAAATGATATTCTCCCCAACACTCAACTCTCTCTCACAGGATTTGGATTTGGTGGAAAGAAGGTTTGAGTGGAAAGCAACTTGGGGGAGGCTGGAGATCAAGATTCATATGGTAGGATTGGAATATCTTGACCTCAACACAAGTGTAGGTGGTTCTCTCTCAGAAAATGTAAATTGGAAGTGTAGCTTTGTTCTGATGGATCTCTCCATGGATGAAGAGTGGGTGGAGGGGTATATATAGCCTCCACACAAATTCTAACCGTTACACACAACTTACCAATCTCGGTGGGACCGAATTGAGAAACTCGGTCAGACCGATTCAGTAAATCTAGTGACCGTTAGGATTTTCAGTGGGACCTACATGCAACTCGGTAGGACCGATATGGTTAGGGTTAGGGCATAACGTAATCTCGGTGAGACCGATTACACAAACTCGGTGAGACCGACTTTGGTAATAAGCTAACCAGAGAGTTGGTCAGGTAAACTTGGTGGGACCAATTCACTCATCTCGGTTGGACCGAAATGTTAAGAAAGGGAAATAGAGAGTTTACATTGCAATCTCGATGGGACCGATAGCTCATCTCGGTGGGATCAAAACGTTACAAAGGGAAACAGAGAGATTACAATCCCATCTCGGTGAGACCAAGATCCCTATTGGTGAGACCGATTTGCCTAGGGTTTGTGGCAGTGGCTATGACATCTGAACTCGGTGGCGCCGGATAGAAAGAATTGGTGGGGCCGAGTTTGACTTTTGGTTTAGGTCATATGTGGATGTGAGAAGGTAGTTGAGGGCTTTTGAGCATATCACTAAGCACTTTGAAGCAAGAACCTCATTAAGCAACATCTCATCCCTCCTTGATAGTATTGGCTTTTCCTATAGACTCAATGTGATCTTGGATCACTAAAATATAAAATGTAGAGTCTTGAGCTTTGAGCTTGAGCCAATCCTTTTGTCCTTAGCATTTTGAGGGGTCCACTTTTCTCATACATGCCATGCCAATCATTGAGCTTTCCTGAAATATTTATCTTGGAATAGTATTAGCTCAATGATCTATTTGTTGTTAGGAATTACCAAAACCACCTAGGGATAGTTGCACTTTCAGCTCCTCCCCGCTTCGTCAAGCCGAAGACCGAGCCAGGACTCGCTGCCGCCGTGAAGATAGAGCTCGGGCTCGCCTCCGTGAAGACAGAGCCAGGGCTCTCCGCCGTGAAGACGGAGTCGGGGCTCTCCGACGCGGCGGCCTTGATGTGGGCGCGCAAAGACTAGGCACAGACGGAGCTGGAGCGCCAGTGCCGCGCCCTAGAGGAGATCGCCGCTAGGCACCGTGGCCGCAACGAGGGAGGTGTCGTCGTTCTCGACGACGACGTGCCGCCACAGGTCTGCCAGGGCGACCCCGGGCAGGGGTCCAGCAGGGGCGGCCGCGTGGACGGGAAGAAGGACGACGAGGACAACAGCGATGGCAGTGACTTCGCCGCGCTCAACGCGTTCTTCGGCCTGTAGTTGTGGCCTTTGTTTTTTTAAGTATTTCAGTGTCCTATGTAAAAAAACTATTTTAAGTCGCCTAAGTAATGTCATGTTCACCGAATTTTAGCTGAATCTTTATCCCATTTGTTGAATTTTAGCCGAATTCCTTTTCAAAAAAAATTAAAGACGCCTTCTGGGGGTGACCCTGGGGCCGGCGGGTGGGAACCCGAAAGCCCCCAGACCAATTTTTGCGCCGGTTCGCCCCTAGGCGGCGATTTTACGAGCCGCCTGGGGGACCAACGGCTGGAGATGCTCCTATAAACTAGCAGTTGTGACCTCTTGGAAAACTTGCATTTGCGACCCTAGTGAAAACTTGCAGTTGTGACCCCATTGGATGACTTGCAGTTGCAACCGCTCTTGAAAACTCGCAATTACGATCCTTGCTCCCTGTAAAGCTTATACTTGCAAAGACGGAGCAAAACCAAGGAATAGTGAAGGAAATGATTTTTCAAAGACCAAAAAATTCCCAAAAAATATGACAATATTTTTATGTTGAAAGTAAGCCAGGGAGACCTGTGCCCACTTGAGGAGAACCCTGTGGGCCCCACGCGGCCACCCCGGCCGCGTGGTGTTCCTGGTGGGACCCATAGGACCCCCCCCCCCCCGACAAGCTCCACTGCCCGATGACCTTATATTACCCCAAAACTTCATTTGTGATTTTACGGGATTTTTCCTCCACCATATGCAAGGCGGAATTGAGGCGTAACACTTTTCTGCTCTAGGGGGCTATTTTCTTAGGACCTTTTCCCTCTTGAAGGGGGGAATTCGAAGCCATAGACATGACCACATCATGGGGATCATCATCAACACCTTCATGACCGTCATCCATCTCCAACCCTCGCTTTCAATCTATGAACTGTTACCTGAAATCCTTTGTTGAGACTGCTTTCTGGTGTTGATTACTATCCGTAGTTGACACTTAGAAGTTTTATCGATGAAAGAATTATATTTTTAGATTGTTAATCATAACTTCATTTCCACTAATCATGATCCATAGATGTCTTGTGAGTAGTTCATTGCGTTCTTTGGGACATGGAATAAACCTCGTTACAAGTAATCTTATGAAGTTTAATATAATTCTATGTTTGATATTAGGTTGTGTTGTAATTATCTAGCGGTAATGTGTGAACGTCGACTACATATCACTTCACCGTCAAGGGTCTAGAGGAGAGCATTGTGTGACTAGTTTATCAATGGTGGATGATTGGAGTGACAACTCTAAGTTTATGAACTGTTGCATGAGAGGTTGTCGGGGCCCCAAAGTGACAGAAATTGCATGATTGCATATGGTTAGATTCTATGTTAGTTATTCTCTTGTATTTGTGATGCTTGCATTGAAGGCATAATCATAAGTATGTTGTTTGTTCAAGTAAGAACAATACATCTTACATTCTTAAGAAGTTGACCCCAATTCTCTCAACATGCAAAGTGTCCACCTCAACGTCACACTATCTTATTTATCCTCACATACAAGCCATCTACGTCATCATTTGTGCTACCTTAGTGGTTCACTTATAACTACGTATTCTTTTTCCAACCGAACAACCAGAATAAGCTAGCAGATTTTTATGCTTAGTTTTCTTCCAATTGACACCAACACTCTTCCCCTTCCCAGCCTTTTCGCCTTCACGATTCTTATTCTCCTCGCCTCAACTCTCTATCCACCAAATTTAGTTTCACACGCACTCATGGGTTGGGTCATGAGTCACAACCCCTTCCCTCTCGTCCTCTCTATCATTAATTTTTCTACTACCTGTCCGCCTCCACAAGGCAAATGGCCAACCACAATCACATCATCCTGTGTTGATTCGTCTACAAGTTACCAAGTCTATGAATAGTGGCTGCAGCGGCGACCATGGGAGGAGCTTCCCGGTAATGACGGTGTCTACTACACGGATAGAGACCACAAACACATTCTCCACGTAAGGCACCACTGCCAAGCCTATGCACTGGCTCCTAAGAACATCCCAATGTTATACCAACTTCGTGTCAACCTCTCGATCTTCCCCACCTTAATCCCCTCATGTAAACTTACTTCCTATCCACTCACTCTTAAATCTCACATATTAGGTTTGGGTCTATGGATTGTGTCATTGATTGTGTGTATATTAGTTTGTTCCCAAAATCTTTGTTGGAGTATTATCGTACTGTGCTACTTGGGGGTCACGGGAGAAGCAGTAAAGTCTTTGAGCCCAGGCGTCTCTCTTCCCCTAATTTTGTGAATTTTTTTCTTGCCTTCATGATTTTCATCTTTTTGGTCGAATGAGACCTTTTCTGTAGAGAATATTTGCCCTGTTTGGACACGTATTGTCAAACCTCTCTTCTAAAGTCTTGAGTCGTACATCTAGTGGTTGTTTATCTGATCCCTATTATAGTTTCTTTTGTTGTCCTATATGCTTGCAGGTGGGTCCGCAAGGCAGACAACAACTTCCAGGTAGAAGGTGTTTAAGGTGTTTCTATGTTCTATTGCATATTACATGTCTTATTCAGTAATACAAAGCAATCTCTCTTGCTTCCCACATTAAAAGTTAGCAGAATGTTGTTCAATAACTAATGCTCCTTATCTATTGGTAATTTAGCCTTTCACGGTTTTACCAGGAAAATTAAATCTGCACACATATATTTGGTCTGATGGTATAGACCATTTTCTTTGCAAGCCATGCTATTCTATAGTTTCCCACAACCTTTTATATGATCCCAGTAATCTGGCCATGCCTACTGCCTTACTATAGGGTTATTGATTGGTAAAAATGATAGATCATCCTGTTACATCCAATAAGATCTAAAATCATTTATACGTAGATATCAGCTCATTTTTGTTTCCCTGCACAGTGTTCATTCCTTGCTTCGGTGCCCAGCATGTTCTTTTCACTTGGAATAATATTATTGTAGTTCACCTTTTCTTTACAACTAGATAAAAAGGGCAAGAAATAAAAAGAGAGACAAGGTGAGGTTGTTCTTACCTCTCGATCAACTATCTTCATTTGTACCCTTCATAATATTTGTTTCTTTATTATTGATGTGCCCAGTGTGTGTTATTTTAATTTGGGGTCATAAATTGTAGTTCTTCTCTTTTATAGCAGAATAAAATGGTCTGAAAAGAAGAACAATAAGGTGAGTCTGTTCTTACCTGTTGATTATGTTCATAAAAGCCTATAACTATCTTTGTTTGTACATGTCATTTAGTTAACTTTTTGGAGAGCTAAGATCCCATAATGTAGAGATACGTGAAGACTTCTCGACTTTTTTATGACACGACACGACCCCATATCCTACCCTATAATTGTAAGAATGGTTCTAACTAACTATATATATCCTTCATTCCAATGATAGCTTGCCACGCAGTTTTAATCAAAACTACATGTCAATACTTTGTATCCTCGCCTCACATCATGTTCATGATGTAATTTATCTATCCTTTAGCATATTCTATTTAATTTGTTTGATTAGTGTAACCATCATACACAATATCTTATGATTAAAAGGTTATGTATGCACATTAGCACTCTTTTTTGATCTCTTGACGATTATATCGTGGCCCATAAAATATTGGGAACTACCTAAAACTAAAGATATTCATGTTGCAGATATTAAACTATGCATGCTAAAAATTCCTTTGTCTTTCTATAGCGGCAAGCTTTCGTGTATTTCTCAACTTAGACTATCTATAAATGTTATTGAGGATTCCTGCAGAAATATGTTGGTGATTAGCCTTACTATGTGGCTTGGGCCATTTTTGTTCCTAAGGTTCTTGTGTAACTAAATAGATGATCTTCACTAAGCTAACTAAATAGGTGATTTGCACTAAGCTATTTCTCTCCACATGCATACATACCACCTCAATATGCAAACATGCATTGAGAAGGCCAACCTCACCATGCATGGAAGAAAGGTCCACCTCAATAATTAGATACAATAAATCATATACATATTTGGGGTCAGTCCTCATATTATCATTTCAATAATTTTTTAAAATATCAAATTTCATCAAATATATAGCAATCAATTCTTGCGACAATGCGCAGGTGTCATCTACTTATCATAGGTTCCACCACACAACAAATTATCAAGGCAATAAATATCAACTCAATGAAACTAGGTGAAAGTAACTTGGTAGACCCCCCTGTGTCCCCAAGAGTGATTTGATCCCTATAAGTAAGAAATCGGCTTGTCCTTAGCACATTTAAAGATTGGGCCACTTGCCGCACCATCACAATTTGTTACAATTCAAGTTCTTTCTATTATTCTCATGATCAAACAAACCATCAAACAATCTTTGCAGATGTTAAAGTGAATCTCTGTTGAAATCTATTGACCAATTCCTTCGGCTCCTTGTTGAGTTCGACATTCTTGCTTATCGAAAGGAGCTACAATAGGCCCCCTACACTTGGTGGTTATCAGGCCTCGTCGTGGCTCTCAAGTGGAACAATTTGTTGATTATCATGGAAGCAGACTACTTGGAGGTAGTGTCTCTCGCATAGTGAATAACACTGACCCCTCCCAGTACGAGAGTAAAAGCATGTTTTTCATGATAGTTTGTATTACTCATATTAGCCTTAGACAAAACAGTGCCAACCATTTCATGGCAATGTATGGAAGAAATAAAACCCAAACAACTGTGGATAGGTTCTGTCCAGGCAATCTAGAGGACATCCGTCAAAATGATTGTAGTGCACCCGATTGAGTAATACAAACTATTTTGTCATCGGAAAAGGAACTCTAACTGAAATAAGGCTTACCGAAACCGATTTTCTTATAAAAAGGCAAAGCCTTTAATTACTAATCGAGTAAAAACACAACTTCGTAGACACCAAAACTACATGTGGGCAACAAGGTTGCCAAACATGAAGCATAATCTAGAAGTAAAATACTACAGGAGGCATTAGAGCAGCGGTAAGACTATAGGATAAGGTATCTCATGCAACAGTGAAAAACAACAGTAATAACTTCATCATCATTCGTAAACATCTTGGTTTTGCACACTTCCAATGGCTTAATGGGAAAAGATGAGAACGGGTGCATGACCCTTGGGGGAAGGCATACTGCACAAAGGTCGCAAATCCTATTACAACCATGAACATATGAGTGGACAGTGGGCAACCGCTAGCCAAAACAAATGGGTAGACAAATAGTGAAGGAGAATATGCTCCGCTAGTTCTAGAAGGTTAAAAAATAGGCAACCATTTGATTGGTGAAGAGCCCGCCACAGCCATCGACCCATAATAATGTGCTAGACAGATTGATGGAGTAATTTCTCCAAGTCGAAGTTGCGAAGGGAAAATCCTAGAAAAGTTCAAAATCGGGAGGAGCGTCGTCCCAAACAGAAGGATTATTTGTCCGTCCCCATTTAGCCAAATCATGAGCTACAGTGTTTGACTCTCTAGTACAATGCTCAATAGTAACCTTCCCGGAGTCTACTAAATACTGCAACAATCTTCTAGCAGCAGCGCTGCCACCATGGAATGTCCTTCATTATGATTCAAAGTGTCCACCACCATTGTATTATCCGTTGTCACCACCAAATTATAGAATCTAGTATTATGAGCTAATTTGAGTCCCTCGAGTAACGTCGCTGGCTCGGCTGAGACGAAATCAGCTACATGTTCCAACCTTGCCATTGAAGCTCTTATGAAAGTTCCCCGATGATCACGGGAAACTCCTCCACATGCGCCGACATATTCATCACCTGAAAAAGATGCATTGACATTCAGCACTTGATCTCCTGCAAGAAAACCCACTCACTTGTTTTTTTGAGTGACCTTGGTTATCCCTATTGCTTGAGCATAGTTAAGGGCCAAAGCAATAAGAACGGGAGATGTTCTCTCTGCAGTTTGTACAACCTCTCCCTCTGACTAGATGTCTTCTCTGCCACCAAATATACCTCCAAACCTATCAGTCATAGTAGCAAAAGAAACATATGCTAAAATCTCAAGTGAGTCCCAAACTTTCTTTGATCTTTCACATGTGAATAGTATATGTGGCAGCCCATTAGTTTAGGCGATAAAACCCACAAACTAATTAATGATTCCTTTGTTTGGTAACTACCCTATAAGAGCACTCATTTCATGCTGGCACACGTAGAAGATCACAAGTGTGTGCTTCCATCAGGAGATTAAAAACGCATGCATTGGCTAAGAAAATGAGGAGAATTAAAACCAGAAGGTAATTGAGGGAACAGTAAATGGTTTTCAATAGCAAACGAGGAGCGTCCTTGGAATTACTTACTCTGCTAGGTTTCCCTCTGACTCAATAAACCCAATAAACCCGGAGGATAGGATTAAATCCCATGGTGCATTGGAGGAACAATGAAATTTGGTTGAGATATTCATCAAAATGCAATGGTGTGAGCCCAAATATTGCGAAAACCTAAGACACATGTTTTCAAAAGGAGCACAAACACCCTCCGAAGAAGCCACCTTGCATTTCCCCGCATGACCATGGTCTTCCCCAGACTATAAGAAAGTGATGTATTGCAAGTGCACAGGGTTTAGTTGTAGCCTTTTCAAAGTAAGAGTATGGATCCAACAGGGAGTACATGAATCAATCTTTTGTATCTTGAAAGTGTTAAATAGTTGTGTCTGCAAGTTGAAAGAAATCCAAAGCGGTGGTATGATGGAATGAAGTGATGAATAATAAAGTAAAGTACTGAATTGAAATTAAGTAACAAGGACTATAAACACGATGAAGAACTCAATAATACTAAGGTGTTCTAAGGGAGTCTAGATTCCACGCTAGCGTGCATCTACAGCGCTGTCTAGACACAATCCTACATTGGATTCCTAAGCCAATTTACATACTTCTATTTGTGGGCAAAGTCGGTGGAGATACGTGCATATGCGCGACAGTTGTATCACATACGCCACCATCGTTCTTTCCCACTCTGGTTATCAAACAGTTATTAAGGGAAAGAGGTCACCGTGGATGTAGCCTACAAGTGGTCTCTGTTTTGCCCCTTGCCGCAATGATCCGGGACGAAGGGAGATATGCACTGTCACGTACCTACCCCCACAACTAGTCGGTTCGCCAACAGTAATAATTTTTTGCCCGAAGTTGGCATATGTTGGTTGGTCAAGTTCACCCAACATCAAGAAGATTATTAACATAAGAATGCAAAGAGGATATTAAATCCTAATAGCAAACGATCTATTGCACACTAGGGTTCATACATATCCCTAAGAACTAGGGAAACTACTCATACATAGAGGCAACAAACATCATGATGGTGCTGAAGGTGTACATGAAATGATTACTAACGTAACCCACAAGATGATCCATTAGGGTTCCTGATGTTACAATGAGATGGATATGGATGGTGATGCTGATGACAGTGGTGATGATGTTGATGATGATGACAATGGTGATTATGTTGTAGCCCTCGTTGTGCTTGGTGAAGATGGTGATCTCCCCCTTGTCAATTCCTGCTCCGGATGATCTCCGGAGGCTAGGGTTCTTTCTTCCAGATGATTTTCTGGTGTCTCCCCACGTCTGGTCTCTGATCCAATTTTACGAGGTGAAAATAGTGGACGGGGCGGCGACGCTGGCATGTCATACGACTGCCCATACGAGTGGGCGCACTCGTATGGAACGTTGTCTTTGGCTATGGAATGTTGTGGCGACTCTTTCTTTGGCTGCTTTGCTCCATTCTTTTAGGGTGGATGATTATCACATTAAATACGCGATTTCACTACAATTTCTTGTGATTCATTCCATAATATATTGTTTTATCCAAAAGGCGTTATCTGTGGAATACTGACAAAAGGAGGTGTGCGAACGCAGTAAAATCTCACAAATCCTACCATGTAGGCAGAAAATAACTAACAAAATCATCACATAAATTGGACTCATGAGAAAGCAAGACAAATTTCAGACAAAACGAAATAATTTATGAACGAGTGAGGAAAATTGGTATGGACAATTGACGTAGCTTAACATCAAGCATATGATCCATTAGTACATGAATTCTATGTGTTTATGCTATCTAACCAACCTTGATCATTGGGAACGATTCAAACAAATAGAGCACACCCTCACCTCATGGTTTTCCAACACAAACCAAGTTAAGCTCCATGTTTCCTTGGTTACTACTTAGAGATTTTTAATGAAAATTTTGTACAATACTAAGAAAGAAGGGGAAAATCCAAGTCCAGACAGATACAAGTTTCGAGACACATAGATTGACTATGATCTGGATGACATGTCGTGCATGGGTGAACTGTTTACTTGGTAACGTGGTAAAATTAGAATATCTTTGTGCAACCAAACTTAGTCGAGCATTCATTTGCATGCGACTACAATTAATGGCGAGATGACCAAGTTTGATCATAAACTAACACTGAAATATATGGAAGGGTGCATTGGACCTACTCTGGATCTGTCGTGGAATTGTCACGTCAGATGTCCTTAGTGTCAGGACTTAGTCGCGAGGCCAATGCATCTATGTGGTAGCTTGAGAGGGGTTGAGTGGAATCGAGAGACGCAACACAAGACAGGGATTTAGACAGCTTCCGGCCCCAGGAAACATCATCCGGTAAAAACCATACATGCTGTTTGAGGCTAGTTCTCATTATCATCACGAGGGAGTCGCCGTAAACTGGCTCTCCTCTTTGTGTCTAGCCCTAAGATTGTCTCTTCTTGCTTGTAGCTTGTCCCTCTTTGGGGAGCCCTGCCCCTCCTTATATATGTTGAAGGGGCGGGTTACATGTGGAGTCCTATTAGGATTAGGACTAGTCTCCCTTCTAATACAAACCGGATACAAGTCCGGGTCTTCCTTGTAAAGTAAATATTCCTCACGCCTTTTCTCTTAAACCTGCCCACCATAGCATGATCCGGCCTTCCATAAACCGCCCATTGGGCCACCGGGTCTTGTCGCTCCTCTGACCCGCCTGCCGGATTACCAATGAACCGTAAACCGCCATGTCCAAGTGGGTTGCCAGTGAATCGCCAAACTCTAGCCGGGTCATACATCCGGCGGTTTATAATGCGGGGTATATCCCCGACATTAGCCCCCAGTTTAATTTGGATTCATCCATATTAAACTGATCTGCAACAAGAACAAATTTGTCGGGTTGTGCTCCGGTTTAAATATACTTGTAAGCCGGCACTTGATCATCCTTAAATCCTTGTCATTTCTTCCTTCCAAGTTAATAACCATCTTCATAATCAATTTGCTTGCAGAAGATATTTGTAAATAAAGAATCCATTTGAATCGGCCTTCAATGCTTTGACTTGACAAAAATATTAGTCTCTGAAATATTCAAACTGATATCCAGCCGGCTTGAAGATGTAAAACTTGCCGGTTTATGATTACCACCATTGTCTGGTTATAAAAACTGATAATTCTGGGTCATGATTGTTGCCAACACCGGTTCATGATTGTTGCTAATGCCGGTTCATGATTATTGATGACGCCGGGTTACAGACACAGGGTCATAATGATTGGTGACGCCGGGTTAATCCAGTTTGCTCAAAACAGAGAATTTGAAAATAGTTCTTTGATAATAATATAATACATGTAGCCCCCAAGTCTTGAGCAGAACAAAGTGATGGCTTAAGACTTGCTTCAATATAAATACTGCCACTTAAGAAGAAATCCATGTTGTTCATCCCAGTGACTAGTAAAAACTGAATACTCCATACTATGTAGCCCCCAAGTGCCGGGTTATCATGCTTACAGCAACCTGGGACATGCAATTGTCTTATACTCATAAAAACTTCAACCAGTGTAGCCCCCAAGAGCCGGGTCATTATGCAATAATGAGCAGGGACTTTGTAGGTATAATCATGTAGATTTGAGCAATGATGTGTAGCCCCCAAGGGCCGGCTCAGTAAGATAACATTGAGCTGGGACTTTAATATATACTTCAATGAAAATAACATCATATGATGTAACCCTCATCATGGGACTTGAATCCACATCCACAAGGTTAAGAGCCTTGTGCTTTACCAACTGAGTAGTGGACTCTTCAATATAATGAATAAAAAGCTTTGTACCTTCAACTGTTGACAGGAGCAATTGGTAGCCCCCAAGGGCCGACTCATTATAATGTGATGAGTCGGGTCTTCAATAATATGAGCAGAAAATTACTTTGCATTAGCCCCCAAGTGTCATGGTGCATGCTTGCAGCGACATGAGACTTGCATGTAATCTCAATTTGAATAATGTAGCCCCCAAGGGCCGGGTCGTGAGCCTGCAGCGACTCGGGACTATTCCTTCCATTGTAGAATAAATCATATCCTTTGATAAAATAATAACTGTTGCGCTAAAGCGACTTTGAAAACTCAATAATAACGGTTACTAATAACCATAAAAATCCAGCCATGTTGGCTATTCAAGATAATATAATCCGGTATGAAAAAATTCATCCAATATCATAATGAAAATTCAGCCAAATTTGGCTATTTGAATAATATAACCCAATCATTTATAAGCGCATGATTCCAATGGCGCAATCCAAATATATACTGGCGACGTATAGTCCAAAGCCAGGCTGGTTTAATAAACTCTGGATAATTTTCCATCATATACTGGCGACTTATCGTCTTAAAGCCAGGCCGGTTTAATAAACACCGGATAATTTATCATCATGCTTTATTCAACCTGTCTCTGCATACAACAAGTTTAAAGTGTCCTGGCGGTTTACCGCCGGACGGGTCATAATGCCCAACATATAACCCAGGTTTATAACCAAGGTTGCACTTTAAGAATAATCAATGAAATATATCATACCTGTGATATTGAATCACATCATTGGTTTACCAATTTTTTGTAGTAAGAGTGATAACCCCAATCTTGAGTAATGATAACTCCTTTCATACTGTGCCGGTTGACGATAAACCGTACCGGGTTGTGATAAACACCGGTTTAACCATATATAATACTGGCGACTCGTAGTCAAACCAGACCGGGCTGATAGTCTCCGGATTATAACTTGATCCTGTATTGACAACTTGTAATTGAAAGTCAAGCCGGGTTGATAAACACCGGTTTACTCCATAATAGGATGGTAACAGAAAATCAAACCGGGCAGATGGCCTCCGGATTAAGATTTGACCGTGTTCCGTCAATTTGTAATTGACAGTTGAACCGGATTAAAACGTTGTCGGTTTAAAAAACACAACAAAAATCAAATAACAGTTATGAAAAAATATGGAAGCAAAGGCAATGATAAGACCATTTGCAAAAAGAGGCTTTACTGAGCCGATCAGATGGTGTTACCATGGTCGGACACGACCAAGCTCCCAATAAGGTGTAGCTATGGTTCAAGTCAGCCAGGTCCCCAAATGATTCGTGGCATATATGCCAGATCAAGAGGCGTGGCAATGGTTCGGGTTCGACCAAGCCCCCAAGTGATTTTGTGGCCTTAGGCCGACCAAGAGGCGTGACTGGTTCAGACTTGACCATGTCCCCAAGTGATCTGGTGGTTGTCGCCTATCAAAAGGTGTCGCATTGGTTCGGACACGACCAAGGCCCCCAGTGATGTTATGGCACTAGGCCGATCAAGAGGCGTGGCTATGGTTCGGATACGACCAAGCCCCCAAGTGACCAATAATATGATAAGTCAATAAGGCATGATACCCATGTTTGGACCGCGCATCATGGCAGCAAGTCTTCTTTGGCACCCTTTAACTTTTTGCAAGAGATAAATCCTTCTTGAACCGGGATTTTGAACCGGATATTGAGAGCTTCAAGGATTTGTGGGAGACATCTTTCCCTTGAACCGGATTGTAAATCGGAATCTTCATTTTCAGCCGGAAATCTTCTGATGGCCTTTCAACTCGAACTTGCGAGAAGTTAATTCCTTTTTGAACCGGACATTTTTAAACCGGATTTGAGAGTTTGAGAGCTTTGTGGGAGAATATATTTCCCTTGAACCGGATTGTAAACTGGATACTTGAGAGCTTCAGTGAGACTGACTTCCCTTGAGCCGGATTTTAAACCAGAATCCTTTCTGATGATCCGGAACTTCTTCACTGAGCCGGGATTTTGTAACTGTTATATACTTTCTAAGACAGAAATTTTCCGACAGCCTTTAAATTTTCATAACAGTAGCCTCCGGGACCGGGTTATCTTTCCCTCCACTTGGGTTTTTAACTTTGCTGAAACTGGCAAGATTTGCTGAGTTATGTCATCGTAGCCCCCAAGTCTCAAAGGTGACTCGAGGAGTTGGCTTGAGATTCTCCATGTTCGACCGTGATATAAACCGGCATAACTTGTATATCATTGGTGTTGATAGCACGATGTGAATCCACAGAAGGTTGTGATGACTGCAGCGGGTTATAAATGATCATGTATGAGCCGTGTCAGCAACTCGGCCAATGGTTCCTTCCAACTGGAGTTTTGAAGTTAACCAGAACTATAATGGCGGCGACTTGTGTGCTTGCTTATTGAGCCATCCAGTGCAGATGGCGGTTGACGATAATTTGCCTCCAATTTGGAAGAAAACCGGGCTACCCAAGCTGTGACTTGCTCATATCCAATAAACAGCTCATGCAGACGGTGCAGCCTGGTATGTTGATGTAGACCAGGCCGCGAGAGACGGACGGAAAATACAACCGCAGCATCAGAGGCCGCACAGACAGATGAGTCGGTCGCGGCGTTGTAAACCGGTTCGGACGGGCGAGTCAAACGCAGGCACGGTCCCGGCAAGTTGATGTAAACCGGGCCGTAAGGGCGGCGTCTTGCACGCGTCTATTCACCGTGTAATGTGGCACGGACGAAAGACCGGGCAGGACGTTGCCAGCGCGTGCTTCGTACCCATGGTATAAACCACGTTTATAATGAATAATTGTCCTGCATACAATATTGCAGACCAAGGCAAAGATAAACTGCTCTTTGACAAAAATAATATGCCCTAATAAAATATATATTAGATGGATATCACCTGATGTGTTAGGCCAGAAATTATCCGCCATGGAGTTGATGATCACCACAGTGATGCTAAAATTAATCACGGCCGAGTCGGCCAGATGAGCAGACGGATGATCCGGCCGCGGTGTTGTAAACCGGTGCAGACGAGCAAGTTGTCCTCCGTGTTGTAAACCGGCATGGTCATAAAAGACGGCCAGTGCATTATAAACCGGTGTAGGAGTCCGTTGAGTAATAACGACCACCTGCGCCAAAAGATGTTGGCGTGTTTCCACCTCCACGGTAAAATATCAATTTTTATCATAAATAATTTGCCTTGGATGGATATCACCTGATGCGTCAGGCCAGTAGTTATCCACCGCGGAGTTGATGATCACCGCAGTGAAGCTGAAATCCATCATGGGCAAGTCGGCCATGCGAGCAGGCAGTTGAACCGGCCGCGGTGTTGTAAACCGGTGCGGACGAGCAAGTTATCCTCCGCGTTGTAAACCGGTGCGAATCGTCCGCGGTGTTGTAAGGTGGTGCAGACGGATGAGTCGGCCAGCACGTTGATGTAACCCGGACCGCAATACGCGTGTCCGCAAATGGCATAAAAATTGTCCTGTGTAAAAATATTACAGGACAAAGTAATTGTTTTTTCACAAAAATCAATAAGTGTTTAATACATAAATTTAGATGAATACCACCTGATGTTTGGGTGGACAGTACAACCATCGCAGCAGCAAAAGCGGCTTCGGAGTGATGAATCGGACGCGCCTTGTAAGCCGGCACAGACGAGCCAGTTGTCCTCCGCGTTATAAACCGGTGCGGACGCGTGAACCAGCGGCGAGGGTGGACGACGGGTCGTCCGTGCCGTTGTAAGGTGACGCGAACCGACAAATTTGGCCGGCACGTTGATGTAAAACGTACCACGATACGTGTGTCCGTGAAGCTGCGCGGCACGGCCAAACGTGCCTCCGTAGTATAATGCCATCATCTTTTTTAATGGCCTTCGTCTATCTCCATGTAGCATTACCACCCACGTGGGTTGCAGGGCGGAGAGGCGGAGGCACAGAGGTGCAAGCCGCCAGGAGGGTCAATGGTGAGGTGGCTCAGCGAGACGAGGCCGCAGACATGCGAGCTGCCGGACGGGTCAACGGTCGTTTCCGTGTTGCCGTAGGCGCTCTGCTTCATATGAGGAACCGGGGCGCTGTAGGTTGCCTCAAGGGCCAGTCCAACCTGGCAACTTTTTCCTTTCATTAATTCTTGAATCAGCTTCCTTTCTTGTTTATTCAGATCTCAGCCAGGCTAACAGGTCCTCTGTCAGGACATGGCGTATCTTGCTTGATACGGAGTAGTAGTTGCACGTCATCCAACGGGTCGTGGCTGGTTTCCGAGTCGCCCACGTCGCACCCCCTTTTTTTTAACCTAGCGCTGGAGATTAAACCCTGCGGCTCGTGTCTCCTCGTAAAGGTTGTATACAGATCATCCAATAACAGGTTGTGTACATCCGACTTTTGCATAGGAAAACGATCTGGTTGAACCGGCGGCAGCGGAGGAAATACCAGCGAGACCAAGTCCAGCTTAAGTCCGATTCTTGTGGCCTGTAGCTGTATTAGAAACACTAGCTCCTTTGGAGTCTCCAAACTCGTCGGTTTCAGATGACTTAAAACCCACCAGATAAACCGCAGGACGGCAGCAACGAACAGACTGCAACCCTAATTACTTAAAAACTGGCTATCCTTCATCCGAAAAATTATGAACATCTCGATCCCTGTGAAAGATCCCTTCAAGAACTCAGCACCATCATGTGCAGGCCCCACGGTGGGCGCCAACTGTCGTGGAATTGTCACGTTAGATGTCCTTAGTGTCAGGACTTAGTCGCGAGGCCAATGCATCTATGTGGTAGCTTGAGAGGGGTTGAGTGGAATCGAGAGACGCAACACAAGACAGGGATTTAGACAGCTTCGGGCCCCGGGAAACATCATCCGGTAAAAACCCTACATGCTGTTTGAGGCTAGGTCTCATTATCATCACGAGGGAGTCGCCGTAAACCGGCTCTCCTCTTTGTGTCTAGCCCTAAGATTGTCTCTTCTTGCTTGTAGCTTGTCCCTCTTTGGGGAGCCCTGCCCCTCCTTATATATGTTGAAGGGGCGGGTTACATGTGGAGTCCTATTAGGATTAGGACTAGTCTCCCTTCTAATACAAACCGGATACAAGTCCGGGTCTTCCTTGTAAAGTAAATATTCCTCACGCCTTTTCTCTTAAACCGGCCCACCATAGCATGATCCGGCTTTCCATAAACCGCCCATTGGGCCACCGGGTCTTGTCGCTCCTCTGACCCGCCTGCCGGATTACCAATGAACCGTAAACCGCCATGTCCAAGTGGGTTGCCAGTGAATCGCCAAACTCTAGCCGGGTCATACATCCGGCGGTTTATACCGCGGGGTATATCCCCGACAGGATCTGTCAGGGAACCGTTTGAAGCTAGATGGCTCCAAGAGTCGAAAGTGCATGAAATACTAGAAGGAGCATGGTATAGAATTATAAAAAAGCTTGATGACATCCACACCAACTTAAATGATTGGTATAAGCATGTGCTTAAAAGCCCAATAAGCATGTGCTTAAAGGCCCGAGAGAAATAATAAATGAACTTAAGAAGAAATTAGAAGACCGCAGTTGTAATCCAATGATGGATGCAACGCCAAGCGGACAACAAGAACTATTTGCAGCCCTTGAGCTGCTATCAAGTAGGAAGAGGTGGCATGGATGTAGCACAGACGTTCCAACTCATTTAGTCACAATTACCAAAATTCAATCTTTGTCTAGCATTATGCATCAGAGCGGAAGAGGAGGAAACCCATCAAAGCTTGCAGGATGCAAATTGGAATGTTGTGAAAGCTAATGATGAACTTGACAATCATATTTTTGAATATTTTAAGATCTTGTTTACTTCCAAGGTCAATGAACCTAGTAATGTTGTGCTAGGAGAAGTAATTTTGGGTTAACTGTGAGTATGCATGAAATTCTTATAGCACCATACACAATCACATAAGTAAAAAAATTGTTTACTGGAGACATGAAGGCATCTGTACCTAAGGTTGCACACAATATCTTATAAAAGGTTCTGGCCAATGTTGGGAGAATATTTGATCAATGAAGTCATCTTAGCTTTGAATGCAGAAAGACCCTGAGAGGTGGAATAAATCCATTCTTGTCTTTATTCCAAAGAATGAAGATCCACGTAAAGTCACGGACTACCATCCCATCAGTCTTTGTAATGTGATCTATAAGTTAACAATTTAACTGTTGGCAAACAAACTCGAAATTATGTTGTCAGCGATCATTGGAGAGTACCAAAGTGTTTTTGTTTCGAGGATGATTATAACTGATAATATTCTTGTTTCTCATGCTCCATACACCGGATCAAGAATAAGAAAGGGAAGAAGGGCGTATGTGTGATATAATTAGATATGCAATGATGAGAATGGGCTTCAATGATGGATGGATTAACATGATAATGGAATGTCTAATCAGAAAGCTATTCAGTTCATTTTAGTTCTATTCAAACTAAGATTTTTATTTGCCAACTAGAGGGTTTTGACAGGGGCGCCTCTCCCCTACATCTTTCTAATTTGCACAAAGGGTTTTCTAGCCTGTTATCACATGTTGAGGTAGATGGGTCCTTGGTCGGGGTCAAAGTATGTCACGATCCCTATCGGTCTTACATCTGTTGTCGCTGATGCGTTTCAAACTAATCTATAATTTGTGTATGATTCCTCATATATTGATATCAATTAGATAGTTTTGGTATACTTTTTTATCAAATTTTATTGAACTAACATATTAATCCAGTGCCCAATGCCATCTCATGTTTTTACTGTTTTTTGAATTTCAGAAAATCACCACGGAAGAAGTCCGAGAAAAAAATAGGTTGAGAAGATTCATGCCGGAAGAGGACCAAGGGGACAAGACCTAACCTTTGGTGGGGCCCATAGGGTCTAGGCTCCTACTTCATGTGGGGCACTCCCCAGGTGGCTCTGGTGTCGGATGGTCTATATATTTCTCGAGAAGTTCACCCTAATTATCAAGCATTTTCTCGCCGCTGACATGTCGTGTTTCCAAGGTGATCTTAGTTTTAAGC
>NC_041385.1:696262195-696276771 GCF_002162155.2 Triticum dicoccoides | reverse complement strand
CGATCCTCACGCTCCAAGGAGAGTTGTGAGTAGTCCACCCCATGAACTATGGGTTCATGGTGGTAGCCAAGTTCTAATCTCCCCCCTTGACGTGTTTAGATGATCAGTACAATAGCCATATGAGCCGGCCTACATGATTATGGTGAATCTGTGTTTGTAGTGGTAATATGGATCATGTGATGAATTATTCCTTTATGTTTCGATTTATGAATGTCATCTTGTTTGATTTATAGATGTATATTTCTCTCTGTTTACTCTTGGCTAGTTTAGATCAGTAATTAGTAGAGAGAGAGAGAGAGAGAGATGTGCATTAGTTGGTTCAATCTTGCAAATAAACTACTATTACAGTGAGGCAGTGATAGAAAGTGGAAACTGCTTGTATAGAATTGTTTCCCTTGAGGGCTTTATGGTTTATTAGAGGATTTGCTGGAATCCCATAAACACCAATATACCATCTTGCTCAAACCAATTATCTATGTTCACACTTAATGTCTAAATGGTGTAGAGGGATCTAGATCCATGGACCAACTATTTAGCTATAAAATGGAGATGGTATCTCGATCTAATAGTATCATGGACGCACTGCCTATGTAGAATCAACACATTCATATGTTTGGCATGAGCATGAAATATTTTATGATGTACCTTTGCACATGATTATATTACTTGCAACACTTTCATGTATTGGAGAGTTCCAGTTTGTGAACCCTGGTCAGATTTTTAGCATAAGAATCACCTTCCAACAACTTTTACACACACTTTTATTTAAGTTTTGTGTTATTCAGAAAATACAAAAATGTTATCAATCACTTTATCTTTTAACCGTCGTGTGCAACTAGCAAGACTAGCAAGGTTGTCACCCTTGTTAGCATTGTTGGGAACACAAGTGAAATTTTATTTGTGTTGGAGAGCATTAAGTTGTTGCAGGATACCAATACCTCCATGAATTGATAGCTTGGTTTCTCAACTGAAGCTTGTTACATGCTACAACACCTCCACTTGGGAGCCCAACACCTTGCCCCTGGTAAGCAATCATTTGCCAACGAGTTAATTCTTATGAATGCTGACCTAGAAAATGATGCTAGCTTAAAGGGGGTGCTTGACAACTATTGTGAGTCTTTTGTACATCTTATTAGTGTGGGAAAAAAATCAAGTGTGGTTAAATGAAGGAAGACGTGTGTACTATTTTGGAGATACAGAAGTAATTTTGGATAAATATTTGGGACTAAATATAAGGTAACTTGCATGGGGTAAAAGTGACATCCAACACGGGTCCAATAATTTGACCGATATGACCTGTACTTTTTTTATTCAATCATGGAAACCCCAGGACGAGAAGTAGTAGGAATGGTAAGACCCCGGTGGAATCGAATGCCCGCTTACTAATAGGCAAGAGGGGACCCTTTTCCGCCTAGCCCTACCTACATCAATGAAGTTGGAACGGAGGAAGGCAATGTTCAACACACATGAGACAAAATGAAGGTATGTGACGGCCAGTTCACCGCGGAAAGCGAATTCAATTCTTTAGTTTAGTAGTCTTCTTTGTTTGAAAAAAATGCATTGGAAAGGGATGCTAGTCGGCTTTGGCGAAGTTGTAGGCCCTAATAGATCATATCAAGAGTGATTCCTCACCTATCCTGCCAGGGGCCAAGGCCCACGATGGTGGGTGATGAGAGAACTGACATTTTTATGCATCTAATAGAGGGGGTGCTAGGGAGAATTTGTGAATGGAAAGGAAAAAAATCATGTCATCAAGAGGTAAAGAAGTGCTAGTGAAATATGTGGTTCAAGCCATACCAACATATGTGATATATGTATTCAAGCTTCCCAAAAAAGTCGTAAAGGAATCATGGATGCAATCTTGCATTCTGGTGGTGGGATGATGTCAACCATAAGAAGATGCACTGGTTTACCTGGTGGAAGTTATGTATTCCTAAGCCAAGGGGAGGATGGTTTTCATGACCCACATTGATTTAATCCTGCCATGTAGTCAAAGTAAGTATGGCGCCTTCTTTGTGACCCTGAGTCCATATGTGCAATAGTATTGAGAACCAAATATTATCTTGATGGAGAACTTTTGAATGCAAAGATGAAAAGTGGTGCATCATTCACTTGGCAGTGTATCCTAGCCGGAGTGAAAACTTTTAATAGTCTATGTATTTGGCATGTCGGAGAGGGAACACTGACCAACATATGAGATGATGATTGGGTGTTGAATAGTCCAAATGGGAAATTGATTACTCCTAAAGGAAGAAGCCTTATAGGTGCGGTTTATGATCTTATTAACTCAAAGATGGGTAACATGGGCTTCAGGATTTTGTTGTCGAAGAATAACTTATTTGTTGTCATCATATCATGGTAAATGGCTACATCATTTTGGAGAAAAAGAAACAAACCTTGAAGTTGCCACTAGATCATTGCTAAACCCCGTTTGGAAAAACATATGGAAATGTTTGGTTGCTGCAAAGTTAAAAAAATTACATGGAAATATTGCATGGGATCTTGCCTTGCTTTAGTTTATTGTCTAACATACATATCTCCGTGTCTAGCCAATGCCCTTGATGATATACATTGTGAGGATATAAAGCACACACTCTTTGAGTGTGTGAATGCAAGGGAGACATGGAACATGCTGGATGTAGCTGATATGAATGACATGACTTTACAAGTGGACCGGGATGGAAGTGTAGTTCTCGAAAAATTACTCTATATGCCGGAGTTAGCGCCATTGAACTATGATTCATCTAATATCAAAGATCTTGTCCTTACATCAGCATGGCATATATGGTGGTGCCGAAGATATGTAGTCCATGGTGAGCAAGTGTTTTCTCTGTCACATGTGGGCATGTTGATCTAATTGATTACAAATAGCAATATTAAAGCATCTTGTAAGGGGATTCCTAGCAATATGAGTGTCTGGAAGAAACCAAAGGAGGGATTCGCTATGATTAATGTTGATGCATTTCTTGATATGAATTCCTTATCTGGAGGCCTGAGTGGTTTCTTGGGAGGATGCAGGGAGATTTATGGTTGCTTGCAATGAACCTATTTTATATACAGTTGACGTGATTACAACAAAAGCCATGCACGTTAGGAGAGGAGTTGAATGGGCAAATGAGTCGAGTCTTCACCACATTATTGTTCCCATCCCATGTCTACAAGGTTATTGAAACCTCTATGCGCACCCGGACCGGGGGGGGGGGAGGGCTCCTCGGCGGTTGTCGCTTCGTTTTACGAGGATGTTTGTGCCTAGGGATGCCAATTGTGTTGCATATTGTTTATTCGGGGTCTGCATTTTGGGCAGGGGCAAATATGTCCTTTCTCATCTCTAATTAGAGTAGTTCACTAAAGCTAGATGGTTATTTTTAATATGTGGCATTTTGTCTAGATATAGAGCAAACATGTGGCATATAATCAATTACAAAGTAAAATAGGGCATTTGGCCCGGACTCAACAAATGTGGGGCATATGATCAAATTGGCCCATGCTAAAACAATCTCACCATGGCAAATTGAGCGTAGCTCAAATGGTTAGCTCCCATGTGGTGGAAGGCCCCACCATGGTACAAGTCATAGACTTGGCACTGGTGTTAGGATTTTCCTAGATTTATTTCAGGCTTTTCAACGATATTTGTTTTGTGGGAGAAGAGGTTCCCGTCGACTACGAAGACTTCTGTCAATCTTAAGGGTGACTATAAGTGTGTGTGTAAACATTTGCATTTGTAACGTGTTAAAGAAAACTAAGAGTGTCTCCCGCAAAAAACAAAAACAAAAACTAACAAGGAACAGTTGGTACAAATCGATCACACCCCCACCTCATCCTCATGGCTGTTGAGCACAACAAGTTAAGCCAAACTGGAACTCGTGTTCCTTAGCGGCCGCTGCCCCCAGCCCGACCCACGTGCGCCAGTATTCTAACACGAACGATCTTCCAAAAAATATTCCAACACAAACTATACTAACACTAATTTTTTTTAAACAAGCCTACATCCTACCGCGATCTTTGCATCGCCCGATTGTCTCTGGCGTATACGTGCTACGTATACACGCACCCGCGTTTCTTTAATCCCGCGGGCAAAAATCAATGATGACAACCGGACCAGCTCACTGGAACCAGCCACGCCAGACAGCAGTACAAACTTTGGCAGCAGCGAACGAACGAGCGGCCATCACGCAAAAATGCGTACGCATTTCGGCGGTTGTTTACAGCCAATTCCAAGAAAGCGGCGGCCGCGCAGCGCAGAATACTCCTATTTTTGGGGCAGAAAATAATGACTTGGTATACTCCCCTAAAAAGTAGGGGGGAAATTGTTTGGTAGAGCCAGGTGGCAGTCGGCCTGCCTGCCTGGCGGGCTGGCTGACTGGTGACTGGCTGACTGGCTGGCTGGCTGGCCTCCGTGCTCCAATGATTGGCGGAGCTGCCTAAATTAGCTCCCTGGACGTCGAGAGGGCCTTTTGGCAGGAGACGGGCGGCCTGGATGACGAAAGAAGGGAGCGGGCCGGTTTCACCGCCCGGATTCAGCCCGTTTCTACAGGAGTCAACGCCGCCGCAAACGGCCACCAAGATTCCGTGAGGAGGCATCTTTTTTACCGGCAGCGTGGCCGGGCTAGGGGCACGCACACAAAGAGCCACCCTTCTTTGCACCGCACGGAAAGCACGAGGAAGAAAGAAAAAAACTTGTGCTCACAATCTGAGATTTCGATTTCGATTTTTATCTTGATGGCGTATCACGATCAAATCCAATGGATTCTAATTTAATTACTTCCTCAGTTTCTAAATACAAGTCCTTTTATAGAGATTCTAATATGAACAACATACGGAGCAAAATGAGTGAACCTACACTTTAAACTACGTCTATATACATTCATATGTGATTCATATTGAAATCTTTAGAAAGATTTATATTTACGGACGAAGGGTGCGCATGCACAATCTTCACAATCAATGAAATTGTGATATCCAGCACGTATATACTTCCAAAAAAGGTTGTATGCGCCAGCTTTGAGTACATTGATTGCAAATTAGTGAGTATCCAATTCGATCACTGATTACCTCGCAAAGAAAAAAAAATCACTGATTCACAGCGAAGGTTTTTTTGCACACAATACATCAACGGTAATCATGGTGTTCGTTTTTTTTAGTTTGCGCCTTATTCATTCATCCCGTAACGACTTGAATGTGTTATAGTACTAGGTGAGTATGCATTTTACATGTCTTGTGTACTTTTATCGCAAATAAGTTCCAATGGATGTACACCTAGCACAACAATGCACCCCCTCAATGAAAATAGAAAGAAAGAAGCCCAACGCCGACAACGAAAGAAACTTGTGATCAAATTAGTAAGTGTCTACGTTAATGATAAAAAAATCGTGCGAAAGTACATCAACGGTAATTGTGGTATTCTTTTTTAAAAGTTCGCGCCATATTCGTTTATCCCATAACGACTAGATTGCATCATAGTATTAAGTGAATTTATATTTACATATCTTATTATGTACTCCTCTTCTTCTAAGGTTCTAGTGTGTCCCTAGCATGACAAATAGATCCTCTCCAAAAATTTCAAAAAAACTTGACCATCTGTCAATGAAAAAAAGAAACCTAACATATGTTCTCGTGGGTTTTATTCAATGGATTATATTTAATTACTTTGTAGCACATGGGCAATGATCACGCTCGATGAAATTGTGATATCCTACACATATACGCTTCCGGAAAACGATTTATGCTTCAACTCGTGTACATTGATTACAAATGAAATGAGCAATTAGTGAGAATCTACGTTAACGGCAATATTTTTTGCGCGCGAAAGTGCGTCAACGATAACCCGGGTATACGCTTCCGAAAAAGGTTTATGCTCGAACTCGTGTACATTGATTACAAATGACACAAGCAATTAGTGAATATCTACATTAACGACAATATTTTTTCGCGCGCGAAAGTGCGTCAACGGTAACCAGGGTACTTGTTTTTTAAAGTTCGCGCCATCTTCATCTATCCCATAACAACTCATGGTATCCATTTATTTTTGAAAAGTTGGCGCGCCATATTCATCTATCCATAACAACTCATGGCATTCCTTATTTTTCAAAAGTTCGCGCCATATTCATTTTTGAAAAGCACCCGATGAATTTATATTTTACATATCTCATGTACATTTTCCCTCTTTTTTGGGGGGGAGGGCATGTACATTTTCCCTTCAAACCATTTATCTTGGGTGTACCTAGCACAACAATAAACCCTCTCCAAATTCCAACCGAAAATAAAAAGAAAGAAACCCAACACCGTTGAAGGAGGAAAATTTACAGGGGTGGAAACCGTCTGTGATTTTCAGCGACAAATACTGCAGGGAGAGAGAATCCAAAGCCCTCCTTTGGGTTTGTCTCTTCCCCTCTCTCCGCCCCCTTCTCCCCACCCACCCCGCCCCGCTCTCCCCCCCTCTGCGGGTGTGTTGTGGAGGGGAGGAGGAGCAAGAACCACGAGCTGCTGCTGCTGCCGCTGCTGCTGCCAACGCTGCACAGCCTGGGCTCGCCGATCATTGATTGCGCATCTATTACCTTCCTCTTATGTGCTAAACAATCCCATCTATCCCTTATAAATATCCTCCTGGTCCTTGCCAATCCCTCCTCACTTCTAGATTTCCGGGCCTCAGGATTGCCCCTCCCTACCGTAGCTTTGCTAAGTAGTTGCTTCTTCTTCTTGGTTTCTTTTCTTGATTGCTTTGGGTCTCCGATTTTTTGGGTCCTCGGTTTCTTGGTCCTCCCCTGAATCTTGTAGAGTCTGTTCCTTTCGCCGCCGGTAGCCATGGACGACAGGATTCCGCCGCCGTCTCACCTGCAGCAGTACTCGCAGTCCCCTGTCCATTCTTCGCCTCATCACCACCACCTCAATTCCATGAGGTACTCTGCCTCCTCTGAGAGAGAAAGGTGGGGCTCCTGCTTTGCTATTCCTGTTCTTGTTTCTTCCGGTCGAGTTTTTGTTTTTCGTTTTTTGATCCAGCCACCTCGGAATCTTCCGTCAAGCACGAGATTTGATGCGGCCGGCGGAGATTCCTGCCTGGTTCCGGCCTTCTTCGAGTGCTGAGATTGTGATGGAGGAGTGATCTGTGGAGATAGGGATTTAGATGATTGCTCCTCGTTGATAGATTTATTTTTTTAGCCTGTTGATGTAAAAATTCGTCTGTAATAATTTGGTCATTTATTGATAGACGTGTGTACAATTTTACATCTTGCTGGATCTTGTTGTATAAATCTAATCAAAAGTTCTAGTTTTTTTACATCGTTTTGGTCTGCCTTCTGGTTATTTTAGATGCTTCAAATCATGATTGTACTTCCTGTCATATCGTATTAATCTCTCATGTGAACAACAGAGTTCGAGTGACCTGTGTTATCCTAATGTGCTTGTTTCTTCGGCAGGTATCTGGCTGAGTTGCTTGCTGAGAGGCAGAAGTTAGGCCCATTCATTCAAGTTCTTCCCTACTGCACCAGGCTCTTGAACCAAGGTTTATTTTTCTTTCAGTCACTACTGTGATTCTTCCTGTTTATATGGTCTTTAGCAGTGTAGATACTATGTGTTGTTCATGATGCAGTCAATCATTCACTCACTATCACTCATAGCTATGCTTAGTTCAATCTGTTTTACCCTGAATCTGTTAGGTTATGGACTGTTAGTAATGGTTATAACTTGCTATGACAATTTGATGACCTGATATATCTTTGTCGATGTATGATGCTCTTCCTGTCCAAAAATATTGGTAATGTTATCATTTATTAGTCGGTCGGGCAAGTTAAACCAGATCTCCCGTTAATACATTTCTCATATACCCTATGATCTAATATACTGGTAACTTGTCCAGTTCTTGGCCATAAATAACTTTGCCCTCCCAACTCTGTTTCGTAATTGGCTTCACACTTTGGAATTTGATGTTTTTTATATCGACAACAAATATCTATTAAGAATGGTTGCCATGTAGCTTATTCCTATTCTTACTGTGAAAGTCTCTACTTGCTGCGATAATAAGGCATTTGACGTATTTGTAAATATAACGCCTACTGCCCCCAATTTAGTGCAGGGCAAGGGTATTACTCTCATCATTGTACTATCATATACTGAAAAACATTTCACTCACTGCCTCATCATTACCATGTTTGTTTAATGCAGAGATTTTGCGGGCATCTTCTTTGCCACCTAACCATAATTTTGTTGATGCTGAGAGAATTGAGCATGGTAGCCCGTTAAGGTTACCTGGCCACCCAGTGAATGGTCAACCAATGGATCTGGAGGGATGGTCAGGAAGGCAAGCAGAGGTAATGCAGATTCAAGCAATCGCTGATTACCGTTGAGATTGAATTGCTATGTTGTAATTTCATTTATAGGATGGCTACCCTGATAAAATGAAAAGATTTTGCATGGATTGTGGATATTTTATGCATACCATGTAGTCAGTTTTAACCTTGCACTAGTTTTCTGGAATGTAATGTACCGCAGTACCAGTATAGTATCATTGAAAATGCAGTCCCATTATTACCTGACTTATGTTAATGACAGATGCATATGATTTCTCCATTTTGACTCATCTGTTCCTTGCAACTAACAAAGGACCCCTTTGTTATTTATAATGTTGCCTTGTAGTTACTTGATCCAGATTTAACCATTGCAACTATTTTTGCAAGGACCCAGTTTCTTTATATTGGATCTTGCTTATGTTAGGAAGTTATCTTAATTTATTCTATGGAGAAAATATCATTGAAAATGCAGCCCCACCATTACCTGACTTATGTTAGTGGCAGATGAATATTATTTGTCCATTTTGACTCATCTGTTCCTTGCAACTAACAAAGAATCACTTTGTTATTTATAATATTGCCTTGTAGTTACTTGATCCAGATTTAACCCTTGCAACTAATTTTGTCAAGGACACAGTTTCTTTATATTGGATCTTGCTTATCTTAGGAAGTTATCTTTAATTTATTTTATGGAGAAAATATTGTCTCTTTTTTCAGCATATGGGGGTTCTGCAAGCATCACCAATGAGCTGGAATGGTGCTCCAGCACTTGGTGGTACTCCTGTTGTCAAGAAACTTGTGAGGCTAGATGTTCCTGTGGACAAGTATCCTAACGTAAGAATGCATTACTTTAGGGTTTTCTATCACTTTATTAATGTGCTGTGTCTTGTCATGAATGATTTACACTCTTTTGTCCATTGCTAGTTCAACTTTGTTGGCCGTCTATTGGGGCCACGAGGAAACTCCCTGAAAAGAGTTGAAGCTACGACTCAATGCAGAGTTTACATTCGTGGGCGTGGATCAGTTAAAGACTCTGTGAAGGTAACTGAGCACACTATCATGTATTGTTCTCCAGTTCCTGATTTTAGCAGCGCTAAACCATTGGACAGTTTTAGGATGTATACCATGTGTTACTGTCATAGTTAATTTAAGAGATTCTTTTCCCTGGTTGAATTGGCTAATATATTTAATCGCTAATACCATAAACAACTGAACCTTTAGTCTGGCCTAATTGACATGCAATGATTGCCAACTTATTTTAGGACTAGTAACACTGTCGGATTCTCATTGAGACATCTATTTAGAACTTACTATCACGTAGCCCGCACCTCCGGATATTTCATCATTCAAATTTTATTACTGTACATACTTACTGCTACTTGCTTATTCTGAGAACTGAGCACTAGCTCAGTGGCTGGAGTTCGCAGTGGCCCACCCGCGTTCCAGCACTTGCTCATTCTAGTTGTTTATCTACTAGGGCCTCTAGGTTAATGACATTGTGAGATGACATGGTCTACGTTTCGAATATATAGTTTAACTGCAGTGAGTACTGACTAGTGACTGCTGTAAAAACATTCTTTTATCGGTGGGTGGTGGCTTATGTCACTAGTTCTCTAGCTTTCTGTTCCCCTTAGCCTTCATTGTTTGGATATTGTCTGGATCCTGGTGATATATGTACATTCTATCTATCAATAGTATGATTCAGTAAACTGACCCTGTAACTTAACTGTTTAAGGTTTTGATGCTAGTCTGCTGTATATAAGTTTCTTTAGATGCACTTATAAGCTTTTCAAATTTGATATCTTATTGCTCTGATGCAAACAAGCTTTTGAAATTATATCAGCCTTGATCTTTAGTTATAGGCTTTGACATTGGACTTCTCTTTTATTTACCTGTTGCATAATAAGATCATTGAATTCTTGATACATGTAATATGTATATATATAGGCTTTTGTAGATGCAAATGTAGGCTTTTCAAATCTGATAGTAGCATCTTATTGCTCTGATGCAAACATCATTTCAGTATTATGGTGTTACCCTTGGACATGAAATACCTCGCTCTTTAGTTATAGACTTTGACATTGGGCTTTTCTTGTATTTATCTGTTGCATAATAAGATCATTGAATTCTTGATACATGTACTATGTAATGTTTTTCTTCATTTCTGTTTTCCCGTACCCCCTAGCGATATGAATGAATTAATGAGTATATCATTACTGTAATATAGGAAGAGAAGCTGAGAGATAAGCCTGGATATGAGCACCTCAATGAGGCACTGCACGTGCTTGTGGAAGCAGAGTTCCCAGCAGACATTATTGATGTGCGTCTAAACCAAGCTGTGACCATCCTGGAAGATCTTCTCAAACCAATGGTAAGAACATTTGTTTCCTGTTTCGCTCCCATTTGTCTCCACGATTCGACATGCCCTTTCTAACCAGTGCTGTCATTGATCAGGATGAGTCCATGGACTACTACAAGAAGCAGCAGCTGAGAGAGCTGGCCATCCTGAATGGCACTCTGAGGGAGGAAAGCCCCAGCCCCCACCTTAGCCCGAGCGTGTCCCCCTTTAACTCCGCCGGGATGAAGCGTCCGAAAACGGGGCGGTGATCTAAAAAGACTTGGTCTGTCTGAATCTGATGACAAGGGTGGAGATGATTGGTGTTGCATTTGCCGGGATGATGAGTGCTGGCCTATGCCTGTCATGATCTGCGTGCTTTACCAACCGTATGATGGGTCCGTGGGCGAATGATGATCCTCGGTGGGCTTGATTGATGTTTGACGCTGTTCCTATTATTTATTCTTTCTGTGCAATCTGACTTTGGAAAAAATGACATTGTTTATTGGTTTGGGGTAAGTTAACAAGGCCAGGTGGCCATCCAAGTGTCGGACAATAATCAGCCAGGTATTGTGTGCCTGGAAAAAATAGCTGTAATATGATATTGTCATGTGCTGGTGCTTTTGTGTGCTAGTAGTGGTAGTACTAGACAGGCAGGCAGACAGGCTCTGTTAATGATTGATTTGCATTCATAATTTCCCTTTCCTTGTCTCCCTTTGGCGTGTTGCCTAAGTACCAACCTAGGTTTTAGGCTTTAGGCAGTAGTGCCCTTTTTGTCTAAGTAGCAGTATCGAAATTGGATGGTCAGTATCAAGTACTGTAGGATCATAGTGTCGTAAGGTACTTGTGATGCATATGGGAATACTGACAAACATGATAGGAAGAATTTCTCCTGCTAGAAAATATTATCCAAGCAAACTTGTCTAACTTTGTAGGTTACCATCCACAATATCCAAGTAGTTTAGCCTGCCTCTCTGATTTGAAGGATTTCTAGAGGATTAGGATCCATGGGATTTTTTCTTCTTATATTGTTTGTTTGATTCATAGGACTGAATCCTATGGGAACTTTTCCCAAGGATTACCTTACACTAAAGTTTTCAGTTAAAAAAAACCATAGGAATTTTAGTGTCCACTCCAACCTTTTAGCCTTCTTTGGTTCGTAGGACAGGAATATCTTAGAGATAGAAAACTTGTCTAACTTTTTAGGTTACCATTCACAATATCCAAGTAGTTATCCGTTGAGAGTCTCTTTGATTTGAAGATTTTTCAAAGGAATTCTAGAGGATTCGGATTCATGGGATTTTTTCTTCTTATATTGGTTGTTTGATTCATAGGATTGAATCCCATGGGAACTTTTCCCAAGGATTATTTTGCACTAAATTTCATCGGTATTTTAGTATCCAGTCCAACCTCTTTAGACCTCCTTTGATTTACAGGAATTTTATAGAAATTCTATAGGGTAGGATCCTACAAGGAATTTTCCTTTGGTGTTCTTTGGTTTGTAGGATTGGATTCCTATTCCTATTAGGATTGGTTCCTGTCCTTTTCATTTCAAAGGGAAACAAACATTGGCTCGGGCCTAATGAAAAAATTCCTATCCTATGAAGCAAATGACATATCTTTTCGTATAGAAATTGGCATCTCATTTTCTATGACTTTCTTATTCTTATGATATTTCTATCATTTGAACCAAAGGAGGCCTTAAAAGATTCCTTTTGTTTTCCTCGTGGCGCAATCAAACAAGCAAAAATACTGTAGGATTCAAATTCCTAATCCTACACTTTATTTATTTATTTCAAATTCCTACATTTTTAGAATCCTGCTAGTCAAAGAGACCCGTGTACATTTTGGAACCCTTTGGGCGGGTTGCATGTTACCATGTTCCAAATGATGGCATGCAAACCTGAATACTCCCACCACATGTTTTGACCGTGGCAGGTAGTAGGTTGTGACTCATGTCATGTGCACGGTGGCAGCCAATAAAGCGGCCGATCTGGCAGAGAGAGAGAGAGAGAGAGAGAGAGAGAGAGAGGGGGGGGGGAAGAGGAAAGCTCTCAATCATTCTGCCCGCAGCCTTTGCCAGGGTAGCTTCGCATAAAAACGTCATGGCTAGATTTTCTTTCACTCACTCACATGCCTTTCTCTGCTCTGCTCTCCTCTGGCGTGGTAGTCCTCCCGTGCGGAAAGTTCGAATCAGAAGACGAGAATGGTTTTCTAGTAGGCCTCGTCAGCCTCTGCTTTCTTCTACTACCACTACCATCTAGTAGTAGTACAACACAGCCAGCGAGGTACTTGTAGTGTTTTTGGTGATGAATCTCCGATGATCTTGTTCTCGCAAATTTTCGTGATTTGACCCTTTTGAAATAGTTTAACCGGATCTGACTCCGGTTCGATTTTTTTTTACATTTGACCATTTTTCTTAGCGCGACACAGCATGGCGGTAGATATGCATAGGCTACCGCTAGAAACTGCGGCGGTAGCTGACTAATCCCCGTCAGCAGGCACTGACGGCCGCCGTGAGCTCTACTCGACCCTACCGCCACAGGGTCCGACGGTAAGATGTGAGACCCTGCCGCCGGACTGTCTGGCGGCAGGGTTGGGGCACATGTAAGCCTGATGCCGATTTGCCCTCCCCCTCCCCATCTCTCCCCACCTCGCCGCCCTCTATGTTCTTCCTCTCTCTCGTCCCCTCCACTCTCCCCCTCGGATCTCTCTCGTTTCTTCGCCATTCTTGCGGATCGAAATGGCTCCGAAACGAGTAAAGTAAGCTTATTCTATCCATCCAATTAGTTTTTCTCAAATAGCTTCCGACTCGATGTATTATTTGATTCACGCCCACCCTAGTTCATGTAAAAAGAATCTTGATATGATGCTTATTGAAGGAATGAACTCATAGGTTTGTTTTGATGTGATGAACCTTGATACATATCAACCATATGAACCTTTGTGATGAATCTTGATATGTATTTACTTTTTTTTGAACTACATGATGAACCCTAGTTCATGTTCATGTTAAAAAAAAAATCTTGATATGCTTATTGAAGTATTGAACTCATAGGTTTTTTTATGTGATGAACCTTTGTGATGCATCTCAACCATTTGAACCTTTGTGATGCATCTTGATATGTATTTACTTATTTTTGAACTACATGATGAACCCTAGTTCATGTTAAAAAGAATCTTGATATGCTTATTGAAGGAATGAACTACATGATGTGATGAACCTTTGTAATCAACTGTATGCATATAGTGGATATTGGAGAAAGATTGTAAGTATTTACTTATTTTTTACAAATTGAAGAAATGAATGAATAGTGTTAAAACAATCTTATGCAAAATGAATGAATGAATGAATCATGCTTATGAGAATCATGTTTACAAATGAATGAATAAAAAATGTCACAAATGTGTGTTGAATTATGCTTATGCTATTTTAATTATGTGTATGCTTATGTTTATGCAATTTTATTTAGGAGGTCACCTCTTGCGGGCAACATCGGCACTAACTATACCCTGCTTGACCCTGCGTTCGATAAGGGTCATCGTGCCTGTTTCATTGAGAATGGAGTGGTAATTACCATTCTTGAACCAAATCTTTCAAATTGATGAAACACAAGTTGCTAATTATTTGCTTCTTCATTTTGACAGATGATCCCGCCACTGCGGATGAGGGGTCACAAGACGACGCTAAGATGGAGTACGACGACCGGTACGCGCCGTTCTACAGGAGAGCCCAAGTGTTGGATTACGTCCTACAGTTCAAGCGTAAGCCACCAACGCTCGTCCACTCAACTCTCACATCTTTGATCAACCGGTGGCGGCCAGAGACACACAGTTTCCATCTTCCATGTGGGGAGATGACGACGACCCTCCTGGATTGGGGGATGATTAAAACCCTACCGCTCGAGGGTCGTGCTCTCACTGGACGAGTGGAGAGGAAGAACTGGCATGATAGGGTT
>NC_041385.1:696171098-696261825 GCF_002162155.2 Triticum dicoccoides | reverse complement strand
CGCGCCTAAGGGTAACCGGACTTCCGGCGTACCGCTGCCCTGGCTCCTGAAGCACCGGAGCAAGTTCCTAGAAGGTGCCGAACCCCGGGTGGTGGAGCAGTACGCCAGGGCCTACCTGTGGTATCTTCTCATATAGGTCGTGTTTCCAGACTGCTCTGGGGACAATGCCCTATGGATGTATCTCGACTTCCTAAAGGACTGGGATGCAGGGTACAGTTGGGGGTCCGCCGGCCTCGCATATCTATACCATTCGGTAAGGGAATATCACACTGTTTCAAATATCATGGACGTGTGCTGCTTTAGTTTATGTCATCTTATCGTATATGTGTTTTTTATCTTGACGATGCAACCCAGAGGACGGAAGACACGTCCGGTATGTGTGGATGTGTCTGGGGCCTCTCCTTTGGATGTGAGAGCGAATACCGGTGGGGCGTCCGGAGAAGTTGCACCAGCGTGAATGGACTGACTATGGTGAAGATGACGAAGATGATCGATACCCGACCGTCGCATACGCTTAGGACGTGGTGGGTGTATACACGGGCACATCCAAGGCTTTGTACAAGGTCTTCACCAACGAGCTTGATGCTCTGACGGCTTTCAAGGTAGAACTAGATTTTGAATATTTTTGACGACACTTTCATGTGAGCTTACCATTTTTTGGTACTAGGTTAATTGGCGGCCGTATAATGAACGAGCGTGGGGGTTCGAGCTGAACGTGATGTGCAGGCAAGACCGGCTTCTCTGGCGGTGCATCGTGCCCATGATTTGTGTCTATGCCGTCGAGTACCACTTGCCACAGTGCGTTGCCACGCAATTTGGTAGGGTGCAACGTACACCACCAGGCGGTCTCATTGATACCGGTGGCTCTGACCTACATTTGAGTGCATTCTTCTCCATTTCCGTGTTTTTGTTTTGATGTTTTACATTCTTTATTATGGTGTTTTACATTCTTTCTTATGCTTTGCTGGATGAGCAGGCAGAAGAATCGGTCGATCATAGATTGGGGAGAGCAACATGCCAGATACGTGAAGGAATGGACTGAGTGGAAAACTCGCAAAGATGTGGAGAGGAAAGTGATCGACTGGGATGAATACGAGGATCACATGTGGTGGTACGACGATGGCATCAAGCATCGTCTGCGCCTGAGGCCCCAGCGGACGACAGCAGACGCCAAAGAACTGTACGATGACGGCTCCGAGAATGAAGCCTACCATGACAACATCAGAGAGCTAAAAGGCAGATTTAGGGAGTATGGACCCCTCATGAACAGAATGGTAAGTTGTGTTTATCTGTTTTCAACCAGCGGTTCGATGAAATCTACTTTAGTGAGTGTGACTCATTTATTGTTTTGTAGTCTTCGGAGCTGAACAAAAGCATTTGAAGCCTCGGGTGCGCTAAGTTCTATCCTCGAGACTCGAGATAGTGAGAAGAAGTTGAGGGGAACGGTGAAGGTAACATCAAACCTCCTGCAATTACATTCTTTCTTAAGTTCATTTTTGTTTGAAACCATAAACTTGATCCACATCATGTTCTTGTTTCGTTCTTATTGCAGAAGATCGTCAACAAATGTCGCAAGCTTGTGGGCCTGCTTGGGTGCACTACCTCCTCTGTTGATGCTTATGCTCCTGCAGCCCCGATGCATAGCCTCGCTTCATCGAGGCAGGCCGCCTCGTCGTCTAGGGTGGTTGAAGAGGACGAGGAGGAGTACGAGGACGAAGAAGATGAAGATGAAGAAGAGGACGAGGAGCGAGCAAGAAATGAACAAGAGGAAGAAGAGGAACAGAGCGATGAGGAGGAGGAGTACGACGACGATGGCGGACCTCCACCAACTCAGACAACCCTGCGTGAGAAGAGGAATGTGCTGAAGAGGGATTGTGCAAGTCCATCCCCGTTTCAGAGAGCGCGTCCTCCTTAGCGCAAGAAGAAGGCGGCTGTAAGGGCATATTTATCCCCAAGATGTTTTGGTGATTGATGACAATGCTTATGCAGACTAATCGTGTGCGTTTAGTTCTTTCAGAGATTCATCCATTGGCACGAGACGATTTCCTCCCCTCGGTGTTGTATTCAAGACGGTGTAGCTCCTTCGTTTCGTTGTTGGTGGACTAGTTTCGTAGGAGTCACCGTACTATCAAGAGGGGATCCGCTTTGGTAAGACTTGGGTGGAATCACACGTACACATCCTTATCACACCCGTCGTCTTTCCTTCCGCATATCTAGAGCTGCCGTTTTCCCCTTGCTATACTTTGCTCTGCCCCAGCGGTAGTACCGCGACCACAGTGGTAGTACCGCCGAAGTTCCCCAGCGGTAGTACCGCTCTCGGAGCGGTAGTACCGCTCCAAGCGGTAGTACCGCTCTCCGAACGGTAGTACCGCTTGGGATTTTCGGCCATAGTACCGCTGTGCGTCTGGGCTACTTCCGCCTCGATTCTCGAACGAAGTTTTTCGTGTCGGGTTTTGCGGCACTAAGGGAGGTAGTAGGAGCGGTAGTACCGCTCTTCCCTAGCGGTAGTACCGCCCTGGGGTCAGGGCCCTGGCAGCGCGGCAGTACCGCTGGGTTGAGCGGTAGTACCGCCCGGAGCGGTAGTACCGCCCTTCCCTAGCGGTAGTACCGCTCTGTGCGGGGCTGGTGAGTGGGATAACGGTTGGTTTGTTCCCGCCACTATATAAAGGGGTCTTCTTCCCCA
Organism: Triticum dicoccoides; assembly: GCF_002162155.2. Classification (NCBI taxonomy): domain Eukaryota; kingdom Viridiplantae; phylum Streptophyta; class Magnoliopsida; order Poales; family Poaceae; genus Triticum; species Triticum dicoccoides. The sequence goes on along the minus strand of NC_041385.1, from coordinate 696,259,142 downwards.
AAGTTGACCTACCTCTTTCCCCCAAAGCTCCATTGTTGCTCCAAGCTCCATTTTCGCCCGATCTCTCTCCCTAGCCAATCAAACTTGTTGATTTGCTCGGGATTGGTTGAGAAGGCCCAGATCTACACTTCCACCAAGAGAAATTTGATTCCCCCCACTTATCCCTAGCGGATCTTGTTACTCTTGGGTGTTGAGCACCCTAGACGGTTGAGGTCACCTCGAAGCCATACTCCATTGTGGTGAAGCTTTGTGGTGTTGTTGGGAGCCTCCAAGTGTTGTGGAGATAGCCCCAATCTTGTTTGTAAAGGTCCAGTTGCCGCCTTCAAGGGCTCCAATAGTGGAATTACGGCATCTCGCATTGTGTGAGGGCGTGAGGAGATTACGGTGGCCCTAGTGGCTTCTTGGGGAGCATTGTGCCTCCACACCGCTCTAACGGAGACATACTTCCCCTTAAAAGGAAGGAACTTCGGTAACACATCCTCGTCTCCACCGGCTCCACTCTTGGTTATCTTGTCCCTTTACTTTTGCAAGCTTACTTAAGTTATATCCATTGCTTGCTTGTGTGCTTATTGTCTTTGCATCATATAGGTTGTCCACGTAGTTGCACATCTAGACAACCTATTTCATTGCAAGGTTTAAATTGTTAAAGAAAAGTCTAAAAATTGTTAGTTGCCTATTCACTCCCCCTTTAGTCAACCATATCGATCCTTTCAGCGGCTGAGACCCGTTCAAAGAACAACGAGGACCGTACCTTGAAGAGGGGAAGGAGCAAGTGAAGTTACTGCCGTTGAACTAGTTAAACCTTTTATGTTGGCTGCATGAAACTATTTGGTATTTGTCGAACCGTTAGTTATGTGAAACTATTTGCTACATGTGTGGATGTGTGCTATGTTTCTTAGTTGAACTATGATCAGACTTATTGTTTTTAAGTCTATAACATTGCTGAATGTGTGGATGTGATACATACTTATTATTTTTAAGTCTATAATATTGTTGTGGCAAAAAAATTGAAGTCAAAATACAAGTTGTGTGAAAAAAATGCACTATGATCAGACCCTACCGCCATGGAGCTCGGCGGTAGGGGGCCTCACTCATACTGGAACGAGAAGTCGTTGTTGTTTTGCGATAGGGTTGCACACCCTATCGCCATGGCGCTCGGCGGTAGAGTTGCACATCCTACCGCCAAGGCCGCCAGCGGTAGGAAGTCTGCCATGTCAGTGTTGGGATGTTAGGGAGATGGCGGCTACCGTTACTCTACCGCCAAAGATTCTGACGGTAGGCTACGCAACCCTACCGCCGAGATCCCCGGCGGTAGGAAAATGGTCCAATATCAAAAAAAAAAAAAAAAACTGGGTTGATTCACTGATTGAGTGTTTGAGAAGGGTCAAAACACGAAATTTAGCCTCTTGTTCACCCTGATCCTGGACTAAGAACATCAGATGCGGATGCCGGAAACGCTGACCGTTGATTCACTGATTGACAACAGCCTAGCGTGTTACTTGGAACTTTGAATTGTACACTCACCTGCAAGACTTCCCTATCTTGCCCTCCAATGGTATGGGAGACAGCTGACACCGATAAGAACGAAATCATTAATCGCGTTTCGTTTTCGCCTGACGTAGGAAGCGTTTGGAGTATGCACTACTGCTCTGGAGGAACGCAAATCTTGCTTAACAATGATGCCCCAGAAAGAAGTACGAACAGCAGTGACTCCAGCGAGGTGACGTTGACTACTAATCAGGAAATTAAATACAGACGGCATGATTAACGACACGGAGAAAGATTTGATTTGAGGCGATGCTGCGCAAGGCCCGAGTATTTCAATGCGAAACAGCGATTCTACGGACGAACAATATATGCTACCGAGTACCGACAGCGACGCCACGCAATTCCGGTGGTGCGGGAACGGCGTCGCGGTCACATGATGCTCGCACCCTCGCACATGCCTTGACGAAATTGATCCTTCACGAGGGTAGAATACTGACGGCGTATCTCGCTGAATCCCTGAAATTATTCAGATGGAACGTCAGACAAAGAGGAGGTCGTTTCGGGTTCCACGTGGCGCGTTAAGCTTCTGATAAATACTAACCTGTTTGTTCATGTGGTGTGATGTTCGCGCTACATACGCCTCCACTTGTCGATCTCCTTTGTCGTCGCTTTGATCAGCTTCCTGGTGCTCTCCATCACCTCGTCAAACAGGATATCAAACTCCTGACTGCAGATTTTTTTTCGTCGTGTTAAAAGAATGAGATAACATGTGAAGTCAGACATGTCAAAGACAGTTCACATCAAGTGTATGTATGAATGAACCAGCCAATTGGCATTTATAATAACACATATAAGCAGATTCAAGGTCAAGCAAGCCCCCTCTGTGGATGCAAGCATGTCGAGCAACAGGAGAAGCCCAAATGGAGCCATTTTTGCGATAGTACAAAGCTTAGAATGAGTTGCTGCTTACTCGTAAGGAAGGCTCCCGGTGTTCTGAAATGATCTCCTGATGTTTGAATATTTTCCGTTCTCGTCATATGCAATCCCCTTTCCAAAACCGTAGCCAAAGCCTATTCCTATTCCACATCCAGCGCCTGCTCCGAATCCCAGCTGTAAACCAGGGAATCCAGCTCCAATTCCTGCGCCTGTTCAGCCAAATAAGAAATGAGAAAGGAACAGGCAAGATAATTTGATGTTAAACAATGCCCGCAGTCAACATATGCAGAACCAGTTGTGTTATGGTGTTCAGAGCCGTAGGCTAAATAAGTCGTTCTTCCCAAAGGTATTCCCTCCACATGAACCCTGAAGTATTTAGAAAGCCAATATCATCTTGTATTTTGTTACAACTAACACGACTGATTAAAGTGGGAGGCACAACTAGGAGCAGGCGCATGTGGCAATATTTGCAGTGTTGCAGATATTTATCAAGGGGGGAGCAAACCATACTTTGATGCATGGAAAGATGAAATCTAATATAGCGCAGATGACTTCAAGCATCCATGTGCATATCTAACAGCCTTATCTTACTGCTAGAATTAGAGATATTGACATCAGAGAAATCTTTGATTACCAGTACTTGTTTATTTGTTTTAATCTTTTAGACTTTGGAAAGTTATATGAGTAGCTGCCTCCCTTTCGAGTGGTCTACTGAGCTCTGCATGATGACCACATTTACCTTCCTGTATCCCCTTATGTGGTTGATTTGCTACTATACCAACTATATAATTCTCGAATCTTAGCTGCAATTTCCACTTCAAATAAGCTTCAGGATGACATTTCAAGTGTACAAATATTCGCAGGAAGCCTTTTCGTTCGCAAGCCTAACATTCTGTTAGAATATACCACTCCCATACTATTTAAGCATTCCCATAAAGGTACTGCGTGCCTGTCCAAAAAAAGACGCAGATATTCTGCATAACTAGTCATCCACACTCAACCTTTTGTTGCGGCTGGGAAGGGGCTAGATTGCTAGTGAGCCCTATAGCATTGCACTGTTGCACACACACACTTCGACGGTTATTTACGAAGCGGGGTGAACACAGATTTTGACAGGAATTCCACAGCACGGGAATTATCCATAACCCAATATTCCATACATACAGACCTAAATTATCGCACCTGAGTTACCTGAACCCTGCAGTCTTCCCACTCCAAAAGCTGCTGACAACATGCGACTGATTAGAAGTGCAGGATACGTTTGTAGGGTTCAAACAAGTAGTGGTCTCGAATCGAATTACTCGAATCAGCTACCCCTGATCCTGACGGTGACCGTGACGGGTCCCGAATCCCCGCACTCTATTCGCCACTGACTGAGGGCACTGAATATATCCAAACTAAACACGGGCAAGCATGTACCATGTCCATCGCCGATTCATTCGAGGTCGACGGAGAGAGGAGGCGGCGGAATAAGCCTAGGTAAAAACTGGGGAGGCACGTACCGCCGATGAGGCCGACTCCGACGCCGACGCCGCAGCCGGCGCCGATGCCGAAGGAGGGGCCCAGCTTGCCGAGCGCGTCCGACCTCACCATCGGAAGGCCCCACCTGGACGAGCCCCTCCTGCCGCCGCCGTACGCCATCTCTCTCCCTCGCTCGCTCGCCCCGTGCGCGCTCCGAAGGTTCGGGAGGGTTCGATATCTCTTCTTCTCTCTCAGCGACTGGGGACTGGGGTGGGGAGGAGGGGGGACGGTGACGAGAGTGACGGCTGAACGGGTCCGTCTGGCCGCGCCTCGCCGCACGATCAGCCTCGCGATCCGTGCACGCGCCGGGTTTACGCAACCGCACCAAGGTTTGCGCTTGTTGTTAGGAGGTCGCTGCGCTGCGCTTCGACATGCACCTCTCTCTTCGAAACTGCCCAGCTGAGACTTCAGACCCACTGTGTGTGGTGTGAACCATCTTTTTTTTTTTTTGCAGGGGGTGTGAACCATCTTTTAGCACCATTGACCTGAAGATTCATGATTCCTTAAACGTTGATATGATAGTGATCAGTAGTCCCTACGTTCCATAATTCTTGTCATGGTTTTAGTTCAAATTTGAATCGTACGGCTTTCCTTGAAGAAATCACAGCATCCCAGAACGACAGGCTTGAACAGATGTAGATACTGCAGGACAAACATCAGGATGTTCTTTCACAGACAATGCTTGAAAGTTGAAACCTGTACGCCACTGGGCAAACTGCGCCTGCTTATTATAACTGTGAGGAGGCTGATTGATGTGTACACCTTTGCCAACAACAACTATAAGCTAGCTGCCCGCCCGGCTGGGGGGCACCAGAAAGAAAGAATGAGAAACATTTTGCTTATAGCAGGGTGGTTGCTCGATCAAAAGGCAACTCCTGTTTACATCAACAATTACAACAAATGGCACGCCGGCCGGATCTCCGCTCGTCGGACCTCACCGCAAACTTTAACATAGATGACAGGAAAATTGGTTAAATTGACTGGGTGTGAGTAGAGGACATTTTACATAATATACGGTGTCTGTAAGGTTAATCACAAGCTAACAATTCTTGACAGCATGTACGCGTCTTCGAGCTCCCCCGCCAAAGCCTCGTTAGTTTCCTGCAAGTTAGAGCAGGCATTAGAGGAGGCACAGAGGCAGTGCAAGTTAAGAGCTATTTTCTCCATTTCAATTTTAAAGAGAAACATATTGTGCTAATAGCATGTGACAATAGGGTAACTTTTCTGTGTTTCACAAATTGGGTACCATACCGGTGAATTCGGAATGTTATTTCTTATTATGTACTGCGCCAATGCGCCGTCCCCCCGAAGAATTTTAGCCCCGCACCCAGGCCTGTCAATGGAACCAATGGCCTCCTCGTCCACCACAACAGCATCTACTCGCTCATTTCCTGCTTTCTCGTCAGGGATCTGTTTACGAAGAATGTCAGAACGTATGCCTCGATTTTGCAGCGTTCATTACAGAAAACTGCAAGCAGCTACCTCGTACATGGCCTCCAGTAGAATGGTCTCTAAGAGGGCTCTTAGACCACGTGCACCAGTGTTTTTGACTATGGCCTTCTTTGCTACTATTCGCAGTGCACCATCAGTAAAGTGCAGCTTAACCTGAAGAATCGGGGAAACAGAGAATGTTAGAAATTAGTGCAAAGAAGCAAGCCTATAATCACTTCCAAGTTTTAGTGGACTCACATTGTTCAGGCTAAACATTTTCCTGTATTGTCTCGAAAGTGAATTCTTTGGTTCTGTAAGAACCTGAATGCAGATCAAATCACTTCAGTCAGCTTCAGCAGGCTAGCCATATGAAAATCGTGCAAGAACTTATACAGACGTCGGATCATTTAGTTTATGTGAAGGAGAAGAACAGAACATGATTCTGAATGAAGGAGGACATCAAAAGCTTAAACCAGCAACCTCATGCGGATACTCAAATAAGAATACATTACATTTTTACCTGAACAAGCTGATCTTCGTCGAGAGCTGCCAAACTAACTAGAATGGGCAAGCGTCCAATGAACTCTGGTATTAGGCCAAACTTTGCAAGATCTCCACTCTCAACCTGCCAATCGGCATGGAATTTTATGTTCAGGATTATGTGAAGAATATTTTTGTGAGATAAAAGGCTGCTCCAATTACTGAGGAACGATCAGAACATCAGAAGCGCTGTCGATAAATCAATCAGTTGATATTGAAATGCTTACAGATTCTAACAAAGATGACGTGATCGTTGGACTGGTCACTCCTGAACTTCTCATGTTTGTACGAATGGGTGCCCCAAATCCTATAGATGAATCTTGTCGTCTGCTTTATGTAAGAAGTCGGAGTTAAATTCCAATCCTCGTGGAGATCACAAGTATGTAATGTCACCACATATGAACTTAAAATGTTTGCAAATCTTCTATAATCATAAAGTCTGCAGTACCTTTCAGAAATAGTCTTCTCCAAATCTACAAAAGCACCACCACATATGAAAAGAATGTCTTTGGTGTCTATCTGCATTAGAATAAGATTTGTTACAGGCTTAAAATACTCCTAATGAGCAAAGTAGCTGAAAAACAAAAATATCATGCTCTTGAAAATTTCCACCACAGCCCCGTGGATCAATGCTATTACCATCAACAGGCAGCCTTTATAAAATAGCCAATAACTGTAGCCAGCTCTACTCTAACCAAGAGCATGGTGGCCTTTTAGTTGTGAAAACATGCTTTCTGTTTCTAAGTTCACTATTTAGTTAAGTGGAGTGTCCTTTGCACACATAAAAATATCCATTTGAAGAAACTCTTTTATCGAATGCAATTAATTCTCAATCCATATGATACTAGATGTATATATGATACTGAACATATTTTTTTAAGCACCGGGTAGGGATATAACCTGTATACTATCATTGCGAGAATTTTTGCGAGATCCCTTTTCAGGAATGGTGACAACCTGTGTACAAAAGCATAACTAAGTTAATACCCAACATACAACATACTGCAGTAGCTCATAGCAAAACCGAAAAAAGTAATAATCAAAGTAATGCAGTATCACCAGATTTTAGACACTAATGGTTAATTACTCCAGTTATGAGAACAAAAAGAAGAATACCAATAATAAGTGGGATCACTTACAGTTCCTTCTAGGATTTTTAACAAAGCCTGCTGAACACCTTCACCAGATACATCTCTACTAACATTTGCACTCTCTGCCTGCAATGTAGTTATTGTTTACAAAACTCCTGGCTAAAAAGCTACTCAGCAAAAGGGAGAAAAAAGTCAGCACCTTCTTTGTTATTTTATCTACTTCATCTATGTACACTATTCCTTGCTGGGCAGCTTGAACATTATATTCGGCCTCCTGAAAATAAATTCGGAATGTCAGAAGGGCCAACAAATCTTAAATTTCTTTCTGAACAACAACGTGAGCACATGCGAAGGGGAGGCATTAAATAGCGAGCCACACATACCACCAGTAACTTCTGCAGTATTGACTCTACATCTTCACCTACATATCCAGCCTGCAAAATGCTGTCAAATTTAGTAATGAAATACCAGTTCACTGTATAGAAATCTACTACGATATAAACTCTTGACAAAAATACTTAGCGGAGAAACTCGGAACTCAAAAGTTAAGCAGATTATAAGATAGGGGAGTATTGGTTGAAGTGTGAATTCTAGTGAAAGCACATAATTAGTCTAAGAGCGGAGCAACTATGTTAAACATTGAGCATTCATGAATAGATCGAATGGATTGAAGTAGGAATCTTCTCAGACAGTTCCCCAAACAACGTGACAGTGAAGAGGTGATGCCCTTGCCTGTGTTAATGATGTCGCATCAGCTATAACGAATGGTACATTTACAATGCGTGCTAATGTTTTTGCAAGCAATGTTTTTCCTGTCAGCAGATAGCACGAAGAAAGATATCAGTGTCAGCTCCAACTTATAATAAATCTCGTTATACATGTATATTGTATCATGTGAAAATGCTAGTTAGAAACGTGGAAGATTAAAATAAAAAAAGCTGACCTGAGCCAGTTGGACCCATCAGAAGTACATTGCTTTTATCTATCTCTACATTATCGTGATCATCATTTGCAGCGTCTGGACACCCAGAATTGTCCGCAGATCTAGATAGAACAACGTCACAAATATGCCATTTAAAAGACAGAACATGGCAATTAACAACTACTGGGAGTACATTTGAAACACAACCCTTCGAATTAATACATTACCAATGTGTAAAAATACTTCAGCATTTGTCTTTCATGATTTGCTGATGTGGAGATATGATAAAAAGGCTAGACTGAGGCAGGTAGTTACAGGACAGAGACTAACCCTTTCTGTACAGTTGCGTTATATACTCTCTTGTAGTGGTTGTATACGGCTACTGATAGAACCTGAAACAAAAGTAAGAGTTTGGATATGTTGCATATGTATGTTGGAAGTATGGTATGTTGTGTTCTGGAAAAACATATACTATGCTGGAAAAGAAACACAAGGTCATATTTGTTGCATTTTACTTCTTTGATAAGTGAAAAAATAGATATTGAGTAAACCTGCGACAGGATGCATCACAGCTTCTTCCAAATACAAACACAGAAGGATCATATCCAATGTGTACAAATTTTGTAAGTAGCACGAGGAACTATTGCCTAAATTTAGTTTACAGCATACCCGCACACCCAAGAGTAGCACATATATGATAACCTGTACATGCAATTATTCTATAATCAGCAGCATGCCAGCATTGATGATCATATACCATTTACTCAGCCCTGATTTGTCAATCTTGAATCACCAGAACCCAATTCTACATTTCTACTAGAAACACTGACAGTCTTAGTCGTCCATCAAACATATTAATTACGAACATATCATCCAATTATTTTCTCACAGACCAAAAATTCAGACAACCACCATTGAGCAAAGCAACCAAAAAAATGCACAGTAAATTTTAATTTAAAGGCACAGTCAGCTACTCCCTCCGTCCCATAATATAAGAGCGTTTTTAACATTACACAACGCTCTTATATTATGAGACGGAGGGGGTAGTACTTAAAACCAGGTGCATTTCTGCGTTGCCGCAGCAACCAGCCGTACACTATATCACTCAATTATGTCAACTGCCTAGGACGATTCACACTAAAACCCACAATTCACCTACCGATACCAATCTACCACTGAATTGTCCTAGTCCAACGTACTACATTGCACCAAGTACGTCAGCACTCCGCAACGATCGCACCAATTTGGATCAATTCAAGCAGAATCGAGGACAAATGGGCGCACCTTTTTAGCCTTGCCCTGCCCGATGACGAATTCATCGAGTCTCCGGCACATCTCCCGCGGCGTCGGGAGCTCCTCCCCCAGGGTGGCGCCTCCCCACCACTCCCTCTTGGGCGCCGCGCTCGTACCCTCCCCGCCCGAGGAGTCCCCTCCGTTACCGTTGCCGCCACCGCCACCGCCGCCGCCGCCTCCTTCCTCCCTCCCTCTCCTCCTCCCCTGTTTGCGTCGCGTGGGGGGGACCTGCGGCGGCATCTGCATCGGGGGAGCCTGCGGCGGCATCGGAGGCCAGTCTTCCGGCGGGCGCTCCGCAATCCACCTCTTGATCCGAGAGAGGTCGCCCCTGGGCGCGTCCTCGCCGTCGTCGCCCGCGACGCCGCCGGGGATCTCGAGGAACGCGCCCCGCATGGGGTCGATCCGGTGGGCGCGGAATAGGAAGGCCCCGCGGCACGTCGGGCAGACGCTGGCGCCGTCGTGGTAGTGCGGGTGGGCGCCCGCGCCCTCGGCGCCGCAGGCCGCGGCCGGCGGGAGGGGCTGCAGGGAGAACTGGACGGAGATGTGCGCGGTGCAGCGCGGGCAATTGGCGTCGGCGTGGATCCGGGGCCCGCCGGAGCATCGCCGGACTGCGGCGGAGGCGAGCGGCCCCGCCGCCTCCCGGAGCTTGGAGATGGTCCGGAGCATGGCGATGCGCCCGCCGATGGGGTGAACAGGGGGGGTGATGGATGGAAGGAGATAGGGGGGAGTGGGTAGGGAAGTGGGTGAAGAAGTTTCCGTTTTTTATACGGTGGGGGACTGAGATTTGATTGGGCGGATCTGGGCCGTCGGATCGGGGACGGATCGGGGGTGGTTTTCTCCTGCGGCCCGGAGCGGTTAACGGCCGTGGGGTGGGTGGGTGGATAGGGAGGGAGGCCGACCTGCGGGCCACCCACGGTTTAGGGGCGGCCATGTGGGGCACGTGGGGCCCGGGATTCAGCCGCTAGCATGGCGTGCACCAAGTGCGGAGGGAACCTTATCTGTGGGCCCGGGGTGGCATAGCCTACGTGCTTTTTTTGGATGGTTGCGTGTTCTCGGAGTGTTTCTCGGGATCATCTTTGGGAGACGTGACGGCAAGAAAGAAGAGCCATGATCTTTACGTTTGCCGGAGGGCTGCGCTCGCACGCACGCACGAACGAACGAACGCACGCACGGACGGCGGCAGGCAAGCGGAGCGGATACTACGTGCGCCAGTGCAAGCAGTTGCATCGCACGATCGCACGCTTAGCGGGGGTGGTTGCCGGGCGCGCTACGCGTGTACGGCGCGCTTACTCGGTCGATCGCCTCGGCCGGCTGGCCGGCCGCCGGCGTACGGTGCCGGTGAGTAGACAGAGGAACGCGCGGCGAAGTGAGATGGAAGTTCGACTGGCGCCAAATCTAAGTTAACGCTGGATAAGTAAGATCGTAACTATTTTATGCACAATGTCAAACGTCGAGGGGGGCGGAGGTAAACTGAAGTTTGCGCTTCTCGAGGGGATGAGTAGGAAGTAGGAACCAAGAATCATAATCCCCGGCACAACCATCGGCGGATGCACACCTGACCAGTATATTCCTTCCTACCCTTGTTTATTCTCGGGATTTTGCTTGGCACATGGGAGCACGTGACTAGAAAAACTGGATCGATCGGGCCTCAACGCGAGCCGGGTGCAGTCTCACTGCTTCTCGTTTTCCTTTTCCTTTTAAGAATTGAAATCTCACTGCAAGGAATATTTTTTTTAGGATCAATGCCGCCGCTTTATTTCACCTTAAACGAAACTAGGAATGTCGTCCGAAAGAACATCCAGAATGTGCTTTGGGGGAACAGAAAACCAGACTTTACAAGGACTCTCACCTAAACCTAACTTAGCTAGCTTATCAGCGGGTCTATTGGCATCACGACCATTCCACGACACTTTAACTTCCAAGAAACAGAAAGGAGCCGCCTCGAAGGGATCGGGAGCGTGCATGCAATGCTAGACTCTTTATGGGGACTAGATGAGAAGAAAAGAGTGCTAATCATATGCTTTTGGTGACAATGGTGGAACAACCGTAACAAAATTAGAGAAGAAGAACTCCCTCTGCAGGTCACAGAGATCGTGAGACGAGCTCGGTGCGATGCATTGGAATATGAGCAGCTCTTCCTACCAGGTATGCCAAAGCAATCTCCCGGGAAGTGGCAACCGCCGGCCGATGACACCATAAAGTTTAACCTGGATGGTGCTTTCTCACCGGGTAATTCCTTCAGTGGATGGGGCGTAGTGGCTCGGGACGGCTCTGGAACTGTCCTCATTGCCCGGGCAGGCCGGCAAGATCAGGTTTTTGATGCCTTCGGTTCAGAAGTCAATGCTTTGGCGGCGGCGGTGACCAACCGGCTGATATGGGGGTTGTCCGGGCCACCTTTGAGACGAACTCTGAGTTGCTGGCCGAGGCAATGGATGCCCATCGAGTAGATTTTTCGCCGTATGCAACAATTATTGAAGATACAAAGTTCCAGCTAAAGTTGTGGTTTTCCAAATGGAGTGTAACTGCTTGTAGACGAACCATGAATACTGTTGCTCATGAGTTAGCATAAATTGGTTGTAATTGCCCACCGAACATGTCTGTCGAGTGGGAGACTATTGTACTGCCCAAAGTGGCTACTTGTGTGTCGGGCGATATGCCCGAGCGTCGTTGATCTATAAAGCTTTGCTTTCCCTAAAAAAAGGTAGGAGCAGTTTTTTTACTTCCTGGACATGAGGGCCGATAGCAGAGAGATCCCTTTCCTCACTGTTGATTGCTGCAGCCATCTTCGCACTGTCCAGCTCCAAGTGCAGCTTCTCAACGTTGATTTCCGCAGCTAATAGGATGGCTCGCTTGCATGCCTGAATCTCCATGGCCTCCGGGTTTGCAGCGTGGTGGACGTAGTGACATGCAGCAGCGCGGAAGCCCCCGTTTTCATCTCGGAGTACAACCCCCAATCCGCCCTTCTCCCTGCTGCGCGACAGGGCGCCGTCAGCATTTGCCTTGATCCACCCTTCTGCGGGAGGAGTCCACTTGGCGCGATGTTTCAGCTCCTTGGGTGGGTTGTCCTTTGCATGAATTCTCTGCCACTCCTCCACCAGAGCAACCACACGATCCATTATCACATGCGGCTCATCGATGCGCTTGCCATCCCTTTCTTCGTTTCTGGCCAGCCACAATCCATATACCGCCTGGACCATCATCGCCCTCTCCTCCTCCGATGTTGTAGCGAACCAGTCGAGAAGGCATCGTGCCAGCGCGCCCTGGGAATCCAACTGGCATGGTTCGGTCGCCACCATGATTCCCTTTTTCGAGCGCAGCTTCTTCCAGAAGAGAACAGAGTGAGGGCAGCCCCAAAATCGGTGATAGATGGTTTCATCCCGCCCACATACATTGCAGAAGCTCCGACTTTGATAGACTGTCTATGCAGTTCACGTCCGACAGCAAGCCCATTCTTGATCACCCTCCACATGTGTATCTTCGCTTTCCCTGACGCAGGCGTGTCCCAAAGCGCTAGCCAACTCTTGTGGGTTAGGACCGAAGAGGAAGACTCCGCCCGTCCGGTCAGGACTTGTTTCATTGTCATGCACAAATGATAAGCAGACCTGACAGTGAATTGGCCCATCTTGGTGTAGTTCCATGCCTGAAAGTCTCCATTCCTTGGCCCTCCAACTGCAATCTGCATGATATCCTTCGCATCATCGTCGGAGAACATAGCCTGCACTTTGTGCCGATCCCACCTGGAGCCCGACCGGTCAAGCAAGTGCCTGACCTTAGTCATTCCCGGAACGAAAACTGCACCCAGTGGTGTTAGGCTGCCGGTACGAGGAATCCATTGATCATGATGAATACTAACTTTGGCTCCATCTCCAATTCGCCACACTAACCCTGCTCGGAGCAAGTCCCGACCATGTAAAATACTACAGAAAGTATATGAACCTCCCGTTGGGCATGTAGCATTCATAATCCCGCAATCACTGAAGTAACGGGCCTTGAGGACACGAGCACACAAAGAGGTGGGCACCTGGAGAAGACGTCATGCTTGCTTCGCTAAAAGAGCTTGGTTGAATGCTTCGGGATCTCTAAATCCCAGTCCCCCTCTCGTTTGGCTGCACACATTTTATCTCAGGCTATCCAGTGTACCTTCTGTTCACCATTTATCTCACCCCACCAGAATTTTAAAGAGATAGATGTCAGATTCCGACACATCTTCTTTGTGAGGTGGAAACAACTCATGGTGAATGTTGGAGTCGACTGATGCCCAGATTTAACCAAAACTTTGCGAGCCTTCTTAGAGAGACCCATCCTTTGCGCGTCCTACCATAGTTGGAAGACCCAGGTATCTTTCCCCTAGTGCTTCTGAGGAAATGCCAATCACATCCTTAAGCGCCTCCTTCTGCTCCTACAAACACCCCTTGCCAAAGAAGATGGAAGACTTCTGAAGATTAACTTTTTGTCCTGATGCTTGCTCATAAGTTTCCAAGATGTTCTTTAGCACAACAAGATTATCCGAGGTGCCCTGCAAAAAAAAATGATGCTGTCGTTGGCAAACAAAAGGTGGGTCACTTGGGGGCCAATGCTCCCAAACGACACCCCCTCAAAGCAGTCTCCTCCTGGGCTTTCCTTAGCATGGCCGAGAAACCCTCAACACAAAAAAGAAATAAGTAGGGGGAAAGCGGATCCCCTTGCCCGAGTCCACGAGATGGATGGAAGAGTCTGGATAAACCACCATTCAGCTTAACCATGAACTTGGTAGAAGTGACACATCGCATGATCATTGAGATCCAGGCAGGGGCAAAACCGAACTTAGGCAACATCTTCTCAAGGAAAACCCATTCCACCCGATCATAGGCCTTCATCATGTCCAACTTGATGGCACACATTGGTTTCTTCCTCTTTCTGTTCCTTATACCATGGACACACTCATAGGCAACAAACACATTCCGTGATCAACCTACCCGGGACAAAAGCACTTTGTTCCTCAGAGATAAGAATAGGTAGAATGGCCTTTAATGTGTTAGCTAACACCTTCGCAACAATCTTATATAAGACATTACAAAAACTGATAGGGCGAAACTGTGAAAGTAACTCCAGAGAATTAACCTTCGGGATCATCACAATTACTGTTGCATTAAAGGCATCAAGTGCCGCCACACCACCCAAAAAATCTCTAACAACCTGACACACGTCCTCTTTAACAAGCGGCCAGTGTCGCTGATAAAACAATGCCGGCAGCCCATCCGGCCCCGGAGCCTTCGTCGGGCCCATTTGAAAGAGGGCCTTCTCAATCTCCTCATTAGAAATAGGAGCGGTCAACTCAACATTCATCTGGCCCATGACAGAAGTTGGAATGTTATCAAGTAGCACTTGTGCGCCTGTTGAACCATCTGAGGTGAAAAGCTTCTCATAAAAAACAGCCACCATCTCCCTCATCTCCTCATTAGCCATGCATCTGGTTCCATCGTCACGGAGTAGATCACGGACTGTATTGTTGCGTTTCCTATGCGTGGCCCTTCCTTGAAAGTATTTTGTGTTCATGTCACAGGCTGACAGCCAATCCATGCGAGACTGTTGCCGCTGCAGAACCTCCTCACGCGCATAAACCTCACGGAACGGGGCTTCAATTTCCTTGGTTTCGGGCATGGGACCCGAGTTGATCGTGTGAAACTTGACCTCCTGGAGTTTTGACTTGAGTTGCTGGATCTGTTTGCGGACCGAACCAAAAACCTTCCTTCCCACTCCTGCATGCCTGCAGTCATTCGCCCCAGCCGATTGCAAACAGCTACAATACCAGAGTCCCCGTCCAAGGCCTCGGCCCACTTGTCCATCACCATTGACTCATATTGCTCATGCCGAGTCCACGCCTCTTCGTAACGGAACTACCTTGCCCCACGTTGATCACAAGCTGGAGCCGTCTCCAGGATGTGAATAACCAAGGCCACATGGTCAGACTCCTCCGTGATGTTGTGCTCAACATTGGTCTCCGGAAACAGAGCCAAAAAATCGTCATTACAAGTGTCTCTATCCAACCTCACCTGTATGTTCTCCCCTCCTTCTCGTTTATTATCCCAAGTGAACGGGCAGCCCAAGAACCCCAAATCTGCTAAGTCGCAGTCGGCTAAACAGTCATGAAAACCCTCCATTTGCAGAAAACTCTGGTATTACCGCCCTTCTGCTCAGACTGGAAAAGAATTTCATTGAAATCCCCCACACACAGCTAAGGCAAGCTGTCTTGCCTTTTCAAAAACCGCAGAGCCTCCCAGGACTTGCCTCTATGTTCATAATCAGGTTCACCATAGAATCCAGTGATTCTATGGGTTTTCCCTTCCCACACAACTTCCGCATCGATAAAATATTGGCACCAAGTTCTCACACGGACCTGCACATGATCCCTCCACCATAGCGCTGAAAGAAATATGCCCTAGAGGCAATAATAAAGTTATTATTTATTTCCTTATATCATGATGAATGTTTATTATTCATGCTAGAATTGTATTAACCGGAAACATAATACATGTGTGAATACATAGACAAACATAGTGTCACTAGTATGCCTCTACTTGACTAGCTCGTTGATCAAAGATGGTTATGTTTCCTGACCATAGACATGAGTTGTCATTTGATTAACGGGATCACATCATTAGAAGAATGATGTGATTGACTTCACCCATTCCGTTAGCTTAGCACTTGATCGTTTAGTATGTTGCTATTGCTTTCTTCTTCATGACTTATACATGTTCCTACAACTATGAGATTATGAAACTCCCATTTACCGGAGGAACACTTTGTGTGCTACCAAACATCACAACGTAACTGGGTGATTATAAAGGAGCTCTACAGGTGTCTCCAAAGGTACATGTTGAGTTGGCGTATTTCGAGATTAGGTTTTGTCACTCTGATTGTCGGGGAGGTATCTCTGGGCCCTCTCGGTAATGCACATCACTATAAGCCTTGCAAGCAATGTAGCTAATGAGTTAGTTACGGGATGATGCATTACATAACGAGTAAAGAGACTTGCCGGTAACGAGATTGAACTAGGTATTGAGATATCGATGATCGAATCTCGGGCAAGTAACATATCGATGACAAAGGGAACAACGTATGTTGTTATGCGGTTTGACCGATAAAGATCTTCGTAGAATATGTAGGAGCCAATATGAGCATCCAGGTTCTGCTATTGGTTATTGACCAGAAACATGTCTCGGTCATGTCTACATAGTTCTCGAACCCGTAGGGTCCGCACGCTTAAAGTTTTAATGGCGGTTATATTATGAGTTTATGAGTTTTGATGTACCGAAGATTGTTTGGAGTCCCGGATATGATCACGGACATGATGAGGAGTCTCGAAATGGTCGAGACATGAAGATTGATATATTGTAAGCCTATATTTGGATATTGGAAGTGTTCCGGGTGAAATCGGGATTTTACCGGAGTACCGAGGGGTTACCAGAACCCCCCGGGGGCTTAATGGACCATAGTGGGCCTTAGTGGAGAAGAGGAGAGGAGGCCAGGGCAGGGCCGCGCGCCCCTTCCCCGCTAGTCCGAATAGGACAAGGAGAGGGGGGCGGCGCCCCCCTTTCCTTCCTCTCTCTCCCTCCTCTTTCCCCCCTTCTCCTAATCCAACAAGGAAGGGAGGGAGTCCTAGTCCCGGTGGGAGTAGGACTCCTCCTGGCGCGCCTCCTCCTGGACGGCCGCACCTCCCCCCTTGCTCCTTTATATACGGGGGCAGGGGGCACCCTAGACACAACAACAACATATCATTGATCTCTTAGCCGTGTGCGGTGCCCCCCTCCACCATAGTCCTCCTCGATAATATTGTAGCGGTGCTTAGGCGAAGCCCTGCGACGATAGAACATCATCATCGTCACCACGCCATCATGCTGACGGAACTCTCCCTCGACACTCGTCTGGATAGGAGTTCGAGGGACGTCATCGAGCTGAACGTGTGCTAGAACTCGGAGGTGCCGTGTTTTCGGTGCTTGATCGGTCGGTCCGTGAAGACATACGACTACATCAACCGCGTTGTTCTAATGCTTCCTCTTTCGGTCTACGAGGGTACATGGACACCACTCTTCCCTCTCGTTGCTATGCATCACCATGATCTTGCGTGTGCGTAGGAAGATTTTTGAAATTACTACGTTCCCCAACAGTGGCATCCGAGCCTGGTTTTATGCATAGATGTTATATGCACGAGTAGAACACAAGTGAGTTGTGGGCGATACAAGTCATACTGCTTACCAGCATGTCATAATTTGGTTCAGCGGTATTGTTAGATGAAGCGGCCCGGACCGACATTACGCGTACGCTTACGCGAGACTGGTTCTACCGACGTGCTTTGCACACAGGTGGCTGGCGGGTGTCAGTTTCTCCAACTTTAGTTGAACCGAGTGTGGCTACGCCCGGTCCTTGAGAAGGTTAAAACATCACTAACTTGACGAACTATCGTTGTGGTTTTGATGCGTAGGTAAGAGCGGTTCTTGCTCAGCCCGTAGGAACCACGTAAAACTTGCAACAACAAAGTAGAAGACGTCTAACTTGTTTTTGCAGGGCATGTTGTGATGTGATATGATCAAGACGTGATGCTATATTTTATTGTATGAGATGATCATGTTTTGTAACCGAGTTATCGGCAACTGGCAGGAGCCATATGGTTGTCGCTTTATTGTATGCAATGCAATCGCCCTGTAATTGCTTTACTTTATCACTAAGCGGTAGCGATAGTCGTAGAAGCAATAGTTGGCGAGACGACAACGATGCTACTATGGAGATCAAGGTGTCGCGCCGGTGATGATGGTGATCATGATGGTGCTTCGAAGATGGAGATCACAAGCACAAGATGATGATGGCCATATCATATCACTTATATTGCTTGCATGTGATGTTTATCCTTTATGCATCTTATTTTGCTTTGATTGACGGTAGCATTATAAGATGATCTCTTAGTAAATTTCAAGGTAAAAGTGTTCTCCCTGAGTATGCACCGTTGCGAAAGTTCTTCGTGCTGAGACACCACGTGATGATCGGGTGTGATAGGCTCTACGTTCAAATACAACGGGTGCAAAACAGTTGCACACGCAGAATACTCAGGTTAAACTTGACGAGCCTAGCATATACAGATATGACCTCGGAACACTGAGACCGAAAGGTCAAGCGTGAATCATATAGTAGATATGATCAACATAGTGATGTTCACCATTGAAAACTACTCCATCTCACGTGATGATCGAACATGGTTTAGTTGATTTGGATCACGTGATCACTTAGATGATTAGAGGGATGTCTATCTAAGTGGGAGTTCTTAAGTAATATGATTAAATTGAACTTAAATTTATCATGAACTTAGTACCTGATAGTATTTTTTGCTTGTCTATGTTTGTTGTAGATAGATGGCTCATGATATTGTTCCGTTGAATTTTAATGCGTTCCTTGAGAAAGCTAAGTTGAAAGATGATGGTAGCAATTACACGGACTGGGTCCGTAACCTGAGGATTATCCTCATTGCTGCATAGAAGAATTACGTCCTGGAAGCACCGCTGGGTGTCGGACCTGCTGTAGATGCAACTGACGACGTTAAGAACGTATGGCAGAGCAAAGCTGATGACTACTCGATAGTTTAGTGTGCCATGCTTTACGGCTTAGAACCGGGACCTCAACGATGTTTTGAACATCATGGAGCATATGAGATGTTCCAGGAGTTGAAGTTAATATTTCAAGAAAATGCTTGGATTGAGAGATATAAAGTCTCCAATAAGTTCTATAGCTACAAGATGGAAGAGAATAGTTCTGTCAATGAACTTATACTCAAAATGTCTGGGTATAATAATCACTTGATTCAACTGGGAGTTAATCTTCCTGATGATAGTGTCATTGACAGAATTCTTCAATCACTGCCACCAAGCTACAAGAGCTTCGTGATGAACTATAATATGCAAGGGATGGACAAGACTATTCCCGAGCTCTTCGCAATGCTAAAAGTTGCGGAGGTAGAAATCAAAAAGGAGCATCAAGTGTTGATGGTCAATAAGACCACCAATTTCAAGAAAAAGGGTAAAGGGAAGAAGAAGGGGAACTTCAAGAAGAACGGCAAACAAGTTGCTGCTCAAGAGAAGAAACCCAAATCTGGACCTAAGCCTGAGACTGAGTGCTTCTACTGCAAGCAGACTGGTCACTAGAAGCGGAACTGCCCCAAGTATTTGGCGGATAAGAAGGATGGCAAGGTGAACAAAGGTATATGTGATATACATGTTATTGATGTGTACCTTACTAATGCTCGCAGTAGCACCTCGGTATTTGATACTGGTTCTGTTGCTAATATTTGCAACTCGAAACAGGGATTACAGATTAAGCGAAGATTGGCTAAGGACGAGGTGACGATGCGCGTGGGAAATGGTTGCAAAGTTGATGTGATCGCGGTCGGCACGCTACCTCTACATCTACCTTCGGGATTAGTTTTAGACCTGAATAATTGTTATTTGGTGCCAGCGTTGAGCATGAACATTATATTTGGATCTTGCTTGATGCGAGACTGTTATTCATTTAAATCAGAGAATAATGGTTGTTCTATTTATATGAGTAATATCTTTTATGGTCATGCACCCTTGAAGAGTGGTCTATTTTTATTAAATCTCGATGGTAGTGATACACATATTCATAATGTTGAAACCAAAAGATGCAGAGTTGATAATGATAGTGCAACTTATTTGTGGCACTGCCGTTTGGGTCATATTGGTGTAAAGCGCATGAAGAAACTCCATACTGATGGACTTCTGGAATCACTTGATTATGAATCACTTGGTACTTGCGAACCGTGCCTCATGGGCAAGATGACTAAAATGCCGTTCTCCGGAACTATGGAGCGAGCAACAAATTTGTTGGAAATTATACATACTGATGTATATGGTCCAATGAACATTGAGGCTCGCGACGGGAATCGTTATTTTCTCACCTTCACAGATGATTTAAGCAGATATGGGTATATCTACTTAATGAAACATAAATCTGAAACATTTGAAAAGTTCAAAGAATTTTAGAGTGAAGCGGAAAATCATCGTAACAAGAAAATAAAGTTTCTATGATCTGATCGTGGAGGAGTATATTTGAGTTACGAGTTTGGTTTACATTTGAAGCAATGCAGAATAGTTTCGGAACTCATGCCACCCGGAACACCACAGCGTAATGGTGTGTCCGAACGTCGTAATCATACTTTACTATATATGGTGCGATCTATGATGTCTCTTACTGATTTACCGCTATCGTTTTGGGGTTATGCTTTAGAGACGTCCGCATTCACGTTAAATAGGGCACCATCAAAATCCGTTGAGACGACGCCTTATGTACTGTGGTTTGGCAAGAAACCAAAGTTGTCGTTTCTTAAAGTTTGGGGCTGCGATGCTTATGTGAAGAAACTTCAACCAGATAAGCTCGAACCCAAATTGGAGAAATGTGTCTTCATAGGATACCCAAAAGAGACTATTGGGTACACCTTCTATCACATATCTGAAGGCAAGACTTTTGTTGCTAAATTTGGATCCTTTCTAGAGAAGGAGTTTCTCTCGAAAGAAGTGAGTGGGAGGAAAGTAGAACTTGATGAGGTAACAATACCTGCTCCCTTATTGGAAAGTAGTTCATCACAGAAACCGGTTGTTGTGACAACTACACCAATCAGTGAGGAAGCTAATGATATTGATCATGAAACTTCAGATCAAGTTACTACCGAACCTCGTAGGTCAACCAGAGTAAGATCCACACCATAGTGGTACGGTAATCCTATTTTGGAAGTCATGTTACTTGACCATGGCGAACCTACGAACTATGAGGAAGCGATGATGAGCCCAGATTCCGCAAAATGGCTTGAGGCCATGAAATCTGATATGGGATCCATGTATGAGAACAAAGTATGGACTTTGGTTGACTTGCCCGGTGATCGGCAAGCCATCGAAAATAAATGGATCTTCAAGAAGAAGACTGACGCTGATGGTAATGTTACTGTCTACAAAGCTCGACTTGTTGCGAAAGGTTTTCGACAAGTTCAAGGGGTTGACTACGATGAGACTTTCTCACCCGTAGCGATGCTTAAGTCTTTCCGAATCATGTTAGCAATTGCCGCATTTTATGATTATGAAATATGGCAAATGGATGTCAAAACTGCATTCCTGAATGGATTTCTAGAAAAAGAGTTGTATATGATGCAACCAGAAGGTTTTGTCGATCCAAAAGGTGCTAACAAAGTGTGCAAGCTCCAGCGATCCATTTATGGACTGGTGCAAGCCTCTCGGAGTTGGAATAAATGCTTTGATAGTGTGATCAAAGCATATGGTTTTATACAGACTTTTGGAGAAGCCTGTATTTACAAGAAAGTGAGTGGGAGCTCTGTAGCATTTCTGATATTATATGTAGACGGCATATTATTGATTGGAAATGATATAGAATTTCTGGATAGCATAAAAGGATACTTGAATAAAAGTTTTTCAATGAAAGATCTCGATGAAGCTGCTTACATATTAGGCATCAAGATCTATAGAGATAGATCAAGACGCTTAATTGGACTTTCACAAAGCACATACCTTGATAAAGTTTTGAAGAAGTTCAAAATGGATCAAGCAAAGAAAGGGTTCTTGCCTGTATTACAAGGTGTGAAGTTGAGTCAGACTCAATGCCCGACCACAGCAGAAGATAGAGAGAAAATGAAAGATGTTCCCTATGCTTCAGCCATAGGCTCTATCATGTATGCAATGCTGTGTTCCAGACCTGATGTATGCTTAGCAATAAGTTTAGCAGGGAGGTACCAAAGTAATCCAGGAGTGGATCACTGGACAACGGTCAAGAATATCCTGAAATACCTGAAAAGGACTAAGGATATGTTTCTCATTTATGGAGGTGACAAAGAGCTAGTCGTAAATGGTTACGTCGTTGCAAGCTTTGACACTGATCCATACGATTCTAAATCGCAAACCGGATACGTGTTTATATTAAACGGTGGAGCTGTAAGTTGGTGCAGTTCTAAACAAAGTGTCGTGGCGGGATCTACATGCGAAGCGGAGTACATAGCTACTTCGGAAGCAGCAAATGAAGGAGTCTAGATGAAGGAGTTCATATCTGATCTAGGTGTCATACCTAGTGCATCGGGACCAATGAAGATCTTCTGTGACAATACTGGTGCAATTGCCTTGGCAAAGGAATCCAGATTTCATAAGAGGACCAAGCACATCAAGAGACGCTTCAATTCCATCCGGGACCAAGTCCAGGTGGGAGACATAGAGATTTGCCAGATACATACGGATCTGAATGTTGCAGACCCGTTGACTAAGCCTCTTCCACGAGTAAAACATGATCAGCACCAAGGCTCCATGGGTGTTAGAATCATTACTGTTTAATCTAGATTATTGACTCTAGTGCAAGTGGGAGACTGAAGGAAATATGCCCTAGAGGCAATAATAAAGTTATTATTTATTTCCTTATATCATGATGAATGTTTATTATTCATGCTAGAATTGTATTAACCGGAAACATAATACATGTGTGAATACATAGACAAACATAGTGTCACTAGTATGCCTCTACTTGACTAGCTCGTTGATCAAAGATGGTTATGTTTCCTGACCATAGACATGAGTTGTCATTTGATTAACGGGATCACATCATTAGAAGAATGATTTGATTGACTTCACCCATTCCGTTAGCTTAGCACTTGATCATTTAGTATGTTGCTATTGCTTTCTTCTTCATGACTTATACATGTTCCTACAACTATGAGATTATGCAACTCCCGTTTACCGGAGGAACACTTTGTGTGCTACCAAACATCACAACGTAACTGGGTGATTATAAAGGAGCTCTATAGGTGTCTCCAAATGTACGTGTTGAGTTGGCATATTTCGAGATTAGGTTTTGTCACTCCGATTGTCGGGGAGGTATCTCTAGGCCCTCTCGGTAATGCACATCACTATAAGCCTTGCAAGCAATGTAGCTAATGAGTTAGTTACGGGATGATGCATTACATAACGAGTAAATAGACTTGCCGGTAACGAGATTGAACTAGGTATTGAGATACTGACGATCGAATCTCGGGCAAGTAACATACCGATGACAAAGGGAACAATGTATGTTGTTATGCGGTTTGACCGATATAGATCTTCGTAGAATATGTAGGAGCCAATATGAGCATCCAAGTTCTGCTATTGGTTATTGACTGGAAACGTGTCTCGGTCATGTCTACATAGTTCTCGAACCCGTAGGGTCCGCACGCTTAAAGTTTCAATGATGGTTATATTATGAGTTTATGAGTTCTGATGTACTGAAGATTGTTCGGAGTCCTGGATGTGATCACGGACATGACGAGGAGTCTCGAAATGGTCGAGACATGAAGATTGATATATTGGAAGCCTATATTTGGATATCGGAAGTGTCGCATAGGGACTTCCCCTGGGAGGGGTTGTACCTTGTAGCCAAGCGCGAAGACTATATCTCGCATTAAGCAAGTTGGAAGGATCTCTCGCTAAAGGTTTCTGTGTCTTGAGTAGTAACTGGGCAGCCCACTTAAGAAAGGCAAAAATGGAGAAAAAGGGAACAAAAGTGGGGTTGGAACATCAATACTTGAATAAAGAGCGTTGTTTATCTCAAAGCAGAAAAATGATAGGAGCTAGGGATGCAAGCCAAGCCAAAAGGGTTTGGTTCGTGAAGAACTCTATGGCTCGACCTCCTTTATTTAAGGTAAAAAAGGCGATTTTTGCCTCCATTTTTTTGTTTTGTTTAGTTTCCTTCGAGTTCTTTTGGGTTTATTCATTATTTTTGAATTTGTTTCTTCGGCTTCATTGTTTTTTTTCTTTTCTTCTTCTTTGGTATAACTTTTTCGTCTTCCATTTTTGTGGTTTTCTTTGTTTCTATTGGTTCTCATTCTACATTTTTCATGTGAACAACATTTTTTAAATACACGTTTAACATTTTTTCCAATATTGTTGGTGTACTAAAGTTGGGCTTTTGTTAGTACCCCATACTTGTGCACGGGTAGTTGTAGCCTCACCAGCGGCGAGGCTTGACGAGGACAGCTAGAAGAGAATACAAGACGACATGAGAGGCCACAAACTGAGCTCCCGGCAAGATCCTTCCCAGGGTGGTTTGTGAAGCGAAGCCCCGACAAGACCACCACCCTGGAGGTTGGGAGCTCTGACACCATCGACAATGTGAAGACCAAGACCCAGGGGCATCTGCGTGGTGGTATGCAGATCTTTGTGAAGACCATAATGTTGGGGAACGTAGCAGAAATTCAAAATTTTCCTACGAGTCACCAAGATCTATCTATGGAGAGACTAGCAACAAGAGAGAGGGGAGTGCATCTACATACCCTTGTAGATCGCTAAGCGGAAGCGTTCAAGAGAACGGGGTTGAGGGAGTCGTACTCGTCGTGATCCAAACCACCGGAGATCCTAGTGCCGAACGGACGGCACCTCCGCGTTCAACACACGTGCAGCCCGGTGACGTCTCCCACGCCTTGATCCAGCAAGGGGAGAAGGAGAGGTTGGGGAAGACTCCGTCCAGCAGCAGCACGACGGCGTGGTGGTGAAGGAGGAGCGTGGCAATCCTGCAGGGCTTCGCCAAGCACCGCGGGAGAGGAGAAGGACTTGGGAGAGGGGGAGGGCTGCGCCAGAACTTGGGTGCGGCTACCCTCCCACCCCCCACATATATATAGGGGCAAGGGAGAGGGGGGCCGGCCCCCTCAGATCCAATCTGAGGAGGGGGCGGCGGCCATGGGGGTTGCCTTGCCCCCCAAGGGAAGGGGGCGCCCCCCTTTAGGGTTTTCCCCAAACCCTAGGCGCATGGGCCCTAAGGGGGGAGGCGCCCAGCCCACTAAGGGGCTGGTCCCTCTCCACAAACAGCCCATAGGGCCCTCCGGGGCAGGTGGACCCCCGGAACCCCTTCGGTGGTCCCGGTACAATACCGGTAACCCCCGAATTATTCTGGTGACCGTATGATGACTTCCCATATATAAAACTTTACCTCCGGACCATTCCGAGACTCCTAGTGACGTCCGGGATCTCATCCGGGACTCCGAACAACATTGGTAACCACGTACATCTATTCCCTATAACCCTAGCATCATCGAACCTTAAGTGTGTAGACCCTATGGGTTCGGGAACCATGCAGACATGACCGAGACGTTCTCCGGTCAATAACCAACAGCGGGATCTGGATACCCATGTTGGCTCCTACATGTTCCATGATGATCTCATCGGATGAACCACGATGTCGAGGATTCAATCAATCCCGTATTCAATTCCCTTTGTCTAGCGGTATAGTACTTTCCCGAGATTCGATCGTCGGTATCCTGATAGCTTGTTCAATCTCGTTACCGGCAAGTCTCTTTACTCGTTCCATAACACATCATCCCGTGATCAACCCCTTGGTCACATTGTGCACATTATGATGATGTCCTACCAAGTGGGCCCAGAGATACCTCTCCGTCACACGGATTGACAAATCCCAGTCTCGATTCGTGCCAACCCAACAGACACTTTCGGAGATACCCGTAGTGAACCTTTATAGCCACCCAGTTACGTTGTGACGTTTGGTACACCCAAAGCATTCCTACGGTATCCGGGAGTTGCACAATCTCATGGTCTAAAGAAATGATACTTGACATTAGAAAAGCTTTAGCATACGAACTACACGATCTTTGTGCTAGGCTTAGGATTGGGTCTTTTCCATCACATCATTCTCCTAATGATGTGATCCCGTTATCAATGACATCCAATGTCCATGGTCAGGAAACCGTAACCATCTATTGATCAACGAGCTAGTCAACTAGAGGCTTACTAGGGACATGGTGTTGTCTATGTACCCACACATGTATTTGAGTTTCCTATCAATACAATTATAGCATGGATAATAAACGATTATCATGACAAGGAAATATAATAATAATAACTAATTTATTATTGCCTCTAGGGCATATTTCCAACAGTCTCCCACTTGCACTAGAGTCAATAATCTAGTTCACATTGCCATGTGATTAACACTCACAGGTCACATCGCCATGTGACCAACATCCAAAGAGTTTACTAGTGTCACTAAACTAGTTCACATCATCATGTGATTAAGACTCAATGAGTTCTGGGGTTTGATCATGTTTTGCTTGTGAGAGAGGTTTTAGTCAACGGGTGTGCAACATTCAGATCCGTATGTACTTCGCAAATCTCTAGGTCATATTGTAAATGCTGCTTCCACGCTCCACTTGGAGCTATTCCAAATGGTTGCTCCACTATACGTATCCGGGTTGCTACTCAGAGTCACTCGGATAGGTGTTAAAGCTTGCATCGATGTAACCCTTTATGCCGAACTCTTTATCACCTCCATAATCGAGAAATATATCCTTATTTACTCCAAGGACAATTTTGACCGTTGTCCAATGATCCATTCGTGGATCATTATTGTACCCCTTGACTGACTCATGGCAAGGCACACTTCCGGTGCGGTACACAGCATAGCATACTATAGAGCCTACATCTGAAGCATAGGGGACGACCTTCGTCCTTTCTCTCTCTTCTGACGTGGTCGAGCTTCAAGTCTTAACTTCAAACCTTACAACTCAGGCAAGAACTCCTTCTTTGACTGATCCATCTTGAACACCTTCAAGATCATGTCAAGGTATGTGCTCATTTGAAAGTACCATTTAGCGGTTTTTGATCTATCCTCATAGATCTTGATGCTCAATGTTCAAGCAGCTTAATCCAGGTTTTCTATTGAAAAACACCTTTCAAACAACCCTATATGCTTTCCAGAAATTCTACATCATTTCCGATCAACAATATGTCAACAACATATACTCATCAGAAATGCTATAGTTCTCCCACTCACTTCTTTGGAAATACAAGTTTCTCATAAACTTTGTATAAACCCAAAATCTTTGATCATCTCATCAAAGCATATATTCCAACTCCGAGATGCTTACTCCAATCCTTAGAAGGATTGCTGGAGCTTTGCATACTTGTTAGCATATTTTAGGATTGACAAAACCTTCTGGTTGTATCACATACAACCTTTCCTCAAGAATAACATCGAGGAAACAATGTTTTGACATCCTATCTGCAAGATTTCATAAATCATGCAGTAATTGCTAATATAATTCCAACAGACTCTTAGCATCGCTACGAGTGAGAAAGTCTCATCGTAGTAAACTCCTTGAACTTGTCGGAAAACATCTTAACGACAAGTCGAGCTTTCTTAATGGTGACACTTACCATCATTGTCCGTCTTCCTTCTAAAATCCATCTATACCCAACAGCCTTACGACCATCAAGTAGTTCTTTCAAAGTCTATACCTTGTTTTCATACATGGATCCTCTCTCGGATTTTATGGCCTCGAGCCATTCGTTGGAATCCGGGCCCACCATCGCTTCTCCATAGCTCGTAGATTCATTGTTGTCTAGCAACATGACCTCCAAGACAGGATTACCATACCACTCTGAAGCAGTACCTGTCCTTGTCATCCTACGAGGTTTGGTAGTGACTTGATCCGAAGTTTCATGATCACTATCATCAACTTCCACTTCAATTGGTGTAGGTGCCACAGGAACAACTTCCTGTGCCCTGCTACACACACTAGTTGAAGTGATGGTTTCAACAACCTCATCAAGTCTCCACCATCCTCCCACTTAATTCTTTCGAGAGAAACTTTTCCTCGAGAAAGGACCCGTTTATAGAAACAATCACTTTTGCTTCCAGATCTGAAATAGGAGGTATGCCCAACTGTTTTGGGTGTCCTATGAAGATGTATTTATCCGTTTTGGGTTCGAGCTCATCAGGATGAAACTTTTTCATATAAGCGTCGCAGCCCCAAACTTTCAAGAAACGACAGCTTAGGTTTCTCTAAACCATAGTTCATGCGGTGTCATCTCAACGGAATTATGTGGTGCCCTATTAAAGTGAATGCGGTTGTCTCTAATGCCTAACCCATAAACGATAGCGGTAATTTGATAAGAGACATCATGGTATGCCCCATATCCAATAGGGTGCATCTATGATGTTCGGACACACCATCACACTATGGTGTTCCAGGCGGTATTAGTTGTGAAACAATTTCCCACAATGTCTTAATTGTGTGCCAAACAAGTAACTCAGATATTCATCTCTATGATCATATCATAGACATTTTATCCTCTTGTCACGACGATCTTCAACTTCACTCTAAAATTATTTGAACCTTTCAATAATTCAGACTTGTGTTTCATCAAGTAAATATACTCAACATCTACTCAAATCATCTATGAAGTAAGAACATAACGATATCCACTGCATGCCTCAGCACTCATTGGACTGCACACATCAAAATGTGTTACTTCCAACAAGTTGCTTTCTTGTTCCATCTTACTGAAAAACGAGGCTTTTAGTCATCTTGCCCATGTGGTATGATTTGCATGTCTCACGTGATTCAAAATCAAGTGAGTCCAAACGATCCATATGTATGGAGTTTCTTCATGCGTACATACCAATAGACATGGTTCGCATGTCTCAAACTTTTCAAAAACGAGTGAGTCCAAAGATCCATCAACATGGAGCTTCTTCATGCGTTTTGTACCAATATGACTCAAATGGCAGTGCCACAAGCAGGTGGTACTATCATTACTATCTTATATCTTTTGGCATGAACATGTGTATCACTACGATCAAGATTCAATAAACCATTCTTTTAGGTGCAAGACCATTGAAGGTATTATTCAAATAGAGTAACCATTATTCTCCTTAAATGAATAACCGTATTGCGATAGACATAATCAAATCATGTCTATGCTCAACGCAAACACCAAATAACAATTATTTAGGTTTAACACCGATCCCGATGGTAGAGGGAGCGTGCGATGCTTGATCACATCAACCTTGGAAACACATATCGTCAGCTCACCCTTAGCTAGTCTCTGTTTATTCCGTAGCTTTTATTTCGAGTTACTAACACTTAGCAACCGAACCAATATCTAATACCCTGGTGCTACTAGGAGTACTAGTAAGGTACACATTAACATAATGTATATCCAATATACTTCTATCGACCTTGCCAGCCTTCTCATCTACCAAGTATCTAGGGTAATTCTGCTCCAGTGACTGTTCCCCTTATTACAGAAGCACTTAGTCTCGGGTTTGGGTTCAACCTTGGGTTTCTTCACTAGAGCAGCAGCTGATTTGCCATTTCATGAAGTATCCTTTCTTGCCCTTGCCCTTCTTGAAACTAGTGGTTTCACCAACCATCAATAATTGATGCTCCTTCTTGATTTCTACTTTCGCGGTGTCAAACATCGCGAATATCTCAAGGATATCTATCCCTGATATGTTATAGTTCATCACGAAGCTCTAGCAGCTTGGTGGCAATGACTTTGGAGAAACATCACTATCTCATCTGGAAGATCAATTCCCACTCGATTCAAGTGATTGTTGTCTCAGACAATCTGAGCACAAGCTCAACGATTGAGCTTTTCTCCCTTAGTTTGCAGGCTAAGAAAATCGTCGGAGGTCTTATACATCTTGACGTGGGCATGAGCCTGAAATCCCAATTTCAGCCCTCGAAACATCTCATATGTTCCGCGACGTTTCGAAATCGTCTTTGGTGCCTCAACTCTAAACCATTTAACTGAACTATCACGTAGTTATCAAAACGTGTATGTCAGATGTACGCAACATCCACAGACGACGTTCGGGGTCCAGCACACTGAGCGGTGCATTAAGGATATAAGCTTTCTACGCAGCAATGAGGACAATCCTCAGTTTACGGACCCAGTCCGCATAATTGCTACTATCAACTTTCAACTAAATTTTCTCTAGGAACATATCTAAAACAGTAGAACTAAAGCGCGAGCTACGACATAATTTGCAAGAATCTTTTGACTATGTTCAGGATAATTAAGTTCATCTTATGAACTCCCACTTAGATAGACATCCCTCTGGTCATCTAAGTGATTACATGATTCGAGTCAACTAGGCCGTGTCCGATCATCACGTGAGACGGACTAGTCATCGTCGGTGAACATCTTCATGTTGATCGTATCTACCATATGACTCATGCTCGACCTTTCGGTCTCTTGTGTTCCGAGGCCATGTCTGTACATGCTAGGCTCGTCAAGTCAACCTAAGTGTTTCGCGTGTGTAAATCTGTCTTACACCCATTGTATGTGAACGTTAGAATCTATCACACCTAATCATCACGTGGTGCTTCGAAACAACGAACTTTCGCAACAGTGCACAGTTAGGGGGAACACTTTCTTGAAATTTTAATGAGGGATCATCTTATTTACTACCCTTGTTCTAAGCAAATAAGATGCATAAACATGATAAACATCACATGCAATCAAAAAGTGACATGATATGGCTAATATCATTTTGCTCCTTTTGATCTCCATCTTCGGGGCTCCATGATCATCATCGTCACCGGCATGACACCATGATCTCCATCATCATGATCTCCATCATCGTGTCTCCATGAAGTTGTCTCGCCAACTATTACTTCTACTACTATGGCTAACGGCTTAGCAATAAAGTAAAGTAATTACATGGCGTTGTTCAATGACACGCAGGTCATACAATAAATTAAGACAACTCCTATGGCTCCTGCCGGTTGTCATACTCATCGACATGTAAGTTGTGATTCCTATTACAAGAACATGATCAATCTCATACATCACATATCATTCATCACATTCTTTTGGCCATATCACATCACATAGCATACCCTGCAAAAACAAGTTAGACGTCCTATAATTGTTGTTTGCATGTTTTACGTGGCTGCTATGGGTTTCTAGCAAGAATGTTTCTTACCTACGCAAAACCACAACGTGATATGTCAATTGCTATTTACCCTTCATAAGGACCCTTTTCATCGAATCCGATCCGACTAAAGTGGGAGAGACTGGCACCCGCTAGCCACCTTATGCAACAAGTGCATGTCAGTCGGTGGAACCTGTCTCACGTAAGTGTACGTGTAAGGTCGGTCTGGGCCGCTTCATCCCACAATACCGTCGAAACAAGATAGGACTAGTAACGGTAAGCATATTGAACAAAATCAACGCCCACAACAACTTGTGTTCTACTCGTGCATAGAATCTACGCAATAAACCTGGCTCTGATACCACTGTTGGGGAACGTAGCAGAAATTCAAAATTTTCCTACGAGTCACCAAGATCTATGTATGGAGAGACTAGAAACGAGAGAGAGGGGAGTGCATCTACATACCCTTGTAGTTCGCTAAGCGGAAGCGTTCAAGAGACCGGGGTTGAGGGAGTCATACTCGTCGTGATCCAAATCACCGGAGATCCTAGTGCCGAATGGATGGCACCTCTGTGTTCAACACACGTGCAGCCCGGTGACGTCTCCCATGCCTTGATCCAGCAAGGGGAGAAGGAGAGGTTGGGGAAGACTCCATCCAGCAGCAGCACGACGGTGTGGTGGTGAAGGAGGAGCGTGGCAATCCCGCAGGGCTTCGCCAAGCACCGCGGGAGAGGAGAAGGACTTGGGAGAGGGGGAGGGCTGCACCAGAACTTGGGTGCAGCTGCCCTCCCACCCCCACATATATATAGGGGCAAGGGAGAGGGGGACGGCCCCCTCAGATCCAATCTGAGGAGGGGGCGGCGGCCAGGGGGTTGCCTTGCCCCCCAAGGCAAGGGGTCGCCCCCTTTAGGGTTTCCCCCAAACCCTAGGTGCATGGGCCCTAAGGGGGGAGGCGCCCATCCCACTAAGGGGCTGGTCCCTCTCCACAAACAGCCCATAGGGCCCTCCGGGGCAGGTGGACCCTCCCGGTGGACCCCCGGAACCCCTTCGGTGGTCCCAGTACAATACCGGTAACCCCCGAATTATTCCAGTGACCGTATGATGACTTCCCATATATAAATCTTTACATCCGGACCATTACGGAACTCCTCGTGACGTCCGGGATCTCATCCGAGACTCTGAAAAACATTCAGTAACCATGTACATCTATTCCCTATAACCCTAGCATCATCGAACCTTAAGTGTGTAGACCCTACGGGTTCGGGAACCATGCAGACATAACCGAGACATTCTCCGATCAATACCCAACAGCGGGATCTGGATACCCATGTTGGCTCCTACATGTTCCACGATGATCTCATTGGATGAACCACGATGTCGAGGATTCAATCAATCCCATATTCAATTCCCTTTGTCTAGCGGTATAGTACTTGCCCGAGATTCGATCGTCGGTATCCCGATACCTTGTTCAATCTCGTTACCGGCAAGTCTCTTTACTCATTCCGTAACACATCATCCCATGATCAACCCCTTGGTCACATTGTGCACATTATGATGATGTCCTACCAAGTGGGCCCAGAGATACCTCTCCGTCACACGGATTGACAAATCCCAGTCTCGATTCGTGCCAACCCAACAGACACTTTCGGAGATACCCGTAGTGAACCTTTATAGCCACCCAGTTACGTTGTGACGTTTGGTACACCCAAAGCATTCCTACGGTATCCGGGAGTTGCACAATCTCATGGTCTAAAGAAATGATACTTGACATTAGAAAAGCTTTAGCATACGAACTACACGATCTTTGTGCTAGGCTTAGGATTGGGTCTTGTCCATCACATCATTCTCCTAATGATGTGATCCCGTTATCAACGACATCCAATGTCCATGGTTAGGAAACAGTAACCATCTATTGATCAACGAGCTAGTCAACTAGAGGCTTACTAGGGACATGGTGTTGTCTATGTACCCACACATGTATATGAGTTTCCTATCAATACAATTATAGCATGGATAATAAACAATTATCATGAACAAGGAAATATAATAATAATAACAAATTTATTATTGCCTCTGGGGCATATTTCCAACACATAAGGCAAAGTTCCCAGCCGGATTCTTATCGGGGACGCTTGCAAGGTCCCGGCAATCACGGGCCCGCGTCAAGGCTCGCTCACGGCAAGGATCCACCCACCCTATCAACGTTCCAGCATGACGACTAGCCTGCCAGCTTGGCAAGTGCCTGCGTGGCGGCATGCAGATCTTCGTGAAGATCCAGCCACCACCGTTCTAGCGCAGCGGCTAGCCAGCCAGCCTGGCTTTGCATGCCTCGTCATCCTGGATGCCTGTCGAGATGAGGTGAGGCGGCGACGGACGGGATGGGCTCCGTTTCCGTCCCCGATAAAATTAGGGACACATAAACGGAGCATTAAATGCGTTTGTCCTAAGACGATAGAGATAAGTATGCACACTGTAGCTACTTTACACCTTCCGTATGCCTGTATGCCAGTGTGGTAGTCCCTTGGTATAAAAGGAGGCCCAAGGCGATACAGGAGGGGACTTTTGGACTTTCCGACCCAGTTTGCATGCGTAGCATCTAGCCGAAGCTGAAGAACACTCAATACACTAAAAGCAGGACTAGGATTTTACGCTTCTTGGCGGCCCGAACCTGGGTAAAAATCCCTCGTGTTAATCGTTGGACCTGCTCTTTGCGCACTCCTCTTTCCCTGCCAGATCGTATATGGGATCCACGTGATCCCATAGGTGTCGTGTGGGGGTAGAGGTTGAGCAAACCTGATCTAGCAGTTTAGCACGTTAGTATCTTCATCATCATGCTTCCCAAGAAGAAGGGTTTGATGGCGATTGGTTTGTCTGTGCCCGATCCGCCCGTACCAACACGGACGGGAGACGAGATGGACGCGGGCGAAGGAGGAGGTGGAGATCATGAGCTTCCGTGACATTATGGCGACCGGAACAAGGCGAGCGGCATCACCTGCATCCACGATGACAACCCACGCCCCGTTGGATCCAAGGACATAGCCCTACTGCTCATGGGCTGTGCGGCGACCTCCAAGGGTGGAAAGGCGACCTCCAAGACACCCCCGCCGACGCATGCGACGCGGTCTTCCCAGGTCGTGCGTGATGAGCAGCGTCACGACGTTGGTGACTGAAGGAAATATGCCCTAGAGGCAATAATAAAGTTTTTGTTTTATATTTCCTTATATCATGATAAATGTTTATTATTCATGGTAGAATTGTATTAACTGGAAACTTGATACATGTGTGAATACATAGACAAAACATAGTGTCCCTGGTATGCCTCTACTTGACTAGCTCATTAATCAATGATGGTTATGTTTCCTAACCATAGCCATGTGTTGTCATTTGATAAATGGGATCACATCATTAGAGAATGATGTGATGGACAAGACCTATCCATTAGCTTAGCATTATGATCGTTACAGTTTTATTGATACTACTTTCTTCATGACTTATACATGTTCCTCTGACTATGAGATTATGCAACTCCCGAATACCGGAGGAAGACCTTGTGTGCTATCAAACGTCACAATGTAACTGGGTGATTATAAACATGATCTACAGGTGTCTCCGAAGGTGTTTGTTGGGTTGGCATAGACCGAGATTAGGATTTGTCACTCCGTGTATCAGAGAGGTATCTCTGGGCCCTCTCGGTAGTGCTCATCACTATGAGCCTTGCAAGCAATGTGACTAATGAGTTAGTTACGGGATGAAGCATTACAGAACGAGTAAAGAGACTTGCCGGTAACGAGATTGAACTAGGTATGATGATTTCAACGATCGAATCTCGGGCAAGTAACATACCAATGACAAAGGGAACAACGTATGTTGTTGTGCGGTTTGACCGATAAAGATCTTCGTAGAATATGTAGGAGCCAATATGAGCATCAAGGTTCCGCTATTGATTATTGATCGGAGATGTGTCTCGATCATGTCTACATAGTTCTCGAACCCATAGGGTCCGCACGCTTAACGTTCGATGACGATTTGTATTATGAGTTATGTGTTTTTGATGACCGAAGTTTGTTCAGAGTCCCAGATGAGATCATGGACATGACGAGGAGTATGAAATGGTCGAGACATAAAGATTGATATATTGGAAGGTTATGTTCGGACATCGGAAAGGTTTCGGAAAGGTTCGAGCATTTTCCGGAGTACCGGGAGGTTACCGGAACCCCCTAGGGGATTAATGGGCCTTCATGGGCCTTAGTGGAAGAGAGGAGGCAGCGGCCAGGTGGAGGCGCGTGCCCCCCTAGACCAAACCGAATTGGACTAGGGGAGGGGGCACGGCTCCCCTTTCCTCCTTCTCCTCCACCTCTTTCCCTCTTCTCCTATTCCGGAAAGGAAAGGGAAGAGAAATCCTACTAGGACTAGGGAGTCCTAGTAGGACTCCCCCCTTTTTGGCGTGCCCCTCCTAGGCCACCGGCCTCCTCCCTCCCTCCTTTATATATGGGGGCAGGGGCACCCAAAAGCACAACAAACATAGTCTTAGCCGTGTGCGGTGCCCCCTCCACTGTTTACTCCTTTGGTAGTATCATCGTAGTGCTTAGGCAAAGCCCTGCGCGAATCACATCATCAACACTATTGCAATGCCGTCGTGCTGATGGAACTCTCCTTCGTCCTCAACTGGATCAAGAGCACGAGGGACATCATTGTGTTGAACGTGTGCTGAACACGGAGGTGCCGTACATTCGGTATTTGGATCGGTTGGATCGTGAAGACGCTCGACTACATCAACCGCGTTACTAAACGCTTCCGCTTTCGGTCTACGAGGGTACATGGACACACTCTCCCATCTCGTTGCTATGCATCTCCTAGATAGATCTTGCGTGATCGTAGGAATTTTTTTGAATTGCTACGGTCCCCAACAGTGGTATCAGAGCCAGGTCTATGCGTAGATGTTATATGCACGAGTAGAACATAAAGAGTTATCGATAATAGTCATACTGCTTGCCACCAACGTCTTACTTTGATTTGGCGGTATTGTTGGATGAAGCTACCCAGACCGACATTACATGACTGTGTTCATGAGACTGGTTCTACCGACGTGCTTTGCACATAGGTGGCTGGCGGGTGTCTGTTTCTGCAACTTTAGTTGAATCGAGTTTGACTATGGCCGGTCCTTGTTGAAGGTTAAAACAACACACTTGACAAAAAATCGTTGTGGTTTTGATGTGTAGGTAAGAATGGTTCTTGCTATAAGCCCGTAGCAGCCACGTAAAACTTGCAACAACAAAGTAGAGGACGTCTAACTTGTTTTTGCAGGGCTTGTTGTCATGTGATATGGTAAAGACATGATGAGACATAAATTGTTGTATGAGATGATCATGTTTTGTAACAGAGTTATCGACAACTGGTAGGAGCCATATGGTTGTCGCTTTATTTTGTATGAAATGCAATCGCCATGTAATTGCTTTACTTTATCACTAAGCGGTAGCGATAGTCATAATAGCAATAGTTGGTGAGACGACAACGATGCTACGATGGAGGTCAAGGTATCAAGCTAGTGACGATGGAGATCATGACGGTGCTTTGGAGATGGAGATCAAAGGCACAAGATGATGATAGCCATATCATGTCACATATTTTGATTGCATGTGATGTTTATCTTTTATGCATCTTATTTTGCTTAGTAAGGCGATAGCATTATAAGATGATCCCTCACTAAATTTCAAGGTATAAGTGTTCTCCCTGAGTATGCACCGTTGCTACAGTTCGTCATGCCGAGACACCACGTGATGATTGGGTGTGATAAGCTCTACATTCACATACAACAGGTGCAAGCCAGTTTTGCACATGCAGAATAGTCAGGTTAAACTTGACGAGCCTAGCATATGCAGATGGCCTCAGAACACTGGAGATCGAAAGGTCGAGCATGAATCATATAGTAGATATGATCAACATAGAGATGTTCACCATTGAAAACTACTCCATCTCACATGATGATCAGACATGGTTTAGTTAATATGGATCACGTGATCATTTAGATGACTAGAGGGATGTCTATCTAAGTGGGAGTTCTTAAGTAATATGATTAATTGAACTTTAATTTATCATGAACTTAGTCCTGATAGTATTTTGCAAATTATGTTGTAGATCAATAGCTCGCGTTGTAGCTTCCCTATGTTTTTTATATGTTCCTAGAGAAAACTAACTTGAAAGATGATAGTAGCAATGATGCGGGCTGGGTCCATGATCCGAGGTTTATCCTCATTGCTGCACATAAGAATTATTTCCTTGATGCACCGCTAGGTGATAGACCTATTGTAGGAGCAGATGCAAACGTTATGGACGTTTGGCTAGCTCAATATGATGACTACTTGATAGTTTAGTGCACCATGCTTTACGGCTTATAACCGGCACTTCAAAAATGTCTTGAACACCATAAAGCATATGAGATGTTCCAAAGA
This sequence comes from Triticum dicoccoides, assembly GCF_002162155.2. Lineage (NCBI taxonomy): Eukaryota > Viridiplantae > Streptophyta > Magnoliopsida > Poales > Poaceae > Triticum > Triticum dicoccoides. The sequence goes on along the minus strand of NC_041385.1, from coordinate 696,221,730 downwards.
GCTGAAATTGGGATTTCAGACTCATGCCCGTGTCAAGAGGTATGAGACCTCTGACAAGTACTTCGCCTAAAAATGGAGGAGAATTGCTCAGCTAGTGAGCATGTGCTCAGAATGTCTGGGTGCTAAAATCGCTAGAATCAAGTGGGAGTTAATCTTCCAGATAAGATAAGTGATTGACAGAGTTCTCTAGTCACCATCACCAAGTTACTGGAACTACATGATTAACTATAGTATGCAAGGTGTCGGTGTACAAAAGTAGGGGCTCTATTTTGTACCCCTTTACTTGTGCACGGGCAATCAGAGCCGCGCCCGCGGCCACACTTAGCAGGGCAGAGGAGGGAAGCCAAAGGCGCAAGACAATCAAGGCAATGCCAAGACCAGAGAAACAAAAAGTGAGAGGGCGAGGTAGACTCCCCCGGCAAGACCCTTGCCGGGGCAGCTTTCCCAGTGCCAGCAGAGCGCGCCACCCTTGAGCCCAAGGGTTCCAACACCATCAACAACATTGGAACCAAGGCTCGGGAGGCACCTCCATGGTGGCGTGCAGATCTTTGTGAAGATCATTAACACACAGATGAGGACCAGGAGACAACGATCCTCGGCAAGATCCTTGCCTAGGAAATCCACGAGGCCTCCGGCAAGATCTTTGCCGGGGACGACCGCGATGTCACGGCAAGACCCTTGCCGGAACCCCGGCAAGACCCTTGTCGAGGACGTCAGTGGGGCCGCGGCCAGGCCCACATCTGCCAAGACTCCACCGACGTTCCCATGCAGCTGCTAGCCCAGCCAGCTAGGCGAGCACCTGCGTGGCGACGTGCAGCCTCTAGACCAATTCAGCAAGCACCTGTGTGGTGGCATGCAGATCTTCGTGAAGACACTTCCACCGCACCAGCTTAGCAGCCTGCTAGCGTACATGGCGTTGAACGGCTCATTGGCCTGGACGCGTGTCGAAGCAAGCCGAGGCAGCGACGGATGGGACGGGCTTCGTTGCCATCCCCGATAAAGCAAGAGGACACCTAAGTAGCGCATTAAATGCGTTTTGTCCTGTGATGACAGGAGATAAGCCTGTACACTTCACACCCTTTCCACCTCCTGTGTGCCACTGTGGCGACCCCTTTTTCCTATAAAAGGAGGCCTGAGGCATACTGAGAAAGGATTCGGATCTTTTGGACTAAGAACATGCCGTAGCTAGTTCAAGAACACTCAAATATACACCAGAGCAGGACTAGGGTATTACGCATCCTCGCGGCCCGAACCTGGGTAAACAATCTTTGTGCTGGCTCCTGATACGTCTCCAACATATATACTTTTCCAAGCACTTTTGCCCTTGTTTTGGACTCTAACTTGCATGATTTGAATGAAACTAATCTGGACTGACGTTGTTTCAGCAGAACTGCCATGGTGTTGTTTATTATGCAGAAAACAAAAGTTCTCGGAATGACCTGAAAATCCATGGAGATAACTTTTGGAAAATATAAAAAATATTGGCGAAAGAATCAAGGCCAGGGGGCCCACACCCTGTCCACGAGGGTGGGGGGTGCGCCCTCCCCCCTGGGCGCGCCCCCTGTCTCGTGGGCCCCCTGATGCTCCATCGACCTCAACTCCAACTCTATATATTCCGTTTTGCGGAGAAAAAAAATCAGAGAGAAAGTTTCATCGAGTTTTACGATACGGAGCCGCCGCCAAGCCCTAATCTCTCTCGGGATGGATGATCTGGAGTCCGTTCGGGGCTCCGGAGAGGGGGATTCGTCGCTGTCGTCATCATCAACCATTGTCCATCACCAATTTCATGATGCTCACCGCCGTGCGTGAGTAATTCCATCATAGGCTTGCTGGACGGTGATGGGTTGGATGAGATTTACCATGTAATCAATTTAGTTTTGTTAGGGTTTGATCCCTAGTATCCACTATGTTCTGAGATTGATGTTGCTATGACTTTGCTATGCTTAATGCTTGTCACTAGGGCCCGAGTGCCATGATTTCAGATCTGAACCTATTATGTTTTCATGAATATATGTGAGTTCTTGATCCTATCTTGCAAGTCTATAGTCACCTATTATGTGTTATGATCCGACAACCCCGAAGTGACAATAATCGGGATACTTATCGGTGATGACCATAGTTTGAGGAGTTCATGTATTCACTATGTGCTAATGCTTTGTTCCGGTTCTCTATTAAAAGGAGGCCTTAATATCCCTTAGTTTCCACTAGGACCCCGCTGCCACGGGAGGGTAGGACAAAAGATGTCATGCAAGTTCTTTTCCATAAGCACGTATGACTATATTCGGAATACATGCCTACATTACATTGATGAACTGGAGCTAGTTCTATGTCACCCTATGTTATAGCTATTACATGAGGAATCGCATCTGACATAATTATCCATCACTGATCCAATGCCTACGAGCTTTTCACATATTGTGCTTCGCTTATTTACTTTTCCATTGCTACTGTTACAACTACTACAAAACTATTATCTTTACTTTTGCCACTGTTACCATTACTATCATACTACTTTGCTACTAAATACTTTGCTGCAGATACTAAGTTATCCAGGTGTGGTTGAATTGACAACTCAACTACTAACTTAAGAATATTCTTTGGCTCCCCTTGTGTCGAATCAATAAATTTGGGTTGAATACTCTACCCTCGAAAGTTGTTGCAATCTCCTACACTTGTGGGTTATCAAGACTAATTTCTGGCGCCGTTGCCGGGGAGCATAGCTCTATTCTTTGAGTCACTTGGGATTTATATCTGTTGATCATGATGAGGAACTTGAAAGACGAAAGAACAAAGATTTTGCCCTCAACTACGAGGGGAGGTAAGGAATTGCCATCTAGCTCTGCACTAGATTCTCCTTCTGTTATGAGTAAGCTTGCGACACCTAAACCTGCTACTTCTATGAATTCTGATATGTCACATGTTATTGATGATGCCACTTCTGCTATGCATGATACTTATGATGAAACTACTTCTGTGCGTGATACTATGTTGCCATTAGGTGAATTTCTTGATGAACAACTTGCTAGGGTTAGAGAGAATGAAATTATTGAAGATGATATTATTGATGATAGTGATGATGAAAGCTCTCCCCCTGATTATGAATTACCTGTTGTTCCTGAGGGTTATGTTATGGATGAGGAAGCTGCTAGAGCTATTTTTGCTTGCAAAGATAGATATGGTCTTAAGAAATTATTAGCCAAATGGAAGCAACAATCTCTTAATGCTAGAATGAAACCTGACCCCGCTTTTGCTACTTCACCTATCTGTGTTACTGATAAGGATTATGAATTCTCTGTTGATCCTGAGATTATTACTTTGGTTGAATCTGATCCTTTTTATGGCTATGAATCTAAAACTGTTGTGGCACACCTTACCAAGTTAAATGATATAGCCACCCTGTTTACTAATGATGAGAAGTCTCGCTATTATTATATCCTTAAGATATTTCCGTTCTCATTAAATGGTGATGCTAAGACTTGGTTTAATTCTCTTGATCCTGGTTGTGTGCGTATGCTACGTCTTGAGCACTGCGTTGGATTTCCCCGAAGAGGAGAGGATGATGCAGCAAAGTAGCGTAAGTATTTCCCTCTGTTTTTGAGAACCAAGGTATCAATCCAGTAGGAGACCATGCACAAGTCCCTCGTACCTACACAAAACGATAGCTACTCGCAACCAACACGATTAGGGGTTGTCAATCCCTTCATAGTCACTTACGAGGGTGAGATCTGATAGAGATGATAAATAATATTTTTGGTATTTTTGGTATATAGATGCAAAGTGAAAAGTAAAAGGCAAAGTAAAAACAAAGCAAGAAATAAAGTGATGGAGATTGATATGATGAGAATAGACCCGTGGGCCACATGTTTCACTAGTGGCTTCTCTCAAGAGCATAGATATTCTATGGTGGGTGAACAAATTACTATTGAGCAATTGACAGAATTGAGCATAGTTATGAGTATATCTAGGTATGATCATGTATATAGGCATCACGTCCAAGACAAGTAGATCAAAACGATTCTGCATCTGCTACTATTACTCCACTCATCGACCGCTATCCAGCATGCATCTAGAGTATTAAGTTAAAAACAAAGTAACGCCTTAAGCAAGATGACATAATGTAGAGGGATAAATTCATGCAATATGATAAAAAAACCATCTTGTTATCCTCGATGGCAACAATACAATACGTGCCTTGCTGCCCCTTCTGTCACTGGGAAAGGACACCACAAGATTGAACCCAAAGCTAAGAACTTCTCCCATTGCTAGAACTACCAATCTAGTTGGCCAAACCAAAAGGATAATTCGAAGAGACTTGCAAAGATAACTCAATCATACATAAAAGATATCAGAGAAGATTCAAATATTATTCATAGATAAGCTGGATCATAAACCCACAATTCATCGGTCTCAACAAACACACCACAAAAAGAAGATTACATCGAATAGATCTCCACGAGAGAGGTGGAGAACATTGTATTGAGATCCAAAAAGAGAGAAGAAGCCATCTAGCTACTAGCTATGGACCCGAAGGTCTAAAGTAAACTACTCACACTTCATCGGAGGGGCTATGGTGTTGATGTAGAAGCCCTCCGTGGTAGATGCCCCCTCCGGCGGAGCTCCGGAACAGGCCCCAAGATGGGATCTCGTGGATACAGAAGGTTGCGGCGGTGGAATTAGGTTTTTGGCTCCCCTTCTGATCGTTTGGGGATACGTAGGTATATATAGGAGGAAGGAGTACGTTGGTGGAGCAACAGGGGGGCCACGAGGCAGGGGGGCGCGCCCTAGGGGGTGTGTTGGGGATATTACCACTAGGCGTAAACCGGCCTACTTGGGCCGGGTTAACTTCATTAGTGGCGTAAACAGATGAAGGCCCAAGGCCTGTAGTCGGTTAGAGCATGTAGCCGTAAACCGGCCTGATGTATGACTTGTATTGTAAGTAAGGAACAGGGAGATAGCAACCGGAATACGAGTATGAACCGGTTAGGACTCTATGGACCGACGGGCGTCACCCGTGTACATAAGGGGATGACCCGGTGGCGGTTCAGGGGAGACAACCACAACTCGAGCCTAGGCGAAGCTTGTTTGCTCCCTAGCCATCGAGATCATATCAATTCCATCACAACTAGACGTAGGCTTTTACCTTCATCGAAGGGGCTGAACTAGTATAAAACCCTCGTGTCTTTGTGTCCGCTTTAAACCCCTTCAAGTAAACTCGTAGCGATGGCTCCATGACTAAGTCCTTTCGCTAGGACATTTGCCGTGACAAATCCACGACAGTTGGCGCCCACCGTGGGGCTATCGCATGATGGTTTGACGATCTTGGAGGGCAAGCTCAAGGGACTCGAAGGCTATGTTGTGGGCCGGATGACCAAGAGTCATCGGGGCAGGATCTACATCGACGACGCAGGATGGGGTCCCGAGGCCGAGTCAATCGAGTACGGGTACCGGGTCCCCTTTGGTGGCATACACGTTTTCATTGGCAAAATCGGTGAGCCTGGGCCTGAGCCGGACATCTGCAACAGAGGCAAACGCAAACGCAAGGCGGAGGGTAGCATGGATTTTGTGGCCAACGCTAATGCACAGGACAGGGGGCAGCGGCGTAGAGGTAAAGCGGCAGATCGTAATGGGACCCCCAATCCTAACGCAAGCCGTTTGAATTATTTGTTGAATCAGCCTTGCCCAAAGCACGGGACGAAGGAGACACCAGCTAACCACCTTTGGAAGGATTGTTATATTATGCGGGAGTTTAAAAACTCTAATGCCTTCCGGTATGACCATGGGTCAGGTGGCGGTTCAGGATCCGGTTTACACGGCCCGGGTCACGATGGAGCTTCCGGTTCAGGTTTCAATCAGGGCGGTCACAATAGCCAGAATAATCAGAACGGCCAGCAGCAGTAGCAGTCAGGTTATCAGAGCCAGCCAAAGCAGTTGATCAATGGGCAATACCATGTCTTCACAACTGGCTTGGATAAGCGCGACCGAAAACTCCACAAGCGAGCACTGAATTCTGTTGAACCAGCCTTACCGCGTTACTTACGCTGGTCAGAGCAGCCCATCGTGTGGAGCAGAGAAGATCACCCGCCCCGGGTTGATAATCCGGGCCAGTTAGCATTAGTAGTGGACCCTCAGGTGGGGGGTTATAAGTTCACCAAGGTGCTCATGGATGGAGGAAGCAGTATTAACATACTATACTATGAGACATTCCGGCGCATGGGACTAACAGACAAGGATCTCAGACCGTCGAATACGGTATTCCATGGTGTTGTGCCAGGCAAATCTGCATATCCTGTTGGCAAGATAACCCTAGATGTGGCTTTTGGGGACGAGCACGATTCTCGGTCGGAAAAATTAAACTTCGAAGTGGTGAAGATCCGGAGCCCGTATCACGCCCTGTTTGGGCGGCCGGCTTATGCCAAGTTCATGGTGCGGCCTTGTTATATCTATTTACAGCTCAAGATGCCGGGTTATCAAGTGAATCATGTGGACCGCCGGAAGAATGAAGCGGCGGATGCGTTAAGCCGGTTGGGCTCTCAGCGTAAACCGGTCCCGCCTAACATCTTTTTGGACGTGTTGCACAACCCGTCAGTCAAGCTCCCAGGTGAGGTGGATTTGGCTATCCCTGATCCGGAGGCTCAATTGGTGGTAGCCCTGCATGTTATTCCGGATTGGACAGTTCCTTATCTTGCATACATGAACCGGGGGGAGTTACCAGAGGATGAGATTCTGGCCAGGCAGATAGTCCGGCGATCCAAGTCTATGACGATTGTCAATGGTGAATTACATCATTGCAGTGTATCCGGGGCGTTTCAACGTTGTGTTTCTCCTGAGGAAGGCTGTGAAATCTTAAGAGAAATCCATGAAGGGGATTGTGGACACCACGCCGGTTCAAAGTCTCTGGTGGCAAAGGCGTTTCGTCACGGGTTCTACTGGTTGATAGCGCACGCTGATGCGGAGGACTTGGTTAAACGGTGTGATGGATGTCAGAAATTTTCAAGGCGTGCTCATGTGCCGGCTCAAGAATTAAGGATGATCCCAATAACATGGCCGTTCGCAACTTGGGGGCTGGATATGGTTGGGCTTTTTAAAAGATCCAAGGATAAGAAAACCCACCTTTTGGTGGCAGTTGATAAATTTACCAAGTGGGTTGAAGCGGAGCCTGTTAGCAAGTGTGATGCAGCAACAGCGGTGCAGTTCATCAAGAAGGTGATTTTCCGGTTTGGTTTCCCACACAATATCATTACTGACAATGGTACCAATTTATCCAAGGGTGCTATGAAGGAGTTCTGTGAACGTGAGCACATCCGACTTGACGTGTCATCAGTAGCACACCCCCAGTCCAATGGACATGCAGAACGAGCTAATCAGGAAATCTTACGAGGCATCAAACCCCGGCTTTTGGTCCCATTGCAAAGAACACCAGGATGTTGGGTTGAAGAGCTACCATCTGTATTATGGAGTATCAATACTACGCCAAACCGGTCCACAGGATACACGCCATTTTTCATGGTCTATGGAGTAGAGGCAGTTCTCCCTAGTGACATCCGGCACGATTCGCCTCGTGTGGCAGCTTATGTTGAAGCGGACAATGAGACAGCACGACAAGATGCTTTGGACCTATTGGACGAGGAGCGTGATATAGCGGCTGCCCGTTCGGCGATTTACCAGCAAGATCTTCATCACTATCACAGTCGCCGGGTTAGAACCAGAACTTTTCAAGAAGGAGATTTGGTGCTTCGACTCATCCAAGATCAAACGGATATGCACAAGTTATCCCCACCTTGGGAGGGACCTTTCATGGTCAGCAAGACTTTGCACAACGGGTCGTACTATCTGATTGATATTCGAGGACATCAAGACTCGCGTACATCAGAAGAGGAGACCAACAGACCGTGGAATATAGCTCATCTTCGGCCTTACTATACTTGAGCCATCGGCTCTATCTATGTACATATCATGACAATGTATATATTATCTTTGATATATCAAACCGGAGCCTCAGCTAAAGCGGGGTCTCTGTCTTTCTCATCATGCGAGGTTACACGGAGTGATTCTGTTTAAAGCAGCCTCCAGTTTACCCCTTGACATTTGTCTTTTATATATCACTGGGGGCCTTGGTCGTGTCCGAACCAACGAACACCCTTTGATAGGCGACAGCCACCAGATCATTTGGGGACTTGGTCAAGTCTGAACCAGTCACGCCTCTTGGTCGGCCTAAGGCCACAAAATCACTTGGGGGCATGGTCGGGCCCGAACCATTGCCACGCCTCTTGATCTGGCATATATGCCACGAGTCATTTGGGGACCTGGCTGACTTGAATCATTGTCACTCCTATTGGGGGCCTTGATCCTGTCCGACCATGGTAATACCATCTGAACAGCTCAGTATAGCATATTTTTGCAAATGGTTTTTATCATTACTTTTGCTTCCGTGTTGTTTTCATGGTTTGTTCGTTCTTTGCTTTCGTTGGATTTCTTTGTGTCAACAAGCATATTTTTTCCGGTTCAGCCAATGATTTTTGATCCCCCTTTTAATCCGGAGGAGTCTGCCTGGTTTACCTTTTCCCTGTTAACGTCATGGAGTAACCAGGGGGCTCGTATTAAGTCAGTACGGTCTGTACGGGCGCTACTTTCTCCCTTTTTGACGGTAATGGTTTAGAAAACCACCGCTTCAGGCTTGGCTAAAGCCAGCTTTATGATCAAACATGGCAGGTATTTATGTATCATCTATTTGTTGTATTACTGATACACATATCAAGGTTATAATCCGGCTGACGGTATAACCGCTACCGAAGTTCAAATTTTTCTGATTGCAGGAAATATGAATTAAAGTTTTTCAAGCAAAAGCTCCAGTACTTATGCACGAAGGAATATTCCAGACAGAAGTTTTAACTATCCTATTACAAGGCGGCATGGTGCTCAAACAAAATCATTGTTTTGTGGAAGGATGTTGCAAATAGCTCTTCAAATCGGCTTCCGGTTCAAGCCTGCTCCTCATCCTCCGCCGCTTCAGCTTCCTCGTCTCTACCCATTGGCTGGAAGTCAACAGTGGTCCAGTCGATTCCCATTAAAGCTTGGAAAACAGCCTCTTCATGGATCAGGGAAGACGGTTCAATATCAGGGGCGTAAGTGTGCTTACGGGTTGGAGGAATCAGATTTTCCGCTTCAACAGTTGGGGCCGGCACTCGCTTGTTTTGATTATTATATTCCGCTTGATAATGCGTCAAATCTGCCTCTTCAGCTAGCTGGCAAGCCAGCGGGCGCACTGCACGGTTTATGGCCCTTAAATCCTCTTCGTTGAATTCAGAGACATCTTCTTTCAGACTGGGATAGCCTTGAGCTGCTTCCACAAGATCAAAGTCGGGTACCCATGCTTTTGCCCGGATTAAGGCATTGATGGCTCCGGTTCGGGCAGTGGATTTTTTCAGCTCCTCAATCCGGGTTGGAAGCATTGAAAGTTTGCTAAGAGTGTCCTGGATTAAAGAGGGCATCGGGTTGTTGTAAGAAGCTGTGGTGATGATCCGTTGGGCTCCGGTATACAATTGTTCCACCAAGGTGTAGGCAGCTTTCAATTTCTTCCGCACATCATTTCCTAAGTGCCCAATACGTGTGCCTACAGACAAAATTGGAATGGTCTCAAACCGGATTTATAATACAGCAAATTCAAATTTATCACAGAAGTTACAAGGAGCTTACCAAAGATTGCAGCAGTCATAGAGTGTATTTGCCGCTGTACGGCCGTCAGTTCATCCACCACCGGTTTAAGGGCCGCTTCAGCGTTTTCTGCTCTTTTGGTTAAACCGGCCTTTTCAGTGGCCCAGTCAGCCCGCTCTTTCTTGAAGCCTTCTTTCAGCCGTTCAGCAGTGCTCAAAGCGCTGGTCAATTCTTGCTTTGACTTATCTGTTTCAGCCTGCTGGGTCTTTAGGGCCTCCTGCAAATCGGCAATCTGGTCCTCCTTGATTTTCACTTCAGCCTGCATACAGATGGCATTTTAAGCTTTGCACAGACGATCCAAGAAATGGAAGTATCAACCACATAACAAAAGTTATATGCCTGATACTTTGGGGCTAATGCACCTTCAATTTTTTGTATATTGTTAGATTACAAAGTCCCAAGCTCAATACAAGTATTCAACTTGGCACTTGGGGGCTAATGGCTATTTGATCAAGTTATGTTCTAAGGACAGCTTTTTATTTTTGAGCCCCGGTTTACTTATGCTAAGTTAGACCGGCCCTCGAAGGTTATGCCGACGGATTTCAAAAATGTTCAGGATCAAGTCCCGGTTTGACCAAGGTCACAAACCGGCCCTTGGGGGCTACAAAGATGAATGCAATGGCGGAAAGGAAAGAAGGAATTTACCTCAAATTTATCCCTCATCATTTTGACCAAGCCAGCTTCACAATCACGGCTAGTATAAAGCCGGTTTAAATAGCCAGAGTGAAGATCTTGAGCATTCAGATTGGCGTATGTCTCTAATTCAACATCCCATTTTCCTTTGTTCAAAGGGGAAGAATCCTCTTTGATGGTATGCCTGGTAAGGGTGGCTAGATTCCCAGGTTCAGAGCGGCCTACGCCGGTAATCACAACATCATCATCTTTTGACTCGCCGGTTTGGGTTGGTGCGGCCGGTTTGTCAGCAGGAGTGTGGGATTTCTCAATCTGGACAGAGCTAGCAGGCGGATCAGCAGAGGCTGGAATATGAATAGGACCTTCTTCAGGGATAACGTTGTCTTGCAGAGGAGGATCATTGGGGATATCTTCACAAGTAAACACTTCATGATCAGGTGCTTGGTCATATTCTGGGGCCACATCTTCTTCAGCCGCTCTATCCAGGCGGGCCTTCTTGCTTGGTTTCGGTTTAGCCCTGAAAGAAAAATAAAAAGTCAAGGAAAAGTATAAGCCATTGCGCAGTATACTGGAAGCATATGTTCGGTTTAACTTACCCAGCAACTGTTTTCAAAGGTGGTAGCTGGGTGGCCGATGATTCACCAGACGATGAATGAGAAGTGACCTGGTAATCGGAGTCGGATGGATTAAGAGGTTGAAGGAAGAAACCCGCTTTAGGATTTAAATCAATAAAAAGGTCGGAGACCTCGGAGCGGCGTTTTCGAACCGGACTGTTTGGTAAACCGGCAGAGGTAACTACCTGGCCACTGTGCCGGGTTGTGCGGCGAGCTTCGTGTTGCTGGGTCTTCATAAGAAATTGGGAATCCAGATAAGCAAAAGGATGAGAAAATTTAACTTTCCGGTTTGCCCGGCGAAATTTTGGCAAAGGCAGGATTTCTGAATCGGAAGAGAGAATGGTTACCTCAACAAAACCCGCATTGCTGGCTTCAGCGTCATCCTGCCAAGCATTATCATCAATAAGGCGTGTAAAAAGCAAGCCAAGTGAATCAAGTTCTACCTCAAGATCCGGATTACCCACATCATCATCAATGGCTGGGTCAGATGAAGCGGTGGTTTTTCTCTTATGAGCTGGCTTCTTGATAACCTTGGTCTTGGGCCGGGTTGGCCGTCCTGCCTTTTCCGTTTTGTCTTGAGGAAGTTTCTTGCTCCAAAATGGATTATCACCCTGGATCAGCAGTAATTAAATGTTGAGCATATAAAATAGTAACCGGTTCAACAATAGAGCAATTAAAATATTACCGCTGGCGGTTTGTTGGTGGTGCAGTAAGGAGGCAGACCGGTTTGAGCACAGAGGTGCTCCGGTTCATTCAGCATCTTTTTCACAGATTCTGTGACTTCGTCATCAGGGAGCTGGATTTTAGTGTGTTGGAGTGGGTCATCGACACTATCAGTATACTCGCACATCAAATTTGGGCGCCGGCTTAGAGGCAAAATGCTCCATGATATCCAGCAGCGTGCAAGGTCTATTCCTGTTAAACCATTGGCCATGAAGGCCCGGAGCTTGGATAGTTGAGGAGCGTATTTAATTCTCTCCTTGGCGCTTAGCCTTTGTGGAAAGGGGTGAGTGTTGCTGAGTCGTTCCAGACGGAAGCCAGGCAAGGGATTTTCATTGTCAGGAGAGGTATCCTTGCAATAAAACCAAGTTGCGTTCCATTCCTTGGGGTGAGTATGGAGTTTGACGTGGGGATAGGTGATTTCTTTCCTTTTCTGAATGGCCATACCGCCAAGTTCGGTATTAGGGCCGTCAGTGAATTCAGTACGGCGGTTCAGATGAAAGAGATCTCTAAATAACTAGACTGAAGGCTCCTCTTGAAGGTATGCCTCAGAAATTACTTGAAAGTGACATAGATTGGTGACGGAGTTGGGGCCAATATCCTGTGGACGGAGTCGAAAGTTGGCTAACACATCCCGATAAAATTTGGAGCCGGGCGGTTTGAAGCCCCGGGCCATGTGATCTGCGAAGACCACGACCTCTCCTTCCTGGGGCGTAGGAGGACATTCATCTCCAGGAACCCTCCAGTGAATCGTATCTTTGTTATCCAAAGCACCGATCAGGACTAGATCATTCAGCTGTGATTCTGTGACACGGGAGGGAACCCAGTTGCACTCGTACACTTGTTTGGCCATGACGAGATCTACAAGAAATAAGTGATCCGGTTCAAGGACATGCCAGATAAAAAGGTGTTGATCTGATTACGGTAAACCGGAGGCAGTACCAATAATCCGGTCTTCTACAATGCAGCATCAGATGGATTCTGGCGGTTCAACCAGGGGACTAATGACATATATACCGGTTTAGCAATTTTTTCTCCATGGTGAAGTTAAACCGCCTGGCCTAAGCATCAGAAGCAATTGAAACTATGGATAACTAGTTATGCAGAAACAAGTTTCACAAAATCATGTTACAGCCGCGGATCTACAGCAAGCTCATAAAAACAGGAAATATTTCGAAGACTAAGGCGGAAACAGAAGTGAACCATTGAGCGGATATGTGCGGGAGATCTATGCGCTTGGAGGAGAAATAGCAGGCGGATGCTAAAGGGATCGCTACTAAGCACGGCAAGAGTCCACAGATGCATTCCAGGTCAGAGAACAGCTATGAACGCGCAATGAACATAGCAAGAACATGGAACCCTAAGAACGGATCTAGGTTAAGAAGGAGAGAGGACTTACCAGGAACGGAGAAGATGCGGAAAGACGCCGCAGCACTCTGGTACGTTCAGGTTGATGCAGCGGCCCGAGACGAGGCAAAGGTCGATGGTGGTGACGGAGCTGCAAAGCCGGCGACGTGAGGAAGAAGAAGAAGAAGGGACGAAGGGGAAGAGAAAGGAAATGACCCTTCGGTCTTATTTATAAGGCAACCGAGCTAGGTCAAACGCGCGAATCCAGGAGCTGTCATTAAGAGGGCGTTATGAGCTTCATAATGACGTCATGCCGGTTTACAGTAACCAAAACTGATGATGTCATGCCGGTTTACAGCAACTAAAAATAATGATGACATGGAGATTTGCCAATTAAACAGAAGATTTCCAAGACGCAAGATGGTGTGAAGGATTGACATGAACCAGTTCAAATCAATCTGGGGCCTAATGTTGGGGATATTACCACTAGGCGTAAACCGGCCTACTTGGGCCGGGTTAACTTCATTAGTGGCGTAAACAGATGAAGGCCCAAGGCCTGTAGTCGGTTAGAGCATGTAGCCGTAAACCGGCCTGATGTATGACTTGTGTTGTAAGTAAGGAACAGGGAGATAGCAACCGGAATACGAGTATGAACCGGTTAGGACTCTATGGACCGACGGGCGTCACCCGTGTATATAAGGGGACGACCCAGTGGCAGTTCAGGGGAGACAACCACAACTCGAGCCTAGGCGAAGCTTGTTTGCTCCCTAGCCATCGAGATCATATCAATTCCATCACAACTAGACGTAGGCTTTTACCTTCATCGAAGGGGCCGAACTAGTATAAAACCCTCGTGTCTTTGTGTCCGCTTTAAACCCCTTCAAGTAAACTCGTAGCGATGGCTCCACGACTAAGTCCTTTCGCTAGGACATCTGCCGTGACAAATCCACGACAGGGTGCGCGCCCCCCACCCTCGTGACCGACTCTTCTGCTTCTTGGAGTAGGGTCCAAGTCTCCTGGATCACGTTCGGTGAGAAAATCATGTTCCCGAAGGTTTCATTCCGTTTGGACTCCGTTTGATATTCCGTTTCTTTGAAACACTGAAATAGGCAAAAAACAGCAATTCTGGGCTGGGCCTCCGGTTAATAGGTTAGCCCCAAAAATAATATAAAAGTGGAAATTAAAGCCCAATATAGTCCAAAACAGTAGATAAAGTAGCATGGAGCAATAAAAAATTATAGATACGTTGGAGACGTATCAGGCATCCCCAAGCTTAATTCCTGCTCGTCCTCGAGTAGGTAAATGATAAAAAAGAATTTTTGATGCAGAGTGATACTTTGGTATAATTTCAATGTAAATATTCTTAATTGTGTCATGAATATTCAGATCCGAAAGATCCAAGACAAAAGTTCATATTGACGTAAAAGTTAGGCTATGCTTCATTTTCGTCACACAAAGATGTTCCCAACTTCTATACCCCCGATGACAAGCCAAGAAATTGTTTCATACTTAAATAATCTCAAACTTTTTCAACCTTCATGCAATACATGAGCGTGAGCCATGGATATAGCACTATGGGTGGAATAGAATATGTTGATGGGGATTGTGTGGAGAAGACAAAAAAGGAGAAAGTCTCACATTGACGAGGATAATCAACGGGCTATGGAGATGCCCATCAATTGATGTCAACATGAGGAGTAGGGATTGCCATGCAACGGATGCACAAGAGCTATGAATGCTCAACAAAAGAAAACTAGTGAGTGTGCATCCAACTTGCTTGCTCACGAAGACCTAGGGCATTTGAGGAAGCCCATCATAGGAATATACAAGCCAAGTTCTATAATGAAAAATTCCCACTAGTATGAAAAAGACAACTTATGAGACTCACTAAATGAAAAACATGGTGCTACTTTGAAGCATAATATATGAGACTCACTATATGAAGAACAAGGTGCTACTTTGAAGCACAAGTGTGGAAAAAGAGATAGTAGCATTGCCCTTTTTTGGGCCTTTCTTTTTTTCTTTTGGCCTTTCTCTTTTTTTTGGGCAATGCTCTAATAATGATGATCATCACACTTCTATTGGTTACAACATAAGGATTACAACTCGAAACTTAGAACAAGATATGACTCTATATGAATGCTTCCGGCGGTATACCGGGATGGTGCAATGAATCAAGAGTGACATGTATGAAAAATAATGCATGGTGGCTTTGCCACAAATACAATGTCAACTACATGATCATGCAATGGCAATATGACAAAAGTAATGTATGTCATGATGATGATGATGGAAGTTGCATGGCAATATATCTCGGAATGGCTATGGAAATGCCATGATAGGTAGGTATGGTGGCTGTTTTGAGGAAGATATAATGAGGTTTATGTGTGATAGAGCGTATCGTATCACGGGGTTTGGATGCACCGGTGAAGTTTGCACCAACTCTCAAGGTGAGAAAGGGCAATGCACGGTACCGAAGAGGCTAGCAAAGGCGGAAAGGTGAGAGTGCGTATAATCCATGGACTCAACATTAGTCAAAAGAACTCACATACTTATTGCAAAAATTTAGAAGTCATCAAAAATCAAGTACTACGCGCATGCTCCTAGGGGGATAGATTGGTAGGAAAAGACCATCGCTCGTCCCCGACCGCCACTCATAAGGATGCACAAGCCAGGTACACTTCATGTTTCAAATTTGTTACACAACTTTAACCATACGTGCATGCTACGGGACTTGCAAACTTCAACACAAGCATTTCTCAAATTCACAATCACTCAACTAGCACGACTTTGATATTATCACCTCCATATCTCAAAACAATTATCAAGCATCAAACTTATCTTATTATTCAATTCACTCAAAAGAAAGTTTCACATATCTTGAACACCAAGTATATTAATATTAAGCAAATTACCATGCTATTAACGACTCTCAAAATAATCTAAGTGAAGCATGAGAGATCAATAGTTTCTTTAAAACAAATCCACCACCGTGCTCTAAAAGATCTAAGTGAAGCACTAGAGCAAAAATTATCACGCTCAAAAGATATAAGTGAAGCACATAGAGTATTCTAGCAAATTACAATTCATGTATGGCTTTCTCAAAAGGTGTGTACATCAATGTCGGATTTAGGGTTCCGGCAGACCCTTGAGGTTCGAACACTGGGGTGCGCGCGGAGGTTTCGCCTTCTACCTACCCGTCCCTCGCCGAATCGCTAAGATCTAAACTACGAGAAGCACAACGCAAGAGACACATGGTTTATAGTGGTTCAGGCCACCATTGTGGTGTAATACCCTACTCCAGTGTGTGGCGTGGTGGATTGCCTCTTGGGCTGATGATGAACAATACAAGGAAGAACAGCCTCACGAGGGTCTGTTCTTGTAATGGCGTTGTCCCTTTGGAGGGGTTGATTCCAGATGCCTATGTTATCTCCAGATTCCTATCCAGATGCCTCTACCCTGCGGGTGGCTAGTCCTATTTATAGGCAAAGGCCCTGGGCCTCTTCCCAAATATTGAGCGGGAAGGGCGCCAACAATTGGCCATTTTGAAGGGGAACATCTAGTACACTTATCCTAACTAAAGTTGGTCCTCGCCTGTCAAAGGCTCTAGTGGTGATGCCGACTTGGGCTCCACGGTGACCTCCATCCTGCCGTTGGACTGGTCTTGGTCTTGTTGCACCGAAATGGATGCCTTTGCTTGATGCTCTCGCCTGCGCTTGCTCCCCTTGCACCAAAGAGGGAAGAAGGACACTGCGCAGGCTAGCGCCCGGCTGGCGCCCTTGGTCGTCATGGCTTGCGTCACGGGCACCTTGCGAGGTACCCCGCCTTGAACTCTCCGCCTCCTTGTGAGCCAGCCTGATGAGGCCGTGCTTGAGGAAGCTCCTTGTCATCCGCCCCGCAAGGCTTGGCCCCTCGCGAGGGTCTTGAGCTTGTGTTGATGAAGATGGGCCGTGCTGGGCCCCCTTTGAGCCACGCCGCAGGCCGCAGGCAGGCAAGTCTGGGGACCCCCGTTCCCAGAACACCGACAAGTAAGGATGATTGTGGTAAACTAACAAGCAAAGACGCAAATGATACAAGACGCTCCAAGCAAAACACATATCATGTGGTGAATAAAAATATAGCTCCAAGTAAATTACCGATGGAAGTAGACGAAAGAGGGGATGCCTTCCGGGGCATCCCCAAGCTTTGACTTTTTGGTGTCCTTGTATTATCTTGGGGGTGCCATGGGCATCCCCAAGCTTAGGCTCTTGCCTCTCCTTGTTCCATAATCCATCAAAAGAATTCACCCAAAACTTGAAAACTTCACAACACAAAACTCAATAGAAATCTCGTGAGCTCCGTTAGAGAAAGAAAACAAAAGACTACTTCAAGGTACTGTAATGAAATCATTATTTATTTATTTGATGTTAAACCTACTGTATTCCAACTTCTCTATGGATTATAAACTATTTTACTAGGCATAGATTCATCAAAATAAGCAAACAACACACGCAAAACAGAATCTGTCAAAAACAGAACAGTCTGTAGCAATCTGTAACTAACGCAAACTTCTGGAACTCTAAAAATCCTACCAAAATAGGAAGTCCTGGAAAATTTGTCTATTGAACAGCAGCAAAATGAATCAACGCAAAAGCACGTTTCTGTGATTTAACAAAATTATATTAGTGTGCGCAAAGTTTCTGTTTTTCAGCAGAATCAAATCAACTATCATCATAGATTATCCTATAAGTTCTACTTGGCACAAACACTAATTAAAACATAAAACCACATCTAACCAGAGGCTAGATGGATTATTTATTCCTAAACAGAAGCAAAAACAAAAAAAACAAAAATAAAATTGGGTTGCCTCCCAACAAGCGCTGTCGTTTAACGCCCCTAGTTAGACATTGATATGTCAATGATGCTCACAAGAAAGACAAGAATTGAAGCACAAAGAGAGCATCATAAAACACGTGATAACACATCTAAGTCTAACATGCTTCCTATGCATAGGCATCTTATAGGCAAACAAATTATCATGGCAAGCAAAAACTAGCATATGCAAGGAGGCGGAAAGAAACAATAGCAATCTCAACATAACGAGAGGTAATTTATTATCATGAAAATTTCTACGACCATATTTTCCTCTCTCATAATAATTACATGTGGGATCATAAGAAAATTCAACAAAATAGCTATCACATAAAATATTTTCTACACGATCCACTTGCATGCAAAGTTGACACTCTTCCGAAATAGTGGGATTAACATTAACTAAACTCATGACCTCTCCAAACCCACTTTTATCAAAAATTTCATAAGATTGAATATTCTCCAAATATGTGGGATCTAGAGTTGACACTCTTCCAAACCCACTTTCAATATTATTGCAAACAATATTGTCAATCTCATATTCATCATGGGGATTAAATAAATTTTCAAGATCATAAGAAGAATCACCCCAATCATGATCATTGCAACAAGTAGTAGACATAGCAAAACTAGCATCCCCAAGCTTAGGGTTTTGCATATTATTAGCACAACTGACATCAAGAGAATTTGTAGTAAAATCATTTGAATCATGCTTTTCGTTGAGGGAGCTATCAAGCATGGGTGCAATAGCAACGATCTCATTTTCAACATAAGGAACTATAGCAAATTCGTCTTCATAAATATTGGCTTCATGGCCACAAGAATAGCAAGCATCATGTTCATCAAGGGATATTTCAATCAAATCATCGGAATCATCATTATCTATAGATTCATGCATATCATTATTTTCTTCCAAAGCAACGGTCATTCTTTCAATAAATTCTTGGACATAGACATTCTGAGCAAGGTTTTCATTGCAATATTTAAGTATGACGGAATTTTCAGATTTGTTGAGAGTAAAATCATACTTTTCAATCAAAGAAGCAACTTCATTTGCACCCTTAAAAACGACAAATTCTTCAATTTGTTCGATATCATAGTAACTATAAACACCCTTTGCATAAGAAGATAAGATTTCATTATCATTGAACTCACATAGGTAGGGAAGGTGTTTTTTAGGGTTCTTAGAGCAACAAGTAAAATCACACATTTCACAAAGATTCCAAGCATAGCATAGCAAACTATTTATATGATACCGTAAGAGTCTCCCTTTTTCAGATAAACGATGACGCACAAAATGAGCATGCTCATCTAAAGATTTCCCATCAACTAGGCTAGTTGGGGTTTCAGCACGACCGCATAAGGATCGAAGATGATCCAAGTAGAACACTTTAAGTGGATCCATATCAATAGATTTTTAGCAAGAAAAGATGCAAGCATATAGAGGGCACAAGGAAACACAAACAAAGATACATACGGGAAGAAGACGAACGAAAAAGAGAGGGCGAATAAAACAACAAGGGTGAAGTGGGGGAGAGGAAAACGAGAGGCAAATGGCAAATAATGTAACGCGAGAGATAGGGATTGTGATGGGTACTTGGTATGGTTGACTTGCTTGCGTGAGCCTCCCCGGCAACGGCGCCAGAAATTCTTCTTGCTACCTCTTGAGCACTGCGTTGGATTTCCCCGAAGAGGAGAGCATGATGCAGCAAAGTAGCGTAAGTATTTCCCTGAGTTTTTGAGAACCAAGGTATCAATCCAGTAGGAGACCACTCACAAGTCCCTCGTACCTACACAAAACGATAGCTACTCGCAACCAACGCGATTAGGGGTTGTCAATCCCTTTACAGTCACTTACGAGGGTGAGATCTGATAGAGATGATAAATAATATTTTTGGTATTTTTGGTATATAGATGCAAAGTGAAAAGTAAAAGGCAAAGTAAAAACAAAGCAAGTAATAAAGTGATGGAGATTGATATGATGAGAATAGACCCGGGGGCCATAGGTTTCACTAGTGGCTTCTCTCAAGAGTATAGATATTCTATGGTGGGTGAACATATTACTGTTGAGCAATTGACAGAATTGAGCATAGTTATGAGTATATCTAGGTATGATCATGTATATAGGCATCACGTCCAAGACAAGTAGATCGAAACAATTCTGCTTCTACTACTATTACTCCACTCATCGACCGCTATCCAACATGCATCTAGAGTATTAAGTTAAAAACAGAGTAACGCCTTAAGCAAGATGACATGATGTAGAGGGATAAATTCATGTAATATGATAAAAAACCATCTTGTTATCCTCGATGGCAACAATACAATACGTGCCTTGCTGCCCCTTCTGTCACTGGGAAAGGACACCGCAAGATTGAACCCAAAGCTAAGCACTTCTCCCATTGCAAGAACTACCAATCTAGTTGGCCAAACCAAAAGGATAATTCGAAGAGACTTGCAAAGATAACTCAATCATACATAAAAGAATTCAGAGAAGATTCAAATATTATTCATAGATAAGCTGGATCATAAACCCACAATTCATCGGTCTCAACAAACACACCGCAAAAAGAAGATTACATCGAATAGATCTCCACGAGAGAGGGGGAAAACATTGTATTGCGATCCAAAAAGAGAGAAGAAGCCATCTAGCTACTAGCTATGGACCCGAAGGTCTGAAGTAAACTACTCACACTTCATCGGAGGGGCTATGGTGTTGATGTAGAAGCCCTTCGTGGTAGATGCCCCCTCCAGCGGAGCTCCGGAACAGGCCCCAAGATGGGATCTCATGGATACAGAAGGTTGCGGCGGTGGAATTAGGTTTTTGGCTCCCCTTCTGATCGTTAGGGGATACATAGGTATATATAGGAGGAAGGAGTACGTCGGTGGAGCAACAGGGGGGCCAAAAGGCAGGGGGGCGCGCCCTAGGGGGGGGGGGCGCCCCCACCCTCGTGACCGACTCTTCTGCTTCTTGGAGTAGGGTCCAAGTCTCCTGGATCACGTTCGGTGAGAAAATCACGATCCCGAAGGTTTCATTCCGTTTGGACTCCATTTGATATTCCGTTTCTTCAAAACACTGAAATAGGCAAAAAACAACAATTCTGGGCTGGGCCTCCGGTTAATAGATTAGTCCCAAAAATAATATAAAAGTGGAAAATAAAGCCCAATATAGTCCAAAATAGTAGATAAAGTAACATGGAGCAATCAAAAATTATAGATACGTTGGAGACGTATCAGCGTAGTCCCCAGGATATGATTTATTACTTCTCTGCTAAATATTTCCCTGCTCATAAGAAGCAAGCTGCCTTGCGAGAAATATATAATTTTGTGGAAATCAAAGAAGAGAGTCTCCCACAAGCTTGGGGGAGGCTTCTCCGATTACTTAATGCTTTTCGTGATCATCCTCTTAAGAAAAATGAAATACTTGATATCTTTTATAATGGACTAACAGATGCTTCCAAGGACTACTTGGATAGTTGTGCTGGTTGTGTTTTCAGGGAAAGAATAGTCGACCAAGCTGAATTACTATTGAATAATATGTTGACTAATGAAAATAATTGGACTCTTCCTGAGCAAATTCCTGAGGCAATTCCTGAGCCAATTGAGCCAACTCCTGAGCCTATTCCTAAACCCACTCTGAAGAAGAGGGGTGTTTTATTTCTCGGTCTCGAAGATATGCAAGAGGCAAAGAAATCAATGAAAGAAAAAGGTATAAAAGCTGAAGATGTTAAGAATTCACCACCTATTGAAGAAATACATGGTCTTAATATACCGCCTGTCGAAGAAACACATTGTCTTGATAACCCGACACAGGTAGTAAAGGTAAATTCTCTCTATAGATATGATAAAGTTGAAATTCCTTCTACTAAATTTCATAGCCCATGCTTAGATGAATTTGATGACTTTATGGCTAGACAAGATAGTTTTAATGCTTATGTTGGTAGAGAATTAAAGAATAATGATTTTGAAATAGGACGCTTGAGTGATTATATGGCTAGAGTTAAAGGTGAACTTAAACTCATTAGCAAATATGCTTCTATGGTTACCACTCAAGCTGAGCAAGTGCTTAAATCTCAAAGTGATTTGCTCGATGAATTAAATAATAAACATGACTTTGCTGTTAGAGTGGCTACTAGAACTGGTAGAATGACTCAGGAACCTTTGTATCCTGAAGGCCACCCTAAGAGAATCGAGCAGGATTTTCAGAGAAATAATTTAGAGGCACCTAGTTCTTCTAAAAAGAAGAAAAAGAAAAACAATAGGACTTTGCATGCTTCTAGTGAACCTGTTGTAGACACACTTGAGAATCCCAATGTTATTTCTATTTCTGATGCTAAAACACAATCAGGTGATGAACATGAACCTAGTGATAATGTTAATGATAATGTTCATGTTGATGCTCAACCTAGCAAAAATAATGAAGTGGAGATTGGACCTTCTGTTGATCTTGATAACCCACAATCAAAGAATCAACGTTATGATAAGAGAGACTTCGTTGCTAGGAAGCACGGTAAAGAAAGAGAACCATGGGTTCAGAAACCAATGCCCTTTCCTCCTAAACCATCCAAGACAAAGGATGATGAGGATTTTGAGCGCTTTGCTGAAATGATTAGACCTATCTTCTTACATATGCGCTTAACCGATATGCTTAAAGTAAATCCTTATGCTAAATACATGAAGGAAATCATTACAAATAAAACAAAGATACCGGAAGCTGAAATTTTCACCATGCTTGCTAATTACACTTTTAAGGGTGGAATACCAAAGAAACTTGGAGACCTCAAGGTACCAACTGTACCATGCCCCATTAAAAGAAACTATGTTAAAACTGCTTTATGTGACCTCGGAGCCGGTGTTAGTGTTATGCCTCTCTGTTTATATCGTAGACTTGAATTGAATAAGTTGACACCTACTAAAATATCTTTGCAAATGGCTGATAAATCAACTGGTATACCTGTCGGTATTTGTGAGGATGTGCCTGTTGTGGTTGCAAATGTCACTATCTTAACGGACTTTGTTATTCTTGATATTCCCGAGGACGATAGTACATCGATTATCCTTGGTAGACCTTTTTTGAATACTGCAGGGGCTGTTATTGATTGCAACAAAGGCAATGTCACTTTTCATGTTAATGGTAATGAGCATACAATACACTTTCCGAGGAAACAACCTCAAGTTCACAACATCAATTCTATTGGAAAAGTTCCAACTATCATTATTGGAGGTTTTGAATTTCCTCTTCCTTCTGTCAAGAAAAAAATGATATTCTTATTATTGGGGATGTTCATATTCCCGTTGAGGTAACATAGTGTTATTCAAAATTTCTCCGGTTCCGTGTTATTCGGAATGAGTTTGTTAACAAGACTTGATCAACCTTGTTAGTGGATTCATTTTGATGATCATGAGATGGATGAAACTAGAAGGCACAACCTTTTGTACAATCTTTTTACTTTCCGTTATTTATAATAAATAAAGAAAAAAATAATATTATCTGTCTATTTTCTGAATTATCCATGCTAGTTTAAATTCCTTTTTCTGGTTTTCTTCTTGTGTGTTTGATAAACCTTAAGAAAAACCAAAAAAATTAGTCAGTTTAATTTCCATGCTTGTAGTAGTATTTAAAATGAAAACCCAAAAAGTTTCTCATTTTTCTTTTACTTGTTGGGAGCTTTCCCGTGTAAATAGCTTTCTTTTCTTTTCTTTCCTTTGGGGGTCGAGAGTAGAAGACCATATTGAAAATGTTAGTGGCTCTCATATGCATGATTGTTTATTTAACTTAGAGCCCATATTACTTTGTCTTCTCTCTTGAGTTGAATGCTTGCAGATTCCAGCTTAGTCCAATGCACGTGCACTATTATTATTACCCACACCTTTCGGTCGTGCAAGTGAAAGGCAATCATGACGATATATGATGGACTGATTGAGATGAGAAAAGCTGGTATGAACTCGACCTCTCTTGTTTTTGTAAATATGATGAGTTCATCGTTCCTGATTTAGCTTATTATGAAGTAAACATATTTGCAATGACATTTAGAGATTATAGTTGCTTGTGCCATGCTTGATTAGCTATGAGTTATAATGGTTTACCTTGCATGCCAACATGCTATTAAAATGATTGTGATGTGGTATGATGGGATGGTATCCTCCTTTGAATGAATTGAGTGACTCAACTTGGCACATGTTCACGCATGTAGTTGAAACAGATCAACATAGCCTCCACGATATTTATGTTCATGGTAGATTATATCCTACTCATGCTTGTACTTGGTGTAAATTAATTTTAATGCATGTTCATGACTGTTGTCGCTCTCTCAGTTGGTCGCTTCCCAGTCTTTTGCTAGCCTTCACCTGTACTAAGCGGGAATACTGCTTGTGCATCCAAACTCCATAAACCCCAAATTTATTCCATATGGGTCCACTATACCTTCCTATATGCGGTATCTACCTGCCGTTCCAAGTAAATTTGTATGTGCCAAACTCCAAACCTTCAAATGAAATTCTGTTTTGTATGCTCGAGCAGCTCATGTTTCAACTAGGGCTGTCTGTATCTTCCATGCTAGGTGGGTTATTCTCAAGAGGAGTGGACTCCGCTCCTCATTCACGAGAAAAGGGCCGGTAACCGGGATGCCCAGTCCCATAAAAAGATCAAAGCAAATCAAAATAATTAAACAAAACTCCCCCAGGGCTGTTGTTAGTTGGAGGCACTCGTTGTTTCGAGCAAGCCATGGATTGATGCTTGTTGGTTGTGGGGGAGTATAAACTTTTACCATTCTGTTCGGGAACCGCCTATAATGCATGTAGTATGGAAGATATCGCCATCTCATAGTTGTTGCGTTGACAGTGAAAGTATGCCGCTCAAAATATTATTCATCTCTATTTTAAAATCGAGCTCTGGCACCTCTACAAATCGCTGCTTCCCTCTGCGAAGGGCCTATCTATTTACTTTTATGTTGAGTCATCACCTTCTTATTAAAAAGCACCTGCTAGAGAGCACACTGTCATTTGCATTCATTACTATTGGTTTATATTGGGTATGACTTGACTGGATTTCTTTTACCATGAATTACAATGTTTAGTCAGTCCTTGATCTTTAAAGGTGCTATGCATTTATGTTTTGCGGTCTCAGAAAGGGCTAGCAAGATACCATCTTGTTATATCGTATTATGATTGTTTTGAGAAAGTGTTATCATCCGAGTTTTATTATTATTGCTCGCTAGCTGATTATGCCATTGATATGAGTAAGTATGAGACCTAAGTGTTATTGTGAGTATGATTAGTTCATAGTCTTTGCTGAAAACTTGAATGCTGGCTTTACATATCTACAACAACAAGAGCAAATAGAGTTTGTAAAAGTTTTTCTTTATCACTTTCAGTTTATCAACTAAATTGCTTGAGGACAAGCAAAGGTTTAAGCTTGGGGGAGTTGATACGTCTCCAATGTATCTACTTTTCCAAACACTTTTGCCCTTGTTTTGGACTCTAACTTGCATGATTTGAATGAAACTAACCCGGACTAACGCTGTTTTCAACAGAACTGCCATGGTGTTGTTTATTGTGCAGAAAACAAGAGTTCTCGGAATGACCTAAAAATCCATGGAGATAACTTTTGAAAAATATAAAAAATACTGGCGAAAGAATCAAGGCCAGGGGGCCCACACCCTGTCCACGAGGGTGGGGGGCGTGCCCCCTGTCTCGTGGGCCCCCTGATGCTCCACCGACCTCAACTCCAACTCTATATATTCCGTTTCATGGAGAAAAAATCAGAGAGAAAGTTTCATCACGTTTTACGATATGGAGCCGCCGCCAAGCCCTAATCTCTCTCTGGAGGACTGATCGTGAGTCCGTTCGGGGCTCCGGAGAGGGGGATTCGTCGCCGTCGTCATCATCAACCATCCTCCATCACCAATTTCATGACGCTCACCGCCGTGCGTGAGTAATTCCATCATAGACTTGCTGGACAGTGATGGGTTGGATGAGATTTACCATGTAATCAAGTTAGTTTTGTTAGGGTTTGATCCCTAGTATCCACTATGTTCTGAGATTGATGTTGCTATGACTTTGCTATGCTTAATGCTTGTCACTAGGGCCCGAGTGCCATGATTTCAGATCTGAACCTATTATGTTTTCATGAATATATGTGAGTTCTTGATCCTATCTTGCAAGTCTATAGTCACCTATTATGTGTTATGATCCGACAACCCCGAAGTGACAATAATCAGGATACTTCTCGGTGATGACCATAGTTTGAGGAGTTCATGTATTCACTATGTGCTAATGCTTTGTTCCGGTTCTCTATTAAAAGGAGGCCTTAATATCCCTTAGTTTGCACTAGGACCCCGCTGCCATGGGAGGGTAGGACAAAAGATGTCATGCAAGTTCTTTTCCAGAAGCACCTATGACTATATTCAGAATACATGCCTACATTACATTGATGAACTAGAGCTAGTTCTGTGTCACCCTATGTTATAGCTATTACATGAGGAATCCCATCTGACATAATTGTCCATCACTGATCCAATGCCTATGAGCTTTTCACATATTGTGCTTCGCTTATTTACTTTTCCGTTGCTACTATTACAACTACTACAAATCTATTATCTTTACTTTTTCCACTGTTACCAATACTATCATACTACTTTGCTACTAAATACTTTGCTGCAGATACTAAGTTATCCAGGTGTGGTTGAATTGACAACTCAACTGCTAATACTTAAGAATATTCTTTGGCTCCCCTTGTGTCGAATCAATAAATTTGGGTTGAATACTCTACCCTCGAAAGCCATTGCGATCCCCCACACTTGTGGGTTATCAGCTCCTAGACCCGCTCTTTCCACAACCTCGCGCCCGCCGACCATAGTAGGGATTCCAGTGATCCCATAGGTATCGTTTATCACCGACATCTCTGGCGCGCCAGGTAGGGGGCGCAGTTGTGAAAATCTGGTCTAGCAGTTAGTTTAGCAGTTCTTTATCGCCATGGCTCTCAAGAAGAAGACGGCGAGGACGATCGGTTCATCCGGAGCCGGACAGCCCGTACCACTGCGGTCAAGTAGCAGGGCGGTCACGGACGGAGGCTGAGGCGCGGCCCGCGAACACCCACATTGCTCTGGCAGTCAAATCCTAGCAAGCGGCGTGGTTCATGCGCAAGACGACGGGCCGCACACCGCCAAATCCAAAGACGGATCTGGGCCCCCAGCAGGCGGCGTGGGGCCCTCCAAGGGCGGCGCCGTGCCGCCTATCGACGGCGCGGTGACCTCCAAGACACCTACACCGGTGCCCACGACGCGCTCTTCCCAAGTTGTGCGCGATGAGCAGCGTCACCATGCTGGTGACCCTGTGCGCCGCCGTGGGGAGATTCCTGCACATCGTTCGCGGGACGAAGGAGGCCAGCATGCTCGCCGTAGTGCTGGCGAAAATGGCGTACAACCGCAAGG
Source organism: Triticum dicoccoides (assembly GCF_002162155.2). Classification (NCBI taxonomy): domain Eukaryota; kingdom Viridiplantae; phylum Streptophyta; class Magnoliopsida; order Poales; family Poaceae; genus Triticum; species Triticum dicoccoides. Next base: position 696,194,423 of record NC_041385.1, on the reverse strand, counting down.
CCATGATAGAGCTCCTTCTAACGTGGTTAGAAGTCGAAGCGCATCAGGGTCCACGCAGCTTTCGCCGCCGCCCGCGCTAGCAGAAGCTTTGGCTTGCGCGTAGCTGCTCCTCGACTTTCCTCCTGCCGTGGAAAAGCTCGATGAGTGGAGAGCCACCATCCGGAGCCTCGTCAGCGTCGCCAACAACGATGAGCCGCGACCAGCGGGGCCCTTAGGCCGACACTAGGTCGAGCCACCGCATGCTAGTGGTGGAAGGCCCGGAGGTGATGCAGCCACGGTGCACTCTCCTCCCCCACGCCATTTACTGTGGGTGTCAGTCCATCGTGATGACGCTCGTGATAACATTTCCATAGCATCGTCCGACCCACGGACCCACCGCGATCAGCGCCATGTTCTTCGGGAGAGAGCCCTTGAATATGCTCGAACCACCATCGAACACCGGCGTGATGCACGCCACCAGTCGGATAGGCGGGCAGGGCCCACTATGGACCACCTGGCACCGGGAGGCTATGGTGGCCTACCCTACGAGGTGGGTTTCCCAAACTTTACCCGTGAGCTGCGGCAGCTCTAGTGGCCCTCCCAACGCACGTTCAAGCCCGACGTTGGTGAGAAGTACAACGGCAAGACTCACCCATCAGAGTTCCTCAACATCTACACCATCGCGATGCAAGCTACTGGAGCCTGCGACAACAAGGTGCTTGCCAATTACTTCCCGTTAGCACTTAAGCCCAATGTCTGGTTGATGCACTTGCCGGCGGATTCCATTTCTTCTTGGTGGGATTTGTGTCATGAGTTCGTTGGCGCCTTCACTGGGGGCCATCAAGCTCATGGCCAGGCAAGCGATTTGCACATCATCCCCCATAAGGAAGGTGAAAACCTGCGCAAGTACATACAGAGGTTCAGCCGGGTGTAGTACAATATCCCAGACGTTCACCCCGCCGTCGTGATCAGCGCATTCCATCAGGATGTGCGCAACCACAAGATGCGTGAAGAGCTGGCGATGAACAAGGTCAAAGATGTGGCCAAACTTTATGTTCTGGCCGATAGGTGCGCTCGAGCTGAAGAGGGGAGGAAGTACCCCGGCGAGGACACTGGTGCAGAAATCGACTCCACAGATGAAGACAACACCGCCCCGACAAAGAAGGGCCGGCGCTGCAACAGAAAGCGCAAGGGCAAGGCCGTGCTTGCCGTTGAGGGATCTGATGACACCGGCGCCGCCAAGAAGGCCAAGGCAAGCGACCCCGGCAAGGAAATTGCCAGGTGCGCCGCTTGCCGGGCCTTGGTGGCTGCCGACAAGCCAGGAAGCTCTGACAAGCAGTACTGCAAGATCCACCACACCAAGGGCCATGACCTCCAGAACTGCCGACAAGTTGAGCTGCTCGCTGAGAAGCAAAAAGCTGAGTATGAGAGGCGGGACAAGGAGAAGGGTCAGGACGGTGCCGAAGGATCCGACAAGAAGCATGGCGTCCAAGGAGGCTGCCGCGACAAGGATAACCAGCAAGAGAGGCCCGCCCGGGGCCGCGACAAGAAGCAGGAAGACGATGATCATGTGAGGACGACGAGTCCGACGATCACGAGTTTCAGAAAGCTACGGAGGCCATGTGCGTCGACGGTGGCACCTCGCTGCACACCTCTCACCGCCAACTCAAGCAGTGGGCGCGTGATATCACGGCGGTGGAGCCATCATTCGACGCTCAGAAGCCACTGAAGTGGTCCAGCACGCCTATCATTTTTGACACCGAGGACCACCCTGATCGCATAATGCGGTCAGGTGTCTGTCGTTGTTGGTTTCACCAACAATACGCAACCTCAAGGTGACGAAGATGCTAGTTGACGGCGGGGCCGGTCTGAACTTGATCTCGACTGTTGTGATCAAAAGGCTGCGGATTCTTGATGGAGACCTCGAAGAGACAGGCACGTTTCAAGGGGTCAACCCGGGAAGGAGTCAGCCGAAGGGTAAGGTCACGCTGCCCGTGATGTTTGGAGGCGAGTTAAACTACAGGACGGAGAGGATTGTCTTCGATGTAGCCGAGATCCCCTTGCCCTACAACGGGATCCTTGGCCGCCCAACACTAGCCAAGTTCATGGCGGCGTCACACTACACCTATAACACGCTAAAGATGCCTGGGACGATTACCATCATCACCATCCCCTCCGACAAGAAGGATGTGCTGATCTATGCTGACCAACTCTACCGAGGAGCGATTGCGGCGACTGCCGCCAAGGCACTTGCTCCTGCCGCCGAAACCCCGGGAGGGAGAAAGACCGGCAAGACCTCTCGCACCCACTCCGGCAAGCGCACCTCTTTGGAGTGCTGTGCTCCCGTCGAGGACGTGCCAGAGAGCTCCACTGGCAAGAGCAAGAAATCCAATGCTGCACCACTAGAGACCAAGAAGGTGTCCGTCAAGGAGGATGGCACAGGAGGGGCTTTCACCATAAGCTCCACCCTTGATAGCAAATAGGAAGGCACGCTCGTCACTTTCCTGTGGGCGAATGTCGATGTGTTTGCATGGCAAGCATCCGACATTCCCGGCATTCCTAGTGAGGTGATTGAGCACCATCTTGCCGTTTGTCCTTGATAACCCACAAGTGTAAGGGATCACAATAGCTTTCGAGGGTAAAGTATTATTGATTTGACACAAGGGGAGCCAAAGAATATTCTTGAGTATTAGTAGTTGAGTTGTCAATTCAACCACACCTGGATAACTTAGTATCTGCAGCAAAGTATTTAGTAGCAAAGTAGTATGATAATAAAGATAACAGTGGCAAAAGTAATGTTTTTGGGTTTTGTAGTGATTGTAACAAGACCAACGAAAAAGTAAATAAGCGAAGCACAAGATGTGAAAAGCTCGTAGGCATTGGATCAGTGATGGATAAGTATGTCGGATGCGATTCCTCATGTAATAGCTATAACATAGGGTGACACAGAACTAGCTCCAATTCATCAATGTAATGTAGGCATGTATTCCGTAAATAGTCATACGTGCTTATGGAAAAGAACTTGCATGGCATCTTTTGTCCTACCCTCCCGTGGCAGCAGGGTCCTAGCGGAAACTAAGGGATATTAAGGCCTCCTTTTAATAGAGAACTGGAATAAAGCATTAGCACATAGTGAATACATGAACTCCTCAAACTACGGTCATCACCGAGAAGTATCCCAATTATTTTCACTTCGGGGTTGTCGGATCATAATACATAATAGGTGACTATAGACTTGCAAGATAGGATCAAGAACACACATATATTCATGAAAACATAATAGGTTCATATCTGAAATCATGGCAATCGGGCCCTAGTGACAAGCATTAAGCATAGCAAAGTCATAGCAACATCAATCTCAGAACATAGTGGATACGAGGGATCAAACCCTAACAAAACTAACTTGATTACATGGTAAATCTCATCCAACCCATCACCGTCCTGCAAGCCTACGATGGAATTACTCACGCATGGCGGTGAGCATCATGAAATTGGTGATGGAGGATGGTTGATGATGACGACAACGATGAATCACCCTCTCCGGAGCCCCGAACAGACTCCAGATCAGCCCTCCCGAGAGAGATTAGTGCTTGGCGGCGGCTCTGTATCGTAAAACGTGATGAAACTTCCTCTCTGATTTTTTTCTCCGCGAGACGGAATATATGGAGTTGGAGTTGAGGTCGGCGGAGCCTCAGGAGGCCCACGAGACAGGGGGGCGTGCCCAGGGGGTGGGCGCATCTCCCACCCTCGTGGACAGGGTGTGCCCCCCTGGTCTTGATTCTTTCTCCAGTATTTTTTATATTTTCCAAAAAGTGCCTCCGAGGATTTTCAGGACATTCCGAGAACTTTTGTTTTCTACACATAAAACAACATCGTGGCAGTTCTACTGAAAACAGCTTCAGTCCGGGTTAGTTTCATTCAAATCATACACGTTAGAGTCCAAAACAAGGGCAAAAGTGTTTGGAAAAGTAGATACGTTGGAGACGTATCAACTCCCCCAAGCTTAAACCTTTGCTTGTCCTCAAGCAATTCAGTTGATAAACTGAAAGTGATAAAGAAAAACTTTTACAAACTCTGTTTGCTCTTGTTGTTGTAAACATGCAAAGCCAACATTCAAGTTTCAGCAAATATTATGAACTAACCATACTCACAATAACACTTAGGTCTCACAATTACTCATATCAATGGCATAATCAGCTAGCGAGCCATAATAATAAAACTCGGATGACAACACTTTCTCAAAACAATCATAATATGATATAACAAAATGGTATCTCGCTAGCCCTTTCTGAGACCGCAAAACATAAATGCAGAGCACCTTTAAAGATCAAGGACTGACTAAACATTGTAATTCATGGTAAAAGAAATCCAGTCAAGTCATACCCAATATAAACCAATAGTAATGAATGCAAATGACAGTGTGCTCTCCAGCGGGTGCTTTTTAATAAGAAGGTGATGACTCAACATAAAAGTAAATAGATAGGCCCATCACAGAGGGAAGCAGGGATTTGTAGAGGTGCCAGAGCTCGATTTTAAAATAGAGATTGAATAACATTTTGAGCGGCATACTTTTGCTGTCAACGCAACAACTATGAGATGGCTGTATCTTCCATACTACATGCATTATAGGCAGTTCCCAGACAGAATGGTAAATGTTTATACTCCCCCAACCACCAACAAGCATCAATCCATGGCTTGCTCGAAACAACGAGTGCCTCCAACTAACAACAACCATGGGGGAGTTTTGTTTAATTATATTGATTTGCTTTGATCTTTTTGGATCATGGGACTGGGCATCCCGGTTACCGGCCCTTTCTCGTGAATGAGGAGCGGAGTCCACTCCTCTTGAGAATAACCCACCTAGCATGGAAGATATAGGCAGCCCTAGTTGAAACATGAGCTGCTAGAGCATACAAAATAGAATTTCATTTGAAGGTTTGGAGTTTGGCAGATACAAATTTACTTGGAACGGCAGGTAGATACCGCATATAGGAAGGTATGGTGGACTCATATGGAACAACTTTGGGGTTTAAGGAGTTTGGATGCACAAGCAGTATTCCCGCTTAGTACAGGTGGAGGCTAGCAAAAGACTGGGAAGCGACCAACTGAGAGAGCGACAACAATCATGAACATCCATTAAAATTAATTCACACCAAATACAAACATGAGTAGGATATAATCCATCATGAACATAAATATCGTGGAGGCTATGTTGATTTGTTTCAACTACATGCGCGAACATGTACCAAGTCGAGTCACTCAATTTATTCAAAGGAGGATACCATCCCATCATACCACATCATAATCATTCTAATAGCATGTTGGCACACAAGGTAAACCATTATAACTCATAGCTAATCAAGCATGGCACAAGCAACTATAATCTCTACAAATATGTTTACTTCATAATAAGCTGAATCAGGAACGATGTACTCATCATATTTACAAAAACAAGAGAGGTCGAGTTCATACCAGCTTTTCTCATCTCAATAAGTCCATCATATATCATCACTATTGCCTTTCACTTGCACGACTGAATGATGTGTATAATAATAATAGTGCACGTGCATTGGACTAAGATGGAATCTGCAAGCATTCAACTCAAGAGAGAGAAGACATGGTAATATGGGCTCTAAGTTAAATAAACAATTATGCATAGCCACTAACAATATGGTCTTCTACTCTCGACCCCCAAAGAAAGGAAAATAAAATAAAACTATTTACACGGGAAAACTCCCAACAAGTAAGAAGAAGAATGAGAAATCTTTTTCGGTTTTCATTTTAATTCTACTACAAGCATGGAAATTAAACTAACTATTTTTTTGGTTTTTCTTAAGGTTTATCAAACACACAAGAAGAAAACTAGAAAAAGAAATTTAAACTAGCATGGATAATACAACGAAAGAGTATGAGCACCGACAACTAGTGTGTGAACATGAACATAAAGTTGATGAGAAATACGTACTCCCCCAAGCTTAGGCTTTTGGCCTAAGTTGGTCTAATGCCAAGGATAGTCTGGCTGACATCCGTAGTTGCAACTGGGGTCGTAGTGAGATGCAGCAGCAAAAGCCTCGTGAGCTGCGGCTTGTTGGAGAGCTGCCTCCACTCTCCCCTTGTGTTCAGCTGCTTCCTCCCTAGTAACAACATATCTTCCTTTTGCCTGATAATCAAAAAGGAGAGGAGCAAGAAGAGTAACATGGACGACGTTACGTCTGTCATAGATTAGTCGATATTGGAGGAATTGTTCATTCCTCCTAAGAAAATGATGGTTGACCATAGCGTCATAATCCAAATAAGCAGGAGGTAACATCATATCCCCCTCTCATGGGGCTATACCAAGATAATTTGCTACACGGGTTGCATAAATTCCTCCAAATAAATCTCCAGCTCTACCATTATTCTGCAACCTACGTGCAACTATTGCCCCCAAGTTATAACCTTTATAACCTAACACAGCACTCTTGAGGACACATGGATCAGGGACACACATATGACATGCTTCGTCTTTATCGTTAATGCTTCTACCAATGAAGAGAGCAAAATAATCAATAGCAGGAAAATGAATGCTCCCTATGGTAGCTTGTGTGATATCCCTAGATTCTCCCACAGTGATATTAGCAAGGAAATCTCTAAATTCAGATTTGTGGGGATCATTAATATTGCCCCACCGTGGAAGTTTGCAAGCAGTTGTAAAATCCTCTGAGTCCATGGTATAATATGTATCATAGATATCAAATAGGACACTAGGAGAATTACGTGTGCATTTATATTTAAACCTTTGCACAAATGAATCAGTTAATTGATAGTATTGAGGACACCTATCTTGTAAGAAGTCCTCCAGATCAGCATTACGCACATACGCGTCAAATTCCTCCTTAAAGCCTGCTTCGACCATAAAATTGTCGGATGGCCACTCACAAGCTCGAACATCTGCATCCCTCGGTAATTCAACATCTTGCTCACGTATAGCAATCCTGGGTCCTTTCTTTACCGAGGAACCACCTTGGTACAATCTCCTAGACATAATTCTTTTTCTGAAAAATTTCTGAAATTTTAGTAACTTCAAAATAAAAGTGAATAAAACTAAACAAGATTGGTAGAAACTACTCCTACAAGTGCCTAGAGCCTATATCATGCATTAGAATTACTTGGGACCTCATAAATTTAACATGCAAGCTCAAGAACATGGTCACCTATGCAGCAAAAACTTGCAATGAATAAAGCACTAGAACAAAAACTAATTGGACCAATGGAGGAGTCACATACCAAGCAACAATCTCCCAAAGAAGTTTTGTGAATGGAGCTTTGAGCAAGGAGATCGAAAATCGCAGCAAAATGAGCTAGAACTCGTGCTTGAGCTGGTTGGGGATTTTTTTGTGAAGAAGATGGAGTGTGTGGGTGCTGGTATAAGTGGAGGGGGCCACCAGGGGCCCACGAGGCAGGGGGCGCCCAGGGTAGGTGGGCGCGCCTACCACTCTCGTGGCCTGGTGCTTGCCCCTCGTGCAGTGATTTCAGTGCCTAAAATCCTCAAATATTCCATAAAAAATCATACTAAATTTGCAGGGCATTTGGAGCACTTCCATTTTTGGGATATTCTTCGTTGCACGGATAATTCAGAAAACAAATGGATAATACTATTTTTGCTTTATTTATTCCAAATAACAGAAAGTAAAAAGAGGGTACAGAAGGTTGTGCCTTCTAGTTTCATCCATCTCATGATCATCAAAATGAATCCACTAACAAAGTTGATCAAGTCTTGTTAACAAACTCATTCTGAGTAACACGGAACCGGAGAAATTTCGAATAACACTAAGTTACCTCAACGGGGATATGAAAATCCCCAACAATAAGAATATCATACTTCTTCTTGACAGTAGGGAGAGGAAATTCAAAACCTCCAATAATGATAGTTGGAACTTTCCAACAGAATTGATGCTATGAACTTGAGATTGTTTCCTCAGAAAGTGTACCATATGCTCATTACCATTAACATGAAAAGTGACATTGCCTTTGTTGCAATCAATAACAGCCCCTGCAGTATTCAAAAAGGGTCTACCAAGGATAATCGACATACTATCGTCCTCGGGAATATCAAGAATAACAAAGTCCGTTAAGATAGTGACATTTGCAACCACAACAGGCACATCCTCACAAATACTGACAGGTATAGCAGTTGATTTATCAGCCATTTGTGAAGATATTTCAGTAGGTGTCAACTTATTCAATTCAAGTCTACGATATAAGGAGAGAGGCATAACACTAACACCGGCTCCAAGATCACATAAGGCAGTTCTAACATAATTTCTTTTAATGGAGCATGGTATAGTTGGTACCCCAGGGTCTCCAAGTTTCTTTGGTATTCCACCCTTAAAAGTGTAATTAGCAAGCATGGTGGAAATTTCAGCTTCCGGTATCTTTCTTTTATTTGTAATGATATCCTTCATATACTTAGCATAAGGGTTTACTTTAAGCATATCAGTTAAGCGCATACGTAAGAAGATAGGTCTAATCATTTCAGCGAAGTGCTCAAAATCCTCATCATTCTTTGTCTTGGATGGTTTAGGAGGAAACGGCATGGGTTTCTGAACCCATGGTTCTCTTTCTCTATCGTGCTTCCTAGCAACAAAATCTCTCTTATCATAACGTTGATTCTTTGATTGTGGGTTATCAAGATCAACTACATATTCAATCTCTACTTCATTATTTTTGCTAGGTTGAGCATCGACATGAACATTATCATTAACATTATTACTAGGTTCATGTTCATCACCTGATTGTGTTTCAGCATCAGAAATATAAATATCATTGGGATTCTCAGGTGTGTCTACAACAGGTTCACTAGAAGCATGCAAAGTCCTATCATTTTTCTTTTTCTTCTTTTTAGAAGAACTAGGTGCCTCTAAATTGTTTCTCTGAGAATCTTGCTCGACTCTCTTAGGGTGGCCTTCAGGATACAAAGGTTCCTGAGTCATTCTACCAGTTCTAGTAGCCACTCTAACAGCAAAATCAGGTTTATTATTTAATTCATCAAGCAAATCATTTTGAGCTTTAAGTACTTGCTCAGCTTGAGTAGCAACCATAGAAGCATATTTGCTAATGAGTTTAAGTTCACCTTTAACTCTAGCCATATTATCGCTCACGCGTTCTATCTCGTAAGCATTATTCTTTAATTCTCTACCAACATAAGCATTAAAATTTTCTTGTCTAGCCATAAAGTCATCAAATTCATCTAAGCATTGACTATGAAATTTAGTAGAGGGCATTTCAACTTTATCATATCTATAGAGAGAATTTACCTTTACTACCTGTGTCGGGTTATCAAGACAATGTGGTTCTTCGACAAGCGGTGTATTAAGACCATGTATTTCTTCAATAGGTGGTAAATTCTTAACATCTTCAGCTTTAGTACCTTTTTCTTTCATTGATTTCTTTGCCTTTTGCAATCTTTAGGACTGAGAAATAAAACACATCTCTTCTTCAGAGTGGGTTTAGGAATAGGCTCAGGAGTTGGCTCAATTGGTTTAGGAATTGCCTCAGGAATTGGCTCAAGAAGAGTCCAATTATTTTCATTAGTCAACATATTATTCAATAGTAATTCAGCTTCGTCGACTGTTCTTTCCCTGAAAACACAACCAGCACAACTATCCAAGTAGTCCTTGGAAGCATCGGTTAGTCCATTATAAAAGATATCAAGTATTTCATTTTTCTTAAGAGGATGATCAGGAAAAGCATTTAGTAATCGGAGAAGCCTCCCCCAAGCTTGTGGGAGACTCTCTTCTTCGATTTGCACAAAATTATATAATTCTCGCAAGGCAGCTTGTTTCTTATGAGCAGGGAAATATTTAGCAGAGAAGTAATAAATCATATCTTGGGGACTACGCACACAACCAGGAGCAAGAGAATTAAACCAAGTCTTAGCATCACCCTTTAATGAGAACGAAAATATCTTAAGGATATAATAATAGCGAGACTTCTCATCATTAGTAAACAGGGTGGCTATCTCTTTCAACTTGGTAAGATGTGCCACAACAGTTTTAGATTCAAGGCCATAAAAAGGATCAAATTCAACCAAAGTAATTATTTCAGGATCCACAGAGAATTCATAATCCTTATCTGTAACACAGATAGGTGAAGCAGCAAAAGTAGGGTCAAGTTTCATTCTAGCATTAAGAGACTGCTGCTTCCATTTAGCTAATAACCTTTTGAGATCATATCTATCATTGCAATCAAAGATAGCTCTAGCAGCTTCTTCATTCATAACATAACCCTCAGGAACAACAGGTAATTCATAATCAGGGGGAGAACTTTCATCATCACTATCATCAATAATAACATCTTCAATAATTTCATTCTCTCTAACCCTAGCAAGTTGTTCATCAAGAAATTCACCTAATGGCAAAGTGGTATCATGCACAGAAGTAGTTTCATCAGAAGTATCATGCATAGCTGAAGTGGCATCATCAATAACATGCGACATATCAGAATTCATAGCAGTAGCAGGTTTAGGTGTCGCAAACTTACTCATAATAGAAGGAGAATCTAGTGCAGAGCTAGATGGCAGTTCCTTACCTCCCCTCGTAGTTGAGGGTAGAATCTTGGTACGGATCCATCAAGATGGTGGGAGGGCAAAAAGAGTGCCTAGGCGAGGTACGAGCAGTAGAAGACACCAAGAGAACATTCCGGTGGCCCTCCGGAAGAGGGATGGTGATGATGGTGCCGGGAGAAGAGCCGAAAGATGAGGCAGCAGGCCTGCAATACAAGACGAAGGCATCGGTGTCATCGTACTCTGACTTGATGACCCACCACCCGCCTTCTTCGTCTTCTCCGGCCTTCCCACGCCAACCGCCCAAGGAGGCGACCCTAAGAAGTTCAAGGAGCTGGCGATGCAGATGATGGTGCTGCCGGCGTCGCCCAGGAACAGTGTGCCCGACGCCTAGTCGGACCCGTCATTCTTCCGCCCGCCACCCTCATCGTCACTGTCGCTGTCCTCCTCGTCACTCTTGCCCAAGGAGCTTTCGCCATCGGTCGAGCTCTCTGCACATCACCCTAGCCTGTGTCCCGGGCGCCCGAAGACCTTGACGGAGAGCAAATCACTCTCCGCTAGCTTGAAGCAGAGGATGTGCCCATCCATCAAGCAATGGGCACGTGCAAAGGTTTTCCAGCCCCGACGAAGGAGCATCACTTGAGGGGCGGGGAACCCTGTGTTCACCCACATGTCGCCATGGCAACACCCCTTCATGCGAAGCCTCAGCCGCGGTGGCTGGTCGATCTCCAGCACGCTCAAAAACGCCTGGGGAAGACGAAGGCAGCGGCGCAGCGGCCCATGCAGCTGCAGGATGAACTCGAGCGCCGAGTGCCCGACATGACCACTCGGCGAAGCAAGAGGAGTTGGCGGGGGAGATGGCGACGGAGACGGAGATGACACAGGCATCCCCCTTCCACGCCCACCTCTGCCTCGACCGCCTCGCCGACCGTGGCCCCGTCCAGCGGCCCTGCCTCGAGCATGGCCTTCACCCTGGGCATCTAGCTCTTCCTTGACTGCTGCAGCTCTCTGGAGGGAGGAGGACCTGGTCTCCTCCGTAGAAGAACGGCCGCGGCCACGCCCCCTCGCCATGATCGTGGGTGAGGATGGAGACAGGAGGGAGACGCAGAGAGATGCTTTTCCTCCTGCCCCTGAGTCCCCTTTCTTATAGTTGGGAAGGGGAGGCTAAAGGACTAGCTCTACGCCCCTGAAGAGCCCGCTCGAATTCGGCTCATTAAAGTGGCAGCAGGCGAGGCCATTGACCGCCCTCCCCGCCCAATCGAAGGCGCGTGAGTATCGGCCCGCGCATGCCTTCCCATATTCCATGTGTCTGTCACCTACCCCCGCGCCGTGCATGTGGCGTATGTGGCGTAAGGAGCAGGCATAGTGGGAAACATGGGACGACGGTTCTAAGACAAAGAGAGTAAATGAGCGGCGGCTCTGCCGTTCCGAGGGAACATGCAAGCCGCCTCTTTACTGTTCACCACGAATGACACAAGCATGCTGCGGTCATATCGCGCATGACCCCCACATCACGCACGACCCTCCACGTCGCGCATTCAACGCGGATCATGGGGAAGCACAACGGACGAAGAAGTCACCGTAGTAAAAATCCGTCCCGCCTGCCCGCGCACCGTTCTGGGCCTAGCCAAACAACGCGTCGCGCTTATGTATGGCCCAGGCCCGGGGGCTCCTGTCGGTGTACAAAAGTAGGGGCTCTCTTTTGTACCCCTTTACTTGTGCACGAGCAGTCAGAGCTGCGCCCGCAGACACACTTAGCAGGGCAGAGGAGGGAAGCCAAAGGCGCAAGACAATCAAGGCAACGCCAAGACCAGAGACACAAAAAGTGAGAGGGCGAGGTAGGCTCTTGCCGGGGCAGCCTCCGCAGCCCCGGCAAGAGCCTTGCCGGGGTAGCCTCCGCAGCCCCGGCAAGAGCCTTGCCAGGGCAACTTGCCCAGCGCCAGCGGAGCGCGCCACCCTTGAGCCCAAGGGTTGCAACGCCATCAACAACATTGGAACCAAGGCTCGGGAGGCACCTCCATGGTGGCGTGCAGATCTTCGTGAAGATCATTAACACACAAGATCAGATGAGGACCAGGAGAAGACAATCCTCACCAAGATCCTAGCCAAGGAAATCCATGAGGCCTCCAGCAAGATCCTTGCCAGGGACGACCGTGATGTCACAACAAGATCCTCTAGTGGTGTTATGTGAACGTCGACTACATGACACTTCACCATTAATTGGGCCTAGAGGAAGGCATTGGGAAGTAATAAGTAGATGATGGGTTGCTGGAGTGACAGAAGCTTAAACCCTAGTTTATGCGTTGCTTCGTAAGGGGCTGATTTGGATCCACTAGTTTCATGCTATGGTTAGGTTTGCCTTAATACTTCTTTTGTAGTTGCGGATGCTTGCAATAGGGGTTAATCATAAGTGGGATGCTTGTCCAAGAAAGGGCAGTACCCAAGCACCGGTCCACCCACATATGAAATTATCAAAGTAACGAACGCGAATCATATGAGCGTGATGAAAACTAGCTTGACGATAATTCCCATGTGTCCTCGGGAGCGCTTTTCTCATTATAAGAATTTGTCTAGGCTTATCCTTTGCTACAAAAAGGATTGGGCCACCTTGCTGCACTTTATTTACTTTCATTGCTTGTTATCCGTTACAAATTATCCTATCACAAAACTATCTGTTACCTACAATTTCAGTGCTTGCCGTGAATACCTTACTGAAAACCGCTTGTCATTTCCTTCTGCTCCTCGTTGGGTTCGACACTCTTACTTATCGAAAGGACTACGATAGATCCCCTATACTTGTGGGTCATTAAGACTATTATCTGGCGCCATTGCCGGGGAGTGAAGCGCCTTTGGTGAGTGGAACTTGGTAAGGAACATTTATATAGTATGCTGAAATTTTCTGCCACCTGTTAGTATGGAAACTAATCCTTTGAGGGGATTGTTCGGGGCATCTTCGCCCCGACCAGTAGAGCAAAGAGTTGCTCCTCAACCTACTGAACCTACTGAAAAATGTTTACTTTGAGATTCCTTCGGGTATGATAGAGAAACTGCTAGCTAATCCCTTTGCAGGAGATGGAACATTGCATCCCGATTTACACCTTGTTTATGTGGATCAAGTTTGTGGATTATTTAAGCTTGCAGGTATTCCCGATGATTTTGTCAAGAGGAAGGTCTTCCCTTTATCTTTGAAGGGAGATGCATTGACATGGTATAGGCTATGTGATGATACGGGATCTTGGAACTATAAACGATTGAAATTGGAATTTCACCAGAAGTTCTATCCTATGCATCTTGTTCATCGTGATCGTAATTATATATATAATTTTTGGCCTCGCGATGGAGAAATTATCTCTCAAGATTGGGGGAGGCTTAAGTCAATGTTATATTCATACCCCAATCATGAACTCTCAAGAGAAATGATTATTCAAAATTTTTATGCTCGGCTTTCTCTCAATGATCGCACCATGCTTGATACTTCCTGTGCTGGTTCTTATATGTTGAAGACTACTGAATTCAAGTGGGATTTATTGGAACGAATTAAATGCAACTCTGAAGATTGGGGTTCCGACGATGGTAAGGAGTCAGGTATGACACCTAACTTTGATTGTGTTAAATCTTTTATGGATACCGATGCTTTTTCGTGGATTTAGCGCTAAATATGGACTTGACTCTGAGATAGTAGCTTCTTTCTGTGAATATTTTGCTACTCATGTTGATCTCCCTAAGGAGAAGTGGTTTAAATATAATCCTCCCACTGAAGTAAAAGTAGTTGCACCTATTACAGTTGAAGAAAAGACTATCACTTATAATGATCCTATTGTTCCTACTACTTATGTTGAGAAACCACCTTTTCCTGTTAGAATAAAGGATCATGCTAAAGCTTCAACTGTGGTTCGTAAGAGTAATACTAGAACATATACACCTCCTGAGCAAATTAAAGTTGGACCTAGTATTGCTATGGTTAAAGATCTCTTGGCTGATAATATAGATGGGCATGTTATTTACTTCTATGAGGAAGCTGCTAATATTGCTAAACCCGGTGCTAAGATACATAGACCTGTTGTAGGCATGCCTATTATTTCTGTTAAAATAGGATATCATTGTTATCATGGCTTATGTGGGGTGCTAGTGCTAGTGTAATACCTTTTTCCTTATATGAAGAAATTATGCATGATATTACACCCGCTGAGTTAGAAGATATTGATGTTACAATTAAGCTTGCTAATTGAGATACTATTACACCATTTGGGATTGTTAGAGATGTTGAAGTCTTGTGTGGGAAAGTTAAATACCCTGCTGATTTTCTTGTTATTGGTTCCCCTCAAGGTAGCTTTTGTCCCATTATATTTGGTAGACCCTTCTTGAATACTATTAATGCTAGGATTGATTGCAAAAAGGATGTTGTTACAATTGGCTTGGGGGATATGAAACATGAGTTTAATTTTGCTAAATTTCGTAGACAACCCCATGATAAAGAATTGCCTAGTAAGGATGAAATTATTGGTCTTGCTTCTATTGCCGTGCCTCCTACTGATCCGTTAGAACAATACTTGCTAGACCATGAAAAGTATATGTTTATGAATGAAAGAAGGGAAATAGATGAAGTATTCTTTCAATAGGGTCCTATTCTAAAACACAACTTGCCTGTTGAAATCCTAGGGGATCCTCCTCCACCCAAGGGTGACCCCATGTTTGAGCTCAAACCTTTACCTGATAATCTTAAATATGCTTATCTTGATGAAAAGAAGATATATCCTGTTATTGTTAGTGCTAACCTTTCAGAGCAGGAAGAGGAAAGATTATTGAAAACTCTGAAGAAGCACCGTGCTGCTATTGGATATACTCTAGATGATCTTAAGGGAATTAGTCCCACTCTATGCCAAGACAAAATTAAATTGGACGAAGGTTCCAAACCATTTAGAGATCATCAACGACGTTTAAACCCAAAGATGAAAGAAGTGGTAAGAAAGGAGATACTAAAATTCCTTGAGGCAGGTATAATTTATCCCATTGCTGATAGTGATTGGGTAAGTCATATCCATTGCGTTCCTAAGAAGGGAGGTATTACTGTTGTTCCTAATGATAAAGATGAATTGATTCCGCAAAGAATTATTACATGTTATAGGATGGTAATTGATTTCCATAAATTAAATAAAGCTACTAAGAAAGATCACTACCCTTTACCTTTTATTGATCAAATGCTAGAAAGACTATCCAAACATACACATTTTTGCTTTCTAAATGGTTATTCTGGTTTCTCTCAAATACCTGTGTCATCGGAGGATCAATCAAAAACTACTTTTACTTGCCCTTTCGGTACTTTTGCTTATAGACATATGCCTTTTGGTTTATGTAATGCACCTGCTACCTTTCAAAGATGCATGATGGCTATATTCTCTTACTTCTGTGAAAAGATTTGTG
The DNA here is from genome assembly GCF_002162155.2 of Triticum dicoccoides. Classification (NCBI taxonomy): domain Eukaryota; kingdom Viridiplantae; phylum Streptophyta; class Magnoliopsida; order Poales; family Poaceae; genus Triticum; species Triticum dicoccoides. Next base: position 696,178,480 of record NC_041385.1, on the reverse strand, counting down.
AGGTATTCATGGATGACTTCTCCATTTATGGATCCTCTTTTGATGATTGCTTGAGAAACCTTGAACAAGTTTTGCAGAGATGCAAAGAGACTAGTCTCGTCTTGAATTGGGAAAAGTACCACTTTATGGTTAATGAAGGCATTGTCTTGGGGCATAAAAATTATGAAAGAGGTATTGAAGTTGATAAAGCTAAAGTTGATGCTATTGAAAATATGCCATGTCCCAAGGACATTAAAGGTATAAGAAGTTTCCTTGGTCATGCCAGTTTTTATAGGAGGTTCATTAAGGACTTTTCTAAAATCTCTAGGCCTCTAACTAATTTATTGCAACAAGATATTCCTTTTGTCTTTGATGATGATTGTGTAGAAGCATTTGAAATACTGAAGAAAGCTTTGATCACTGCACCTATTGTTCAGCCACCTGATTGGAATTTACCCTTTAAAATTATGTGTGATGCTAGTGATTATGCTGTAGGTGCTGTTCTAGGGCAAAGAGTTGATAAGAAATTAAATGTTATCCAGTATGCTAGTAAAACTCTTGATACTGCCCAGAGAAATTATGCTACTACTGAAAAATAATTCTTAGCAGTTGTATTTGCTTGTGATAAGTTTAGACCTTATATTGTTGATTCTAAAGTTACTATTCACACTGATCATGCTGCTATTAAATATCTTATGGAAAAGAAAGATGCTAAACCTAGACTTATTAGATGGGTTCTCTTGCTCCAAGAATTTGATTTGCATATTATTGATAGAAAGGGAGCCGAGAACCCTGTTGCAGACAACTTTTCTAGGTTAGAGAATGTTCTTGATGACCCACTACCTATTGATGATAGCTTTCCTGATGAACAATTAGCGGTCATTAATGCTTCTTGTACTGCTCCATGGTATGCTGATTATGATAATTACATTGTTTCTTAATTTATACCACCTAGTTTCACATACCAGCAAAAGAAAAAGTTCTTTTATGATTTAAGACATTACTTCTGGGATGACCAACACCTTTATAAAGAAGGAGTAGATGGTGTTATTAGACGTTGTGTACCTGAGCATGAACAGGAACAGATCCTACGCAAGTGTCACTCTGAACCATATGGAGGACACCACGCTGGAGATAGAACTACACACAAGGTATTGCAATCCGGGTTTTATTGGCCTATTCTCTTCAAAGATGCTCGTAAGTTTGTCTTGTCTTGTGATGAATGTCAAAGAATTGGTAATATTAGTAGATGTCAAGAAATGCCTATGAATTATTCTCTTGTTATTGAACCATTTGATGTTTGGGGCTTTGATTATATGGGACCTTTTCCTGCCTCTAATGGATATACACATATTTTCGTTGTTGTTGATTACGTTACTAAGTGGGTAGAAGCTATTCCAACTAGTAGTGATGATCATAACACTTCTATTAAGATGCTTAAAGAAGTTATTTTTCCAAGGTTTGGAGTCCCTAGATACTTAATGACCGATGGTGGTTCACATTTTATTCATGGTGCGTTTCGTAAAATGCTTGCTAAGTATGATGTTAATCATAGAATTGCATCCCCTTACCACCCACAGTCTAGTGGTCAAGTAGAATTGAGTAATAGAGAGCTCAAATTAATTTTGCAAAAGACAGTCAATAGATCTAGAAAGAATTGGTCCAAGAAACTTGATGATGCGTTATGGGCCTATAGAACTGCATATAAAAATCCAATGGGTATGTCTCCGTATAATATGGTTTATGGAAAAGCATGCCATTTACGTCTCGAACTTGAACATAAAGCATATTGGGCTATTAAAGAGCTCAACTATGACTTCAAACTTGCCGGTGAGAAGAGGTTATTTAATATTAGCTCAATCAATGAATGGAGAACCCAAGCCTATGAGAATGCCAAGTTGTTCAAAGAAAAGGTTAAAAGATGGCATGACAAAAGAATACAAAAGCGTGAGTTTAACGTAGGTGATTATGTGTTGCTATTCAACTCTCGTTTAAGATTTTTTGCAGGAAAACTTCTCTCTAAATGGGAAGATCCTTACGTATCGAGGAGGTCTACCATTCCGATGCCATAAAAATCAACAACTTTGAAGGCACAAGTCCGAGGGTGGTGAACAGTCAAAGAATCAAACATTATATCTCAGGTAATCCTATAAATGCTGAAACTAATATTATTGAAACCGTAACACCAGAGGGATACATAAGGGACACTTTCCAGAACGTTTCAGACTCCAGAAAGGAATAGGTATGTGGTATGGTAAGTAAACCGACTCCAAAATAATTCTAATGGCAATTTTTCTCTGTTTTGGAATATTTAAGAATTTAGGAAAGCAAGGAGTGATCCGGGAAGGACACGAGGACTCCACGAGGGTGGAGGGTGTGCCCACCCTTACTGGGCGCGCCCCCTGCCTCGTGGGCACTTTGTGTGCCTCCCGGACTCCGTTTGCTTGCACGTTACTTCTTTTGGTCGGTAAAAATTCATTATATAATCTCCCGCAGGTTTTGACCACCGTTTCACGCAAAAATCTTCTGTTTTCATTTCGAGCTGTTTTTCTGACAGATCTAGAGCATCATGACGTCACCCTCCTCCAACAATGAAGACAAGGATGCTTGTCTATTGAAGATAGAGCTGAAAAGAGAAGAACCGGAGGAGATCAACAAGGATGAAGGGATCAAGAAGGCCATGGAGGATCAAGCTCCGGCGGTGGAAGAAGAAAACATCCCTCAACCTGTACCTAACCTCTTTACCCCAACTGAGATTGAAGCTTTCAAGATGATTGAGTTAGCTCGCATACAGAACAAGTATCTCACACAGGAAAATATTTTGTTAAAGGATCATATCGTCACACTCAAGGGCATTATCCGCAAGTTGGAGGAGCTTTTACGCTCGATGTGCAATTATCCACCATCATCATCACCAGCTTCATCACCTCCGAGGACATAATCACATGGGTATGGGCACTCCGCTTGGCAACTGCCAAGCTTGGGGGAGGTGCCCCGGTATCGTATCACCATCACACTCCTATCTTTACCGTTTTACTTAGTTCGATCCTTTTAGTAATATCTTGATCTGGTAGAATAAAGTTTTGGTATGAATTAGTATTGAGTTTTGCTTTGTGATCCCTCTATGTAATCGAGTCCGTGAGCTATATAATAAAGATTAGTGTTGAGTCCAGGGATTTGCTATCTTGCTATGATCTTGAGAAAATAGAAAGAATAAAAAAGGAATAGAAGAGTTCATATTGATCTTATGGATAGTAATGACTTCACATATAAAGAGTATGAGACTTAAAAGTTGTTGAAAGTTGACAAACATAGTTTTGGTCATCGTTGCAATTAATAGGAAGTAATAAAGAAAGAGAGGTTTTCACATATAAATATACTATCTTGGACATCTTTTATAATTGTGAGCACTCATTAAAGTATGACATGCTAAAGAGTTGATGTTGGACAAGAAAGACAACGTAATGGGTTATGTTTTCTCACATCTTAGTTAAAGTATATTATCATGGATCGTCCAACATGTTGAGCTTGCCTTTCCCCCTCATGCTAGCAAAAAAATTCCTTGCACCAAGTAGAGATACTACTTGCGCTTCCAAATATCCTTAAACCCAGTTTTGCCATGAGAGTCCACCATACCTACCTATGGATTGAGTAAGATCCTTCAAGTAAGTTGTCATGTTGCAAGCAATCAAAATTGCTCTCTAAATATGTATGACTTATTAGTGCGGAGAAAATAAACTTTATACAATCATGTGATATGGAAGTCATAAAAGCGACGGACTGCATAATAAAGCTTCATATCACAAGTGGCAATATAAAGTGACATTCTTTTGCATTAAGATTGTGTGGATCCAACCCTAAAAGCACATGACAACCTCTGCTTCCCTCTGTGAAGGGCCTATCTTTTACTTTATGTCCTTTACTTTATGCAAGAGTCAAGGTGATTTTCACCTTTCCCTTTTTCATTTTATCCTTTGGCAAGCACCTCGTGTTGGAAAGATCCTGATATATTTATCCAACTGGATGTAAGTTAGCATGAACTATTATTGTTGACATCACCCAAAGGTGAATACGTTGGGAGGCAAAATTATAAGCCCATATCTTTCTCAGTGTCCGATTAAAACTCCATAACCATAAGTATTGCATGAGTGTTAGCAATTGTAGAAGACTATATGATAGTTGAGTATGCGGACTTGCTGAAAAGATCTATTCTTGACTCTTTCCGATGTTATGATAACTTGCAGTTGCTTCAGTGACTGGGATTATAGTTTGTTAGTTCTCAATGAAGTTTCTGAACCATACTTGACATTGTGAATAGATTGTTACTTGAGCATAAGAAATCATATGACAAAACCTATATATGTTGTTGTTATAAGAATGATCATGATGCCCTCATGTCCGTATTTTATTTTTATCGACACCTCTATCTCTAAACATGTGGACATATTTTTCGATATCGGCTTCCGCTTGAGGACAAGCAAGGTCTAAGCTTGGGGGAGTTGATACGTCCATTTTGCATCATGCTTTTATATCGATATTTATTGCATTATGGGATGTTATTACACATTATGTCACAATACTTATGGCTATTCTCTCTTATTTTACAAGGTTTATCATGAAGAGGGAGAATGCCGGCAGCTGGGATTCTGGCTGGAAAAGGAGCAAATATTGGAAACCTATTCTGCACAGCTCCAAAAGTCCTGAAACTCCACGAAAGTCATTTTTGGAATTAATAAGAATTATTGAGCAAAGAAAGTACCAGAGGGGACCCACACTCTGGCCATGACGGTGGAGGGCGCCCCCCTACTGGGCACGCCCCCCTGTCTCGTGGGCCCCCTGGTGGCCCTCCGGTGCCCATCTTCTGCTATATGAAGGCTTTCACCCTGGAAAAAAAATCATAAGCAAGCTTACGGGACGAAACTCCACCGCCACGAGGCGGAACCTTGGCGGAACCAATCTAGGGCTCCAGCGGAGCTGTTCTACCGGGGAAACTTCCCTCCGGGAGGGGGAAACCATCACCATCGTCATCACCAACGAGCCTCTCACCAAGAGGGGGTCAATCTCCATCAACATCTTCACCAGCACCATCTCCTCTCAAAACCCTAGTTCATCTCTTGTATCCAATCTTGTATCCAAAACCACAAATTGGTACCTGTGGGTTGCTAGTAGTGTTGATTACTCCTTGTAGTTGATGCTAATTGGTTTATTTGGTGGAAGATCATATGTTCAGATCTGTCGGTGTCAAAACCGGTGGATCTCGGGTAGGGGGTCCCGAACTATGCGTCTAAGGCTAATGATAACACGAGGCGGGGGACACGATGTTTACCCAGGTTTGGGCCCTCTGGATGGAGGTAATACCCTACTTCCGGCTTGATTGATCTTGATGATATGAGTATTACAAGAGTTGATCTACCACGATATCGTAGAGGCTTAACTCTAGAAGCTAGCCTATGATTATGATTGTTTTTTTGTCCTACGGACTAAACCCTCCGGTTTATATAGACATCGGAGGGGGCTAGGGTTACAAGGAGTCGGTTACAGAGAAGGAGATCTACATATCCGAATTGCCAAGCTTGCCTTCCACGCAAAGGAGAGTCCCACCCAGACACGGGACGGAGTCTTCAATCTTATATATTCACAGTCCAACAGTCCGGCTAAAGTATATAGTCTGGCTGTCCGAGGAACCCCTAATCCAGGACTCCCTCAGTAGCCCCTGAACCAGGCTTCAATGACGATGAGTCCGGCGTGCAGATTGTCTTCGGCATTGCAAGGTGGGTTCCCTCTCCGAATACTCCATAGAAGATTTTGAACACAAGGATCGTGTCCGGCTCTACAAAATAAATTCCACATACCACCGTAGAGAGCACAATATTCCACAAATCTAATCCGCTGGCAACTTTTCATAGCATGACATCACGCCACGACCCGGTCATTATTCGAACTGTTTTTCTCAACCAGCTACTGCACATATTGCGAGGCGGTTTCCTTGGCATGTCTTGTCGAAGCAGAGATCGTGTCCCCTTATCACGGGATTCTCATCAATACGGGTGTGGGTAACCCAACCACGCCATCAATCGTGGCGCTTGGGGAATAAGCGATTTTACGGGGAAAGTGGGGAGGCACACAGTTTCTACCACCTTTATAAAGGTATAAGGATTCCTCTTTTTCACCCACGCCTTCTTCTTCCGCTCATCCATTCTCACACGCTCGAGCTCCAGCACCCAAGTTCTCACCTTCTCCGTAAAGCCATTCCAAACATGTCCGGAGCGGGAGGCAAGTGGATGGCCTCCTCTGTTACGGAGGAGGACATCACGAAGCTCCGGGAGGTCGGATACTTGGCCGCTGACATCGCGCACCGGCTCCCGGATGCAGGACAGATCATCCCTACTCCAGAACCCCACGAGAGGGTTGTGTTTCTTGCCCATTTCGTCCGCGGACTGGGATTTCCTCTCCACCCATTTGTCCGTGGGATCATGTTTTACTATGGGTTAGATTTCCATGATTTGGCCCCCAATTTCATCCTCAACATCTCGGCATTTATTGTCGTGTGCGAGGCCTTCCTCCGCATCAAGCCCCACTTCGGCCTGTGGCTGAAGATTTTCAACGTGAAGCCGAAGATAGTGGTCGGCCAGCAAGCGGAGTGCGGAGGCGCCATGGTGGGCAAGATGCCCAACGTCACCCGGCTCGGAGGCTCCTTTGTGGAGACCGTGAATGGGTGGCAATCGGGGTGGTTCTATGACTCCAACTGGGCAGCTGCCCCCGAATTTCCATCTGGCATCCCCGTGCGGCTTACCTCCTAGAAAAGGAAGGGTTTAGCCTGGGGTGAGCCAGCAGAGCTGACCGGACTCCAGAACTGTGTCAAAAATATGATAAGAAAGAAAATCAAGCTTGTCAACATGGTCCAGGTCATGCTCTTCCGCCGGATCCTTCCGTGTCAAAGACGGGCATTCAATATGTGGGAGTTCGACCCGGCCGAACACCAGACGCTGCAAGAGCTCTTCGACACAATGCACAAAGACGTCTGGAAGGTACTGTTCAAGGCCACCGAGGTGCCTCCTCCCATTACCGAGGATCGCGGACTCAGCGCAAAGCGCCGCACCAATCCGGTAAGCTATCTGTATTTCACAAGATGTGCCTTTCCAAGTATGTTCGTGGGAGGAATCTAAGCCTCCACGTCGATTTAACAGGACTGGGTAGCGACAGTGGAGCGGATCGACTGTCCAGCTCCACTACCTGAAGATCCAACAACATCTCTCTTAACAGAGATGCTGTTTCCAGCGCTGTACGAGGTGCCGGAGAAGAAGGCCAAGAAGAAGGCCACGGGGACCAGGAAAGGTCTCCGGCGCAAGGTTGTGTCGGACTCATCGTCCAAAGACACCGAGACACGCTCCTCCAACCAAAAC